>NC_092426.1:36043855-36378855 GCF_036169615.1 Heliangelus exortis | reverse complement strand
TTGTAAAGAAGTGGTGAGAGGGGAGATTTTACCAAGTGCTTGGATACTGGAACCTGATGTAGTGAACGGAAGAGATATCACCAGAGTAATTTACATGGCACAGGTAAGATTTCCTCTGTGTCCAAGAGTGAATGCAGAAAGCCATTATGTATCAGAATACTTAAGAGCTGGTAAGTAACAGAGAATGTACTCCTTATGCTCCATGAAATTTATGAAGTGATTAAAAGTCACCTCCATGCTGTTTTCTGGCATATGTATGCAGAGAGACTTTTATCAGGATTGTGCTCAAGCACATGATCCCAGGTTTTTACAGCATCTAAAGCTGCTCTCTTGGACATGAAGACTCTTCTGTAAAGGTTTATTAGCACTTTTAGTGTATGTTACATTCTCCCATGGTGAGCCAGTATGGAGGGTCTTGTTTGTACTTTCATCTTGCTGTGGACAGAAGTCCTCCTCAGGTTATGCTGTTTTCAAAATGCACAGAATACTTATTGCTAACTTTCTGTAACTGAAATCATTAATCCTCCACACTTGATAGATACAAAAGAGAATTCAAGATTAATATTCAGTTAAGAATAAGAAAATCCTTCCACCTGTTTATTATGCTCTCATCTGATTAGTAGGCTCCAGTACATGGATGTGCATTTTCAGTAATGCTGTAACTGTTTCAGACCAGTTATATTTAATCTAAACTCCAACACAAAAGCAGTGTGGGTCATACCTGCTGTAAGTAACATTAAATACACCAAGCTTTGAAAGTCTGTGGAATGTAGAGAAGGTAAACCAGACAGTAACAGCTGTAAACTACTTTTGTGCTCAACCTATTTGCAACATCAGTGCTGTTCCAGGCTCAAGCAGTGTTTTGTTCAGATATGGGCACAAACCCTAACGTGGGGCCTTCTGTCTGATTCCTGCAGGTGGATCTTGGTGCCCCAGCTATCCCTGCAAGGCTCCTGAATTCCATTGCTAAGCGACAGCCTCTGGTGATTGCTCGACTGGCACATTTCCTTGCTAGTTAGTGTTTGGTACAAAACTGGACACTTAAAAGAGGCTGAAAGTTCACAAAAAAGACACAAATATCTGCAAGGGTGATGCTAAAATGCTGGCTGACAATCAAGCCTCCCCTGAGGAGCCTAACTGCTCGTGTTGTTAACTACACAGAAGTGTAGTTAGAAAACTGGATCACTTCTTTTGGCCAACCCTGCTCTGAAGAAACCCAGCAAGTTTCATCAGGAACCTGTCCTCCTGGAGACAGCTGTGGAAAGCCTCTACCTATGGAAGGTGTGGGGTCTCTAAAGAGCAGAGGGAGACACTTTGCTTTATGACAGCCAGCATCTTACATGCAGAAGTTTGTTGTTGCACTTGTTTCAAAGACCAACCTGCTTTAAGAAAGCTGAGGAGGCAGCAGTGAGAAAAAGGCAATGGAATCCAGGGAATGCACCACAAAATGGGAACAGTACACATATGGCTTTGCAGGTTTTACAAGCTCTTGGGTAGAGCAGCACTTTCTAACATTGGGATAAAGATCAAACACAGAATAATGCCCACCCCAGTGTAGCTATAGCCAGCTACCTAAGGTAGGTTACTCACTGCCCCCTGAGGGGAAGGTAGCAGGATATCCACAAATCATCCTACACCTGGAGTAGATTTTTCCTGTGTAAGTGGCTGACTCCTTGCAGCAAGTATAAGGGATTTCAGATTGCCACTACACTATGCAGCATCAGTGGAAACCACCAGACCTCAGGACACAATTCTACTGCACTGCAGTATTAGGTGCTTCGAAACAGAGAAACCAAACTGACAGCTGTAAATAGCAACACTTTGTCATTAATAGGGAGTAGTACTGAGTAATCAGCTTGTTTCTAGAATTTAAACCCTGCAAGTAAGAGTAGCTCCAGCATTTTCCCACAAGGGCTTTTCCATCAGCCCTTCCACACTTTTACCCAAATGCATAGAGTTGAAAAAATCTTGCTTGGCCATGGTCTTGTCTCTCATCCTTGGTCACAACACGACCAGGTGCCCCCACTGCAGTGAACACAGGCTCTTCCCATTCAGTTACCTCATGGTGGTTCTGTTGAACCCAGTCCAACAATCCTGCTGCCAGGCCTGACATGTTTGTTCAACACACTCCCTAGTTTAGTCACACATCCCTAAACTTAAACACCACAACCAACTCAGATATCCTAATAACCTCATTTAGTTCTTCAGCACAACAGAAAAAAAAAAAAAATCACTTTAGATATCTTATCTAAGCAATAAAAACTGCTTTCTTTAGCTCAAAAAAACCCCATGTCATTCAAGAAGCTTCAAATTTGTCAAGTGAGAAATACATATTAAAGCACCCACCTGATCAGTCAGTGTCTGCTACTTCACAGTTATTTTCAGCAAAAGCTGCATTTTCCCAGTGTTCAGGGAAGTTATCTGCACTTCCCTCCTTTGTATTCAAGAGCCAAAAATATATCTATTTTACTATCTTCTTTGCACAGGTGAAGTTTTGGCTCTCAGCTTCTGTGTTAGTTCCTGTTACTAATATATTAAGGTGTAAAAGAGGGAGGATAGTTATTTTAAATTGATAGTTAAGAAAATAGCAGTTTTGAGGCAGCCCAAGGCTCCCCCCAGCCCCTAATCTGTATCAGATAGGAAAACAAAACCTTTAACTTACAGAATTGCTTTGTTTTATCTTTAGATGGTTATGCTTGCAGTCTTAACACCAATATATTACTGTTTTCTCTTGATGAGGCTCAGTTTTTCTTAAAAACCTGTCAGAGTCATGGCATGGATCACTTCAAGTGTCATGCATCTCCCACAAGCTAACAGGGCAACCTGTTACCAAGTTTACTGCAGCTGTGTGAAAAGATTTCCAGAGCTGCAGCTTGTCATGCAGTCCCCCCTTTTGGCAGAAGCCAAAAAAGGAAGATCCAAACAAGGCAGGACATTAAAAAAGAAAAAAAAAAAAAGCCCTAGAAAAAAAATGAGCAGAAATGGCAACACAGGGTACTGGCTCTGTGCCCAGTGCTGCTTTAATGGATTTCCAGAGGAGGTAGGGGAGGTGTTCATACAATCCCCAAAAGATTTGCTCAGTGCTTTGCTTTTTTTGCCTTTTGTTTTGGACATGGCACTAGTGACAAAGCAGGTTGTGTAGGAAAAACATCTTAGGGGGAACTCCTGTTGATCAATGATGCCAGTGCCTATGAAGGATAATGTCTTATTGTACAGTGCATCAGATGTTTATTTTTATATATACACATAAGATTTTTTTCTATGTTTACAAATTAAGTTATTTATATATGCTTGTTTTGAAGTGTTTTTATATGCTATCAAAGCTAAGTTTTATTTTTATCAGTATTGAATTAATGTAAGTTGTTTTTTTTTTAATACAGGCTTCAATTGATACTAAATGAATGGATGTTTATATAAATATTTTCTTTTGCAAATATAACGTTTTATGGTACCTGTTGATGTACAACACTGAAGGAAAAAAAAAACAACCCAGCAGATACCTAATTTGTTAATCTACAGTGGGCAAAAACCAACTTCTTATGAGTTACTGCTGAGCAGTAGATGATCAATCCAGCTGTATTGTACCACCTACTGTTGCATCTCCACTCTTAATCAAGATTGCTATTTTCATATCCACAATAAATGGTATTTTCTACACAAGAAAACATGCCCCACATTATTTGGCTCCAGCTAAGATACATATCTGTGGCACTGTGCTTCCACAGGAGGAGTTTTTTTCTACTCAAGATAAATATTTATGCTTGATGAAGAGACCACATCAAGGGTAACCTGTGATAAAAGGTATAGGTCTCCTACTTACCTGCAGGGGAAGGGGCACTGAACAGCAACCTTTGGTACACAGCCAAGAACCCATTCATTGCTTAACTTTGGTTTCTGCAGTGTAGAGCCTTGTCTATGCACAGGGTTTATTTTCCTTTGCACTGAGACTCTGGTTGAAGCTGCTTCTGGAGTCCAGTTACACACAATCCCTTTGCTTTGAACAGACAGAAGGAAGTGAATATAACACCAACTTCCTTTTCTTTTACACGTTGCAAGTTTGCAGTGGGAAAGGCTGACAGAGGGCAGGCCACGTGCTCTGCCAGAGCTTGCTCTGAGCTCCCCTTATTGCTCTCCTTGCAGCACCCCTGGCACTACAGCAAGCAGCAGTGCACAGGAACAGGAATGATGCTTGAAGGGCTCACACCAAGAGGAGGCAACCAGCCCAGTGGGACTGCACCCTCCAGAGTGGTCCCACTGCTCCCTGGCCCCAGGCAGACTGCAGGATGTCAGGCAGCTGTTCCAAAGGTTCAGGTACCAAGTGAGGTGTCTGGCTGTGCAGAGCCACCAAGGCTGAGCCCCACGGGATGCCCAGGAAGTAGAGGAATTGCATGAAGAGGTAAGAACATGGCAAGAGAGGTGTTCCCTACCTCCTGGTTCTCACTGAACACCTGAATGCCTTTGGCCCCACAGGACAAAACGAGGCTCTCTGGACATAACAAACTGCTCCTGGGGCTTGGTCACCTTTTAATAAAAATTTCCAAGCACTTTGTGTTAGAGAAGGGTAATTTTGTGAATCCAGCTTTGGCCAAGCTATCTATGAAAACTGTTTTACCATACTCAAGTCAGTTCAAGAGCTGAGGGCACCTTTAAACCAGTATGGAGTCCAGGTTCTCTCCCCAAGTTCCACCATCCCTCCCCTTATTTAAGCAAATTAAGCTGTAGTTCAGCACAAGCAAAGCAGCAGCAGCTTGGACAGGAGCAATTACTGCACTTACTCTGCCCCATACCTTGTGGCAAGGAACTTCCTTGCACTTTGCCCCTCTACAGAGCTTATATATTTAATCAATGGCTTGAACACAAAACAGGACATTTAATAATGTTTATTATGACAAACAACAACTTCAAATGAGATCTGCAGCAAAATGTCACATACTGCTCAGTCTCAGGGAACAGGTAGGATAGGGTGTACTTGCTATTTCAATTTGTATTACCATGTCCTTGGTGCATTCAGAGCATGCATACTTTTAGGGACCCCCTGCCTCATTCACATCAGAAAATCCCTAAAATTAGGCATGCAGATGGAAGAAGCCAAATCCTTCATTACAGAGTTTAGTAATGAAGTCAAGGAAAAAAAGCTCAGTACAGCTCAGACACTGATGTGCCTCTGTGGCACCCAGTTAGTCCTGTTTGTGGTTTTCCTTAAATCAGTCTCCAAGATACTGTCTTGTCTTGCTTCATGCAAGAAAGAGTTAATTAGCAAGCTAAAAAGCCTTGGGTTTCACTTTGTCCAGATACTGTTCTTCCATAACATGGTATTTGCTCTCTGGAAAAAAGCCTGCACTATAGAACACTCCTATACAAAAGGAAATAATATCCTCACTGCTACAGGGAGGAGGGGAAAAAAAAAAAAATCCCATGAGACAGCTAATTCATAGGGAGGTCACACCCTTGGTGATGATTTTTTCAGCAGGTGCAGAAAAAACCCCACTGTCCTCCACAAAATGGATTTCTTCCAAAACCCAGCTCTCCAGAGGATGTCCCAGTCCTTTTTCACTACTTTTTGTCTGTTATTCCAGGCTGTAGTTTTCTTGCTGCAGCCTCCCTGTCTGATAAAAAACAAAATTTGAGGCAAGAATGATTATAAAAAAAAAAAAAGTGAATAGCAGCCAGGTGCCATTTATATTCACATAGTATAAAAGTGTCTTAAAAATACTGTTGTCTGTCTTCAGTAAAAAATATATAGAGATTTTCTCCCTTATTTCTATGAAAAACCCCAGGGAAAATTGTTTCCAACAAGAGATGATAAAACACTTAAGCATCTACATTCTTTAAAAATAACACTGCTAATGTTCTGGTGTATATACTTAATATGGTTTAACTTTTAAAACGAGTCTTAAAAAAAAACTAAAATCAAACCTCCAAAATTGAGCTTTCCATGAAAAATAAATATATGCTCCTCCCCATGTCATATGGGTTCACCTTTTCCCTCCCCTGACTGTACTGTCTGTCTTAAAAGACAGCATGAGAAATCACATTAGGTTAAGAGAAGAGAAAGCCACCAGGAAACCACCTCTTTGATCAAAGTCCACTTGACCACTGGAACTGATTCCTGGGTTTGGTCACAGCCTATTGCTGCACAAATACAAAAAGTGGCTATGCCTAAAAAACATCTGCTCTGAGCCACAGTCAAGGTGCTTAAAGGACTTCTGACTTGGAGATACATTTGCTGATGTAAATCCTTCAGCATAGTCACAAAATGTCCACAGACAGAAAGACCAGTACAGTTTTGGCACAAAGTGACCTCTTTTCTGCAGTGTTCTCCCAGCAGGGTGCTCACAATGCACTCAAAAACTGGCAATTCTATTTGCTTCTTCATTAGTGATTTTTATCCAGAGAATCCACCTCCACTAACTCTGTGCTGTGATGGTACTTGGAGATTGTCTGGGCAGCTCCTAAGGGTTAGTCCTGGGCTCTTATATGTGATGTTCTGATATAAATATGCTGGACAGCATTTCCAGTTCTTTTAAAAAATCCTGTAGCAAAGATACAAACCAGAGAACCCTTATTATCAAATGTCAACAAAGAGGCTTACTTAATTTTCTTAATTTTCTAGTAAAAAACACTTTACAAGGTTAAACATAAAATCATAGAATCATCATGGTTGGACTTTCAAGATGATCAAGTCCACCTGTCAGTCCTACACCACCTTAACTGCCAGATTATCTCCTAAAATATGGATGTTTTGATGGTTTTCCTGGGCAGAAACCTAGACAAGATCCAAAACTGATTGGAAAGATGAGTCCCTGTAGGACTACAGGTTCAGTCTCCCCTAACACCCACACCCTTCTCAGAAATGAACACTTCCACAGTTTAAATGGTTCAACAGCTCCCAGATGCAAGCCCCTAACCAGTTTTACAACATTGTCCATTTTTTAGCACAGGACTTGGGCAGTTTTAGATTTTGACTCTAGCTAGAACACATCCCTCTACAACTCCCTGAAAGGAGGTTGGAGCCAGGGGGGGGTCAGTCTCTTCTCCCCACTAGCTCCCAGTAAGACAAGAGGGCATGGACTTAAGCTCTGCCAGGGGAGGTGTAGTTTAGATATTAGAAAAAAAATTCTTTACAGAGGATCAGGATTCTCTGTCCCTGGAGGTTTTTAAAAAGAGCCTGGATGTGGCACTCAGTGCCATGGTCTGGTAACCACAGTGGTCGTGGATTAAGGGTTGAACTTGATGATCTCACAGGTCCTTTCCAACCCAGATGATTCTGTGATTCTGTGAAATTTGTCATGCTTTTGTAAATATCCTATAATTCTTTACTTGGCTATATAGGTCCTTCTTAACAGACTCTGTGACTAAGTCAGCAGGAGAACAAAGCCTGTGAAGACACCATTTAAGGAATCAAGTTCCCTCAGAGTGCCACATTCTGGTGGTGGGAGACAGAGGCTTAAATGCAAGTGTGGTCAGGAAAGACTCTTCCCAACACATCAGCTGGAACATGGCAAACACATTAATGCAAGAGTGAGAGCTGGTAACTGAGCCAAGCTGGTCTCAAAACTGGGTTACAATTTTTTTTGAAATGTTTCCATTGCAGGGGAAATGCTGTGATTCACACCAGAGATTTCATCAAAACACTACTGACAGTCACAAGCTTGTTGGAAGGCAGTCCTGCTGGTGAATTAAGCAGGAATGACAGACAGGGAAGGCTATGGGCTTCATTTATATGAAAGAGACTACAAGGACTGACTGTTTATGTAGCTTGACTTGTTACTTCACTTTCTGTTTACACACATCTAGGTACTTACAGAGGGCCAAGGGAGATCTTCAAGGCTATGCAAGCAACTCTGAATTTCACTTGTTCTCATTAGTTCATGTTCTACAAGGCCATGAAGCATGTAAAGGAACAAATCCCACTGCAGAAAAGAAAAAAAAAGTATCAATGTCTCAAAAAGAAACTGATTTTGTATTTGTTTCTTTATCCCTATACAATTTATGGCTTTCTTCTTGGGAGAGAATGAGGAGAAAAAGAGAGAGAGGACAAATTATTTATCTGGGTGAGGCAATGAAGGACACCAAAGAGCAACATCCAAAATGAGTAAATGAGTGAACAAAATTCTTTTAGTTTATACATTTTATCCTAACACGAAGCCTCAACATTTCTAATTCCCAGTTTCCAAACACAACAAATAGAAATACTGAAGTGTTTAAGACAGACTGAAAAATTCCTTTCTTACCTTCCAAAGTAGGATGATTTTAGCCTGCAACTATATAGGGTGGTTTCAGCTTCATAGCTGGAGATCTTATAACACTTACACGGATGCAAAAATGAAAGCTCAGAAACAAAACCAATTACATGTGTTCAGCCCTGATCTCCCAGACCAAATAAGTCACTTTGTTACTTGTTCCTAAATTAAACTGTGCCTTCCGGACAGCCCCCCAGGCCTGTATCAAACACTGACAAACAGTATCCAGTCCTCTTTGCCTCTGCAGAAACAACCCCTGCTAACAGCAGAGCAAATCCTGCTCCAGGTAACACTGCAGGCAGGCAGAGCTCTTACACGAACACATCAGAGCAGGGTGGGTAAGAGTGACCCACAGATCAGAGTGAGTTTTACCTCTGGCTGCTTAACTTCTGCAAGATAACCAATGTTCTTCTTGCTGAACATCAGCTGCACAGGAACAGGTGTCCCAAAGTCTTCCTTCCAGACAGAAAGCAGCAGTTTTAGAAGGCCATAGGTGGGATCATTCTGTACGTGCAGCCTCCCAGAGCTGCTCTTTGGGGACGTGACCCTGAGACTCAAAGGAACACAACCTGAAACTATAAGAAAACAAAAAAGATGGTAAACTTACTTAGCTGCATTATTTTCCTTTTATAGTCATTATCTTGGTCCCACAGTGCATTTTGCATAGTTGGTATCTAAACAATCACTGTGAAAGTTAAAACACTCAGTGACTGTAAACCAGTGAACTTAAAAGGACTGGAGTTCAGAAACATGCAGAATTATGAGCAAAAAAATCTACAGACTCGATGACACCAAAAAGAATCAAACATCCACGAGCTCTACATACTGATATCTCTGACCCTAAGGATTTGACAGAATTGTAATAACAGATTTCAGTCTTAAACAGTCTTATGATGATTGACTTACTCAGCAAAGAAGCCAACTCAACTGTGCACTTCGCCAGCTGCTGTTCTGATGTGGGACACATGAACTGGAAAACACACAAAAAAAGTTGTATTTTTGTCCCCATACTGCAGGCTGAATAAAACAGGACTTCACAAGGGATAAAAATATCAAAGAAGAGCAGGCAATTTGCAGCAAAATTTACAGAGCTGTGATCAGGAGACCATAAAAAAAAAAAAAAAAAAAAAAAAAAGATTATAAATGAAAAGGGGATCCACAAAGTCTAACTTTAAGTAACAAGCAGACCTACACAGTATAAAAAATGCAGTACAACTGTCACAATGGAGCTCAGACAAAAACCACTCAAATGAGCTGAGTTGTGAGGCAAGGCAAGCTAACAAGTTTGCAGGTATCAAAGCAGCTCAAAGCAGTCCAAGGTTTTTTTGTTGATTTTTAACTCTTACCTTTCTGCATCGAAGTGTCTGACTCAATCTCCCCAGCAAGCACTCCAGCCACAAGTAGTCAATCACTTCACCCTCATCCCGTGGACCCACAGCAACACAAAGCACATCCTTGGTGAAAAGACAGCAGTTAATCCATCTTTTAGTATCCTGCACTTCCAGAAACATCTCTCTGGATTTATGACAGAAGTTCCTAGATCCTCCTCAGGCCCTCATGAAAACAAACAAATAAAAAAATAAATACCCATTTCACAAGACAGCTTCAAGCTGAACTTTCCACAGCCTTACCCAGCTCTAATTTTCTACCACAGTTCTCAGTATGTTATGAAATCAAAGTCAATGAGGGCAATCATTAATCCTACTTAAAAGCAACTAACTCTGAAAGCTGTAGATAAATCTCAAAGGGCACTTAGCAAGTTCAGAGCACAAGTGCTACAGAAATCCAGAGTCCTCTTATATAGTAAGGGTGGCTTCACTGTTACTAAAAGCTGAGTATAAAGAGCACTAACGGGGCTATGGGATGAAAACTGGTTTAGCAAATTTTATATGCAGTAGCACCTTCTGTCACCAATGATTTACTTCACATTATCCAAAACCCAGAGCAGAAACCAAATGAGTGAGATGCAGTATTATTGCTCAAACAGGCATGAACCAGCAAAAAACCCCAAAAGACAAAGAGGCAGAATATTTAATGGTAAAGTAAGTGAGGGTTTCAGAATTCTTCTTTTCCTCACGGGTCACTCACTCAGGTTATATAATTCCATTATTTTTGCTAGAGCAGAGACAGTTTAGAAGTCCAGGAGAAAAGCCCAATATGTAATTTGAACTTGCCTCAACAGCAAATTGCTTGGGTCTAAGGCTCAAATTAAGTCCATACTATCACCTTCATTTTATGGATATTCTGATTTTCCCTGAGTAGAGCTGAATGAAGGTGCAGATGCAGACTGGCAATAACCTTTCAATACATTTGTACAGATTCTTCTGACACTTCCCTGGTGTTTATGACAGGGCAGTCTACCAAGTTCTACAGAATTAAAAGAACCAAGAGAAAATACTCTAAATAGAGGTTAGGAGAGTCTCCATAAAAAGAGTAGGTCTACAAATAAATAGGTATTTTAATATACTGACTTTTCAGCAAACAGTGGTACACACTGATCTTCACACTATGGTTTCTATTCGTATCAAAAAGGCCACTGTCATGCTACCAGAAATCCTTTATTTGAGACAGCACTCCTGATCAGGGAACTCTGACCTACAAACAAAACAGCAAGCAGGGGAATTAAGGAAAAAAAAAAACAGTGATCTTTCCATTGTGCTTCCAAAATACTCCTTACAGCCAGTGCCTTAGAACCAGAATATTCCCTTTTTAAAAGAAAACGAACCCAAAAAACCTACCATGCAAGAAAAGCAAACCACCAAGGTGAAAAATAAAAGTGAGTTAGGGAAAGCCAGGGAATGAACACTGTACCTTAATCTCGTTGATGATTTGGGAGGGAAATGGGGCACAGTGCTGGCAGTCTGGGGGGCAGTCCCTCCTCAACTCCAGAGCATCCTCACTGGGCAAGGGAAGTCCTGGAACTTTCAGCATTCTGTTGAAGGTTGCCTTCACTTCTCTTTTGATGAGTGCTACAAAGAATAGGAAATAATTCTGTCTACTTCAGTTTTTCTCTTCATTGAGGCAGACAACCATTCCATGCCCTGCCCTTAGGAGCCTCTCATTCGAGGGCCACAGTGAAAGAGGTAAAAACAGTTCAGCCTTTCACACCCTTCTCACTCTGAGCTCCCATGATCAATAATGTCCAGAGGCACAGGGGCTGAGGGTGTTAACTCCCAGGTCTAAAAGGCAGCCACCCATTTCCACCAGGTACCACTGGCAACTCCTCTCATTTTCCATAAAAATATTTCAGTGGGTTTAATGAACGCCAAAGTAGAAATCACTGTGCCCATGAAAGCCATGTGTTTTCTACCAAAATAAGTTCTGACCAGCATTCAAAACACTGAAGTCCTGCTGCTGACAATGGTGCTGAGTATTCCTCCCTGGATTCTTGGCACAACCTCCAGCAACAGTGAATTAGTTTTCAGAGATTCTGAAGAGTTGCCAGAGCACTATTACAGAGTAAAAGGACTGCAGTTGCATGCAGGCTGCTGAAAACACATCCAGTCCAGATGGATTGGATTTTTTTTTTTTTTTACAGATTTCAGAAGCACTGTGTACATGTGGACCTTAGGGTCTGTCCACTGTCAGTATCACACATTTGAAGTATTAACTTCAACTTAGATGACAACTTCAGAAGCAGCTTTCCACAGCATTCATTCTCATCACCCTATGAGCCTCTGGAACTAAAAGTAACTTACATGGGCCAAGCCTGTAAAATCCCTGAAGAAGGTTCTTGGAGCTAGAAACCACTCCTCTTATTCCTAAACAAGGAGGGACAAAGCAACTGCATGCTTCCCACTAAAAGAGAAATGAGTAGGACTCATACTGTGTAACACTGGAATTCATTCTATCCCTTGATGTCAGAAAAACAGAGCAGTATCCAGGTTAGAAGCCCCAGTTCAGGGTAAGGACACTCACCTGCAATGTTGGCAGAAAGCCAGCCACAGGCTTTTTCAGTAGCCAGTTCCACTGCAATGTCTTCTGCACTACTTAAAACCTTCACAGGGAGGATGACAAGTGACAGGAGATTTACTACAAGCTACAGCACTACAGTCAATGAGAAGTCAGAAGGAAGTCTAAATGGAAAAGGCTTCATTTAGGCATGCATTGAAACTGAGCACCACCATCTCTGTGGGAACTGTTAAAATGACCCATTCTGATTTCCCAAAACTCATCAACCCCATAGGAACCCTATCAACTCCTGGGGAAGTTGATGTTAAAAAAATAAAAGTATTATCCTTGCAAGATGAATGCAACTTTTATACCATTCTAGTCTCAACAGTTAGCTGCTGGCTAGAGTTATCACTTCAGCCAGAAGATCCCAGGCAGCCTGGCAGAGGTGACCCTCATTAGCTATTAGTTTTCACATGAGGATATCACTAAATTCCTCTGCCCACTTCCCTAACTGAAGCAGCAATGGAAAAATTGTAACAGTCCAACTCTAGGTCAAGGCTTTTAGCAAGTTTTAGTGAAAATACATACTGCTGCAGATGTCTCTTCTGGCAATAACACCCTTACTGCCTCAGGACCTTTCTTTTTGCAAAATCTGCAAGAAAAGAAAAATGTGTCACAGGATCAGTCAAAGTTCTTGGACAACACCCAGTGGTTCATTACCAGAGAAATTCTCACACGTTCTCTTAAAGTCTAAACCAGCTGGAAGACTGCAGTGAATTAAGTCAGCCCAAAAGAAACAGACATGGAAAAAGCAATTACAATCCATCAAGGTACAGTACTCAGTTTTCCAAAGAGGGGAAATAATAGCTGCACTGGATATCTATTTGGAGCTGGATGCAGAGGGATTCACAGCACCTTCATTCCTTCCTACAAAGATGGCATCAACTGGCTGCAGGTGCAGGAGTCACCCCAAGAGCAGCAGAGGTCAGGGTTTATAATTTCCAGAACCTGCACAGGACAGGCCAAGTCCTCCTGGGCTTAGAGATTCCACAATAAGAAGAGACAGGAAGGCACAAGTTTAACTTTTCCTCCTTACTCTCTGCCTTTGATGAGTGCCTGGGCCCCTTCCTCATACAGATGAGTGCACACCTCTTCAAGCAGCTTGTCATGATTAGCATCCTCCTCCTTCACTTTATTCTGCAACATGACTTCAGCTCTTTGAACCAACTCTGCTACCAGTGTTGCCCTGTAAAAAACCAAGAACAATCAGACAGACTGAAATCAGCACAACAAAGAGTGCAGATTAGGAGGATATCCATCTGTCAGGCACAAATGCAATTAACCACACTGCATTTATTACTATATATTTATTATTATACCATCTCCTTACTCTTTTTGTATGGGAAAAAGCAGTGATGAAGATACCCAAATAGCACCAAGACTCAAAAGCCCTTAAATTTTAATAGAAATGTACATGATTACAGGTAACATTTTTGGCAGCAATGCCTTTATACTCTCAGTGGGTACTGGCCAAAAGCTCAGAGACATCAAAAGCAGCCAGCTACAGCCAAGATTCCCTGTGGTCTGATACCATTTACTGTCTTCAAGAATCTGCCCAGCAGGACAGTGCAAACTCAGCAAGCTCATGAGTGAAATGCTGGAGGGCAGAGCTGCCATTCAGGACTGTGACAAGCTGGAGAAATGGGGTACAGAATGGGCACCTGTACAGACTGAGGTCCACTGGCCAGCAAATGGCTCTGCAGAAAACAATCTGGGGTTCCCAGTAGACAAGCTGGGAACTGAGTTAGCAGTGTCCAAAGCAGGCCAACCTTATACTGGGCTGACATTTGCAACAGTGCAACCAAGAAGTCAAGGGAAGTTACTGCCTTCCTCCCAATTGTGAGGCTGCCTCTGGAAAGCACTGCCCAGCTTTGGGAGCCCAGTACAAGAAAGCCACTGACAAGCTGAGTGACTGCAGGATAACCTGTCCAGGTCCCTCTGCAGAGCCCTCCTGCCTTCCAGCTGACCCACACTCACCCCAGCTTAGTGTCATCTGCAAATTTGCTGATGATGGACTCAATCCCCTCATCTAAATCATCTATAAAGATATCAAACAGAACTGGGCCCAACACTGATCCCTGGGGGACACCACTAGTGAGCGGCCGCCATTTTGATGCAGCCCCATTCAGCACCACTCTCTGGGCCCGGCCCTCCAGCCAGTTCCTAACCCAGCACAGATGCCCCTGTCCAAGCTGTGGCCTGACAGCTTTTTCAGGAGAATGCTGGGGGAGACGGGGTCAAAGGCCTTGCTGAAGTCCAGGTAGAAGTAGAAGTCCAGGTAGAAGTCCATCCACAGCCTTCCCCTCATCCACCAGGCAGTCCCCTGATCATAAAAGTCACAGAACAGACACCAGCACTTACTTGATGTGCTTAACACAGTTGGATCCCACCCTCTCTGCCACAAATTCAACTGTTCTCCGTAGGGAAGGAGGCTGATTGTGGAAGAAGGCCTGTTCCAACTCTACCTGTTCAAGAGAAAAGTGCCACAGTTTATTAGAGCACTCCAGCCAGATCCTCCTCTCCTCAGCACAGAGATGGACAGAACTGCCACCTGGAATTGTGTTAAAAGGCAATTGGCCTACACTAGAACTTTCTGATGCTGTAGAATTCAGCACCCCTGTAAAATATTTGCTCCCAATTTTCTTCTAAACATTTAACCCAAAGCTCATTATGAGTGTTTATGAAGCTACAAAAGCTAATGCACAGTAAAGGAAAGAATGGGAGAGTTCTGACACCTGCTAGTAGTGGGTCACCAGACAGGGACTGTATCTGGGATGAAAGGATTACCTTTTGACTACAGACTGGTAATCCTATAGGCTCCTACAAAGTGCCTTTTTTCAGTGAAAAGCCTGGCTACAATCTAACCAAAAGAGAGTATGAGAAACATAACATTTTAGGCAAAGAAGAGGCAGAGAGAGAAGCAAGCCAGCTGTCCCAATTGCAAGGATATTTACTGAAGTTGCCTGGATTTCAGAAACACCCATGTGGTATTCTAGCCACCTGACTATAACAGAAGAATGAGGAGGTACCACACCTGACTGATAAACACAATGTTCCCTGCTGCCTAGCTGCATTCTTTTCTTTCCCTGGCATTGGGATACCACTGTGTACCCAACCTTCACACAAGCAATTTCTCCCAACCTGCTTCTCCTTCTGAGGTAATTTCTTTACCTGCAGTTTCCTCTGTGTGACAGAAGCCTTGGATGCCAAGGACTCTGCTGCTGTGGGAGTGATTTTCCTTATAAAGCCACCATTTTTTGCTCCACTGCCAGCCACAAAAGAGGCAAGTAGTTTCCTCAGCTCACCTGTACAGAAAAACATGCCAAAGCAGTCATCATCCACCTAAGCAAAGGAACAAATCAAAACTCAAGAGAGTTTTCACATTGTCAGTCCTGTGTCCAGGGCAGATTCTCTCAGGTGAAGTTTCAGAAAAGCAGAGGGGGGCCCCACCCATGTAACTGGCAGGGCACAGGGAAGCACAAAGGCTCTGAAGATGAAAGAGGAGGCTTCCAAAACAGTCCCTGGCACACAGAACTTGTTGAGAAAGATCAGGGAGTAGCCATTTCCATGCATCCCTTTTTAGCATGGCAAATGGGAACTGTAAAGCCTATAAGGACAACAAGGAAAGCAGAATTACAACATTTCAATAGGAGGAGGAGATTAAACATGGTAAAAGCTTGAAGACCTGTTTAACCCCTGGAAGCTTTTGTGATGCAGGTTTAAATACTGTTTTCCTAGCAACTAGGTCCCAAAAACCAGAGCATCATCCCACCCTATTGCCTACAGAGAGGAATTTCACCAATGTCTGTCAGACCATAGGAAAAAGATCTCAAGCAACAATCTATTAAAGCACCAAGGCACAAAGGATTCTTCCCCTCTGCCCAGCAGAAGAAATGTGCTCAAGGATGAAGACATTTCTCACAATACCAACATCTCTCCCTATAGCTAGGATGGAAATGTTGTACACTTACTCCTTACAGTGTTTCCTTACAGTTTGTGAAGGATGAGTTCCCCTGTCCCTCTGTGTTCAAGCTCTATAAATCAATTACCCTGACTGTGTATCCTGCCTCCCCCAGCTTCACCAGACACTATTCACAGCTGCATGGGTTTCTGCAATAGAGTTTTTCATCAAGGTTGACTGGTACACAACTGAGAACTGAAGGGGTGAGAAAGGACAAGAGCCATGATTTAAAGACTCACAGTACCAAAGGACAAATATATTTAAAAATAAGTAAATAAATACTAATATATTTTATTTATATAGCAAATATAAATACTCACCAAGATAGGGACAGCAGGTATAAAGCAACTGCTGATCCACCAAGGGTACAGAGTCCTGGAGAGAAAAGGAAGGAAATGCTGAAGGAAAAGTCTTCAGGCAAGTCAAAAGTCCTGTAAGTGTGATCACAGATTTCAGAACTGCCTTTCCATGAAAACAATAAAAATAACTAGATTTCAAATATACAGTAAAACCAGAAGCTTTGCAGCCCAAATATTCAGTCCAGCCCTGTGACATACAACAAGCTGCTCTACATTTAGTTCCCACAGCTCAGCCTTTGCTGATCATTTGTCAAAGCCCAGCTGAAAGCTGATGGTTATAGAAGGGAACCAGGACTGGTGCCACAGCTGCTTCTTGTAAGACAGAAACCTCTCCAGGGAGGAAAATAAATGAGGAACATCTGCTATGGATTACACCTCCACAGGTTTCTTCACCCAGACTCACTGGAACACCACACTGTGGAGCAATGTCACCCCAGGATTACACAGCAGAGCCAGAGCCAGAGGAGAAAAAGCAGCTTGAGATCCCATCTACACAAGCAGTGTGTACTGCACTCATTTGGGGAAAAAAAAAAAAGAAAAAAAAAAGTAAAATCAGTTGATCTCAGTATTTTATCTGCCACTGAAGAGATAGGGCAAACCAGAACTCCTAATTAGAACAAGATATTTATGCTTCTTAGCAAACATACTGCTCATTTTCTAAGGAAAATGTGTTCTCTTGCATGTCTGGGAGTTACCTGAAATATCCCATGTGCCATAAACTCACCTCTTCTGTTTGCTCGTGCTATTTTCAGTTCAATAATCCTTTGTCATGCAACTGGAAAACATGTGACTCCAACAACAGCAGCCCCATCTTATTTCAATCCCATCCTATTATTTCTGTTAAGGTCACCTGCTTATTACTCCTGCTTATTTCTGGGAAGAGTTCCAGGTCTATCATCTCATTTTGAATTGCAATAATTAGTGAGCAGGAAAACAGCATCTGATCTTCCAGCATAACTTTGCATCTCTTCAGCAAATGACTGCAGCAGGTGGGATGGCTCCTACCTGACAACAACCCCATAATTCATAATCCAGGATGCAACTGAAGGATTTGGATCAATTGGGGCACCCCATCCACTGGCCTGTGTACTCTCAGTACTGAAGCCAAATTCCTCACAAAATCTTAAACTCCTGAGGCTGTGGTAGGTCCATCCTCACCCACGGATTCAGAGAACATGGTGCTGCACTAACTCACCAAAGCCTGAGCAGATGTCACAGTATCCATCATCAATCCCTCCTGCCTCACATCAGTGGTAAAAAACAGCTCTTCAGGAACAGATGGAACCTGAAACAGAAACCCCAGTAGTTACACAACCTAAACAGCAGTCAGTAATTTTCTGATAATAATCCCTTTTCTGATAGAGGACAGTAAAATCTCAACCACCTCTCACCTACAAAAAAATCTAGCTCTAATGATCATCTCTGCCCTAAGGAGAACCTTTCCATAAAATTAAAGATTAGTTTCATCACCACAACATAAGCCACCTTCTTAACCCTTCCCCCTCCATAAAGAAGCTTTCACATTTCCAACAAGTTCCTGCTCACCTGTGCCTTGCTTCCAACTGAAGGCACAAAACTATTTTAAAAGTTCATCACACAACATCCCTTTATCAGACAAAAAATTCCCCAGTAATTCCAGGCTGTCAGCAAGCACTCCAGCTTTGTGACAAGAGGTTCCAGTTCTAACAGGAAGCAGCTGTCAGCTTGCTTACAAGGATCTTGCTTTGCATTTACAGAATGTGTTTCAGCAGCAATTAGAATTCCTATTGGAAATTAATGTTGCTTCACACAATTCCACTAAAGGAAAACAATTCTCCACCGGAATACAGAGCATTTTTCAAACCCCACACTAGTGTGAAAACAAACAAACAAACCAACAAAAAAAAACCCCAAAATCAAATCAAAACAAAACAAAAATAACAACAAAAAAACCTCAGACAACAATCTGCTGTTTAGCAGTGTTTTAGCCCACTTCAGTGCCATTCTCTATTGAGTTCTGTGCCCTGCTTTTTTTTCAGGGAAGAGCTGTGTGCACACAGGAGACTTTACCTGAAAAAGCCAACCCAGAACTGCAAGGATTAGCAGCTTGTTCAGGAAACTCATCTCTTTATCTTCAGAAAGGACCATTAACCTGCCACACAGCAAAAGCAGCAAGAGAGAGTGTTAGATTTCAGTTGCTCAGTTTTCATTAAGGAAACAAAAAAATCCCAAAGCACTCACATTTAATTAAACAATTTGTCACACATTCCCTACCCGTCTGACTAAAGAGCAGAGAGCAAGTTCTACTTTTTTTCTACATACATATCTGAGTAACTTGCTGGTTTAAGTTTTCACTAGATTGTGTTTCAAATTATTCTCATGTATATAGCAAACTAGAGAATTATTTAGACATAGGAGACCTTGTAGGTTTAAGATTCACATTCAAGGTTTAAAATTCACAGCTGCGAATTCAGAAAGAGTGAGTGTGGATTTAAAGAATTTTGTTTACTTAATGAAAAAACACATTTAAATCAAATTTTAATCTGAGTTTAGGATGTGCTCTCTTTGTAAGGTAAGAAGTGTGTTTACACACTTGGTGTGTAAACAAAAAAAGTGCTTTATTAGAATCTTCAACTAGGGCTACAATGGATTCTCAAGCAAACCTTCACAGAGAAGTTCCCAAAAAACAACCTTTCCCTGGCTATTACCTGTATACCTGCAGCAAGAGACAAAACACTTTCCTGTAGTAATCAAGGAAAGGTGCAATATGATCCACAAGGGAAAGGTACTCCACAATCCAAGGAATAGTCAGGATTGAACGTTGATCCCGAATAGATCGTCTCAGAAGCTTCAGCACATCCAGTACAGGCAGGGTCTTAACGGGCAACAGAAGTTAAAGCAGTAGCTTGAAGTTACCTTTTGATACTTAAAGAAATATTTTATTTAAGTCATGACTTTCCTTCCTAGAATTTCATCTTCTGTACAAGTAAGAGGTGACCTTCTGGCTAACAAACAGTTCTTTGCTCACGAGCAGAGGTAAAGATCATGCTAGGACAGCAAGCAGAAGCTCCACCAGGACTTCCAAGAGTAAGGCCTAAAGTCTGAATATGTACAAGTGGAGTGTCCTGGTTTGGGCCAGGATAAAGGTGATTTTCTGTCTTGTGCTTTTGCTTTGAGCTAAGCCTCTTGTAAGTAGTTGCACTTGCTGAAATTAACAGCAAGTTAATTTCCTGGCCCAAACCAGGACACTGGAGTCAAGATGTAACCCTTGCCTCCTGGCACTCAGTATGACACGCTGCTAGGAGAAGTGTGCAAAATTAGGAAAACCATTTCTGGTAGCTGGACTTCACAATATAAATACAAGTCTTCCTAGCTAGGTCAGAGTTCTGGTACGACAGCTCCAGATTAGCAGAAATAACAGAAGACTGAATACCTCCCCATCAGTGCATTGCTCCCTCTTTTCTATCTTACACAAGCTCTTATTTCCTTTATTCCCAACCTCAAAATATGCAGCAGGAGCACATATCTCAGAAACCACTACCTTGCTTTGAAGAGGTTAAACCATCCATAATCCCCTCCTTGGATTAGAAAACCTGCCTGTCAGCCAAGTGCCACATGAGATTTCTTAGGAGAGTTTGGTTTCTTACTTGGTTCCTTAGTGCTACTGCAGAGTCTTGCAGGTCTCTGGTTGGTTGCTCAACAGTGTGGTATGGTAAAAAAACCAGGAGCCCCAGGAACTTGGCGAGGAGTCGTAGGCTTAACAGGACCACAGTGAAACGTTTCTTCTCATCCTGAAATGAAAACAAGCTGGGGCAATGCTACCCTGAAGTGGCAGAGCAACTATCCACACTAAGCTTCCACTCCCTTCATGTAAAAGGATCACACAGCTTCATCACTGCTTTTTAAAAACTGCTTCTGCCTCCACTGCTTGACTTACAGTGAGAAGAAATTAATTCAAGAGCTTTCTAGAACAGCTGCTCAGTCCTATCTTCATACAAACAACTTTGGAGTCAATGAGAGAATCATAGAATCATAGAATCCTAGGGGTTGGAAGGGACCTCGAAAGATCATCTAGTCCAACCCCCCCTGCCAGAGCAGGGCCCCCTAGAGTACATCGCCTAGGAACGTGTCCAGGGGGGTTTTGAATGTCTCCAGTGAAGGAGACTCCACAACCCCCCTGGGCAGCCTGTTCCAGGGCTCTGTCACCCTTACAGTAAAAAAATTTTTTCTGATATTCAACTTGAACCTCCTATGCTCCAATTTACACCCATTACCCCTTGTCCTATCACTGGTCACCACTGAGAAAAGCCTAACTCCATCTCCCTGACACTCACCCCTTACATATTTGAAAACATTGATGAGGTCACCCCTCAGTCTCCTTTTCTCCAAACTAAAGAGCCCCAGCTCCCTCAGCCTTTCCTCATAAGGGAGATGTTCCACTCCCTTAATCATCTCAGTAGCTCTGTGCTGGACTCTTTCAAGCACTTCCCTGTCCTTCTTGAACTGAGGGGCCCAGAACTGGACACAATACTCCAGGTGTGGCCTCACCAATGCAGAATAGAGGGGGAGGAGAACCTCTCTTGACCTACTAACCACACCCTTTCTAATGCACCCCAGGATGCCATTGGCCTTCTTGGCCACAAGGGCACATTGCTGGCTCATGGTCATCTTCTTGTCTACCAGGACCCCCAGGTCTCTTTCACCTACACTGCTCTCCAGCAGCTCAGCCCCCAACCTATACTGGGACATCGTGTTGTTCTTCCCCAAATGCAAAACTCTACACTTCCCCTTGTTGAATTTCATCATGTTTCTCCCTGCCCAACTCTCCAGCCTGTCTAAGTCTCTTGTTGCCTCCTTTCTACCATTAGTGGTCTGCAAGTTTTCATGAACCTTTGGCTGCTACTTTGCTAACAGCCTGTACTCTCTGATGCCCCTAATAGGCACAGATGAATGAACAAACACCTGTACAGGTATGAACTGGTATGACCACAAATTCATTCCAACTAAAATCTTCCTACATGGAAAAGTAACAAGGAGTTATGGCAGCTGAGTACAACACCTGGGCTCGGTTATTTCACTGATCTAACACAGGGTATTAACACACCCTAAGAGACTCACTTTTCAAACTACAATGCATCATCTCTTATGACACAGTTCTAGGAAGCACCCTGAAGCATAGAAGTAAAGGGCAAGGGGCTCCATCTTCCATAACCAAACTGCAGAGCTATGACAAAACCAAACGAAGAAGCTCTTCTCCTGCAAACTTAGCAGTGGAAGATCCATGGCAGCTCACAATTAAGCCAGTAATTCTTTGGGTACAGGAACTTTTTAAAGAAATTCCTAACAGATGTGTCTGCAAAAAACAAGCTTACCTGCTCACCCATATCTGTTTCCCCATCACTGTGCTCATGCTCCACCAGAGTAAGGGCATCCAGTTCAAGTATCTTCAGGCACAGACTATCCATCAGGTGTTGATTGAACTGGTAACTTCAGCAAAAGATGATGATGAGTCAGACTGGGCTGAAAACAGCAGTAAAACCTCAACTAATACACTGCAAAAGTTCAGTCTTATCTCACAAGATGTATCAAGCATCAGCAGACATCCAACATAATAATAGACTGAAGACAAGCAAGCAAAGAACTGCCTGATCCTCTTTTCATCTCTTATTTTCTACATTTTTAAACAGATTCTGTTTAGAAGTCTCAGTATAAAGATAATAATACAGATCTGTCTAAGGAGGAAGCTGTAAAATAACTAAACTTGAGGTTCAAACCTCCCATAGATCACAACTCCTCCATGCTGTTGACTGTGAAAAACTCATGAAACAAAACCATGAACCTGGCTTCATGCTCTAACTCCTTAAGCTTCATGCACTGCCACACAGGAAACACTTGGCCAGACCAGTGCCCTTGTCACACAGCACTGCACTGCCTTGGCACTGGGAAATGTTCAGAGTCTGTGACAAGATACTATGGTTTTACAGAAGATTTATTACCATGCAGCCTAGCCTAATGTCCCACAATTGCATGTAAAAATATTCTGTACTCTAGACAGAACCTCCTTATTAACATGTTGACAACATGTGCTGGCCAAGAACAGTAAGAGTGGTGTTATGCAGCTTAAAAGCATTTCTGATGTGCTCTGCCTGGGACACACTGTGCCCCAAGATCTCCAGACAACTCCCTGCTGCAAGAGCAACCCACTGGTGTCCCCCACTCTCCAGCACACTTCACCAAGGCAACAGCAACCATGGGCAGCTGACCTTCCTGCACTGAGGATGAAATCCCTGAAGAACTGCTGGCACCCTGGAAATGAAGGGGGTGGACAAGGTCCTCTGATGCTCTGGGGCACAACAAATCTTTCCTGAAGCCTCTTCAGACGGCTCAGATTATCAGAACCCAGCATATTAAGGACATCCTGGTCTGGGGTGTCTCCCCAGCTGGCGCCACCTCCAATAGGACTTTTACACATCTTCAGGAGACAGAAAAGAGCAGAAAGGTGAAATATTTGTAATAAGACATCATTTCTCTTCATCTCTCACCCCACACATTCCTCCTTCCTCAGAAGATTTGTCTTAGCAGTAGTCCAAACAGCCTTCTGAGATAGCCTGTAAAAGGAAGAACTCTTCCTCATGACAAAACATGTTATTCATGTTGGCCATAGACAGCCCAGAATTCCAAGAGAGATGGAATTCCAATCTAGCTTATGGACACCTAGCAGACTACATCTAGATGTGTGGAGAGAAAAATCTATCAGTTGCATGGTCTTTATGAACCACTCAGTGGGATCTTTAGCCCAGTCTCCAAGGATCAGTGATACTGCACTATGCATTCCTAGAACATATTTTGCTGGAGTTTCCACGGAGTTAAATAAAGTTAAAAAATTAATGCCTGCCTCTCCCAAACACAGATACTGCTCAAGACTAAAAGAACCATAAACTGCAGAACTGTTTGGGTTGGAAGGTATGTCTCAGATCATCTAATCATCTAATTTCCTTTTTTTTAAATTTTTTTTTCAGTTTGTACCTATTGCCTTGTGCCCTGTCAGTGAACACTTCTGAGAAGAATCTGGCTCCCTCTTCTTCATTCCCTCCTGATCTGTTATCTGTACACAGTGCTAAGAAAATATGCAGCCTTCCCTTCTCCAGACTGTTCCCTCATATGAAAAAATGCTCCAGTCCCTTGACCACTTCAGTGGCTGTGTGCTGGACCTGCTCTTGTTCATCTGTATCCTTCTTGTACTGTTGAGCCCAAAACTGGACCCAGTACTGCAGATGTAACACCCTAAACAATGCTGAATCAAGGGAAAAGATGATTCCATAACCCTACATCTAAGTCAGGTCAGTTTTAATAGTTTTAATGAGAAATCTTACTAAAAAACATTTAACAAAGTGTATCAAACTAAGAAACACTAGATCCATTTATTATTAAGCCAAGAAACTTTCTCTCCTGAAAGAACATCTTGTTACACTTCCCAAACTTTAAAATACCAGGCCTCAACACAAATCTTCAGTCTGGTTTCTTTTCTGCATGAGTATCATAATATACACAGGATTCTGCAAATCCCTTTCTGGTCAGACAGACTGGGTTCATTGAGGATTCTTTGGTATCAGTTTAAATTTTTGGTTACCCTGGTGGAACCCTGCAGCCTTCATTATGAAGGCATTGATATACAGGAGAAATACAGTATCCAGGACTAATTAAATCCTGCTAATGCAACCAAATCCATCTCTTTTCCACAATCTCCCTGAACACATACATCAGACAAGACAATGATGCAAACCTAGACTGGATACAGGGAATTTTCAACATTCCAACATCTTGGAACTTCTTGGCAACCTGTGTGGGCTTTTGGTGGGTTTTTGTGTTTGTTTTGCTATCCAAAAGGAATCTACCAATAAGCCAGCCATGTAGAGAGAATACATTAAAAATTAACATCATAACCAGAAGCATCTCTTCTTTTTCCATTCCTTCAGTTACAGTGAAATCAGATGATGCTTGAAAGTGGCCAAAAGGACCCTGTGAACTACCATAGCAATACTGTATCAAAACCAGCCTGTTGCAGTATTACACAGAACCAGAGACTCTTTGTAGATAGTACACACAGGTTGCTAAAGAACATAGCTGGGAACTCAGCATTTGACTCATGTCAAAAGAGATCCCTTAAAATTTCTAGAAAATTTTAACTATTCTAAAACTAGAAAAATTAATTCTTAGAGCTTATGATAAGCTCAGTGTGCCTTGCCTCTTTCACAGAGCTCATCTGTAATTTATCACTGATGTATACTTATGGAAAAGGAAGGAAATTCCTATCCTTAAGACTTGGCTCTCCCAAGAAAAAGCTTCAGTAGGAAAATCTCAGAAAATTGACACGGTTCTTTGAGTTTCAAAGACACAGTTTGCTCTCTCAGGCCAAGGATGAATCAAATCAGCTTTGATGTATATCTTCATGGGGCAAAACCCCAGGTCATTTACCTGAATAAGCTGTTTCTGAAAGAGCCTGGCAAAATGGCTGTGGTTGCAGGTTGCAGACAGATGAGCCATCATGGCCCTGCAAAGGAAAACATCACAAAGTGCTGACTGGATCTCTCTGTGGTATAAGGAAGTGCTTTTAACCTCAAACTATTTCAAAACCATAAAATAATTGCCTTTAAGAAAGTGATCTTCAAAGGCCACTGCAAAAAGCAGCATCTTTATAACTAGCTTTCTTTCCCAAGCACTGAGCTCCATCTGCTGACCATGGATAGGAGAATTCTCCCTGAGTACCCGCAGAGCAAACATTTCTAAAGATAACAAGACTCCTCTTTTCCTAAATAATGCTATTATTTAGGAAGAAAATTAACTTGTTCAGCTCCTGTTCTCCCCTATGCAGAGCAGTGAGTTGAGAATTCAAACATGCAAGCAAGAAAACAGTAAGAGCAGTATTTCTAATGCCAAAAAAAAAAAAAAAAAAAAAAAGGAAGATTTCTCAGTTTAAAACTTTGTTTTGCTCCTGTGCTGAAGCATCAGAAGCATCACCTTCATACATGTAAACTGTTGTAGGCTGTTGGTTAAGAATAACACAAGTCAACTGCTTTCAAACACATAGTAGTTTCTTTATAAATACTCTATGTTGATAAAACAATAAATGAACAAACCAGTCTGCTTTCCATAGAAAGAGCCACAGTTGTCTTGTTTTCAGAGCCAAGACACTAGGACTCCCTGAAATAGTAAGAAGAACTAAGAGCTTCTGAACAGACAGCAGTTCTCCATGCTAAGGAGAAGTGGGGCATTGGAAATAAGAAATGCATACAGAAGGGTATATACAGTGACCACGTTCAGACTGCTACATCCTGGTTGTGAGAGTGACTCTTTCTGTGAACAGGGAAAGAGCTGTGCCAAGACTGATCAAATTAGGCCCTCGTGGCTTGTTTCTTTAAGACAGCAGTTGATGCTTTTAAATATTGAATCAGGTTTACATGCACAGTACCTTGCAAGAAAATACAGCTCCCTACAGATTAGTGCAGAAGACCATTAGGAAGAACATGGAACCTGGAATGCTGTGCTCAGCATGCTGCACCAGCAGTTCAGCTACATTAAAGAGCCAGCTGAAGTTGCCCAAGATTCCTACCTGATCTTGTTACCCAGAACTCTTTCAAAGTCCCAGCCAGTTTTTTCATGGTTGTCCTCCCATTCACGCAGCAGTTCATAAAAGATATCCCTGTGAATCAAGATATTTAAGGGCATGAATTCCCATTTGTCAAACTTTGAAATAACAACTGAATATTCAATCACTCCTAAGCTCCCCAGTAAGAATCTATCTCAGAATAAATAAACTGAAGCCTCTAAGAACTCAGATACCTTTAGAAAACTCATAAATGTTAGGGAAACCTCAGTGAACTTCAACAAGAAGCTTTCCATGCCCAGGCTCTGACAGAATGAGCAAGACACCCATTACCAGACATATTGAAGACTGAGTGACAGGAGAGAATAAGCCACATGAAGTGATACTAATGAGGAGAGGAAAGGATCAAGACAACTTGTGATTCTCTCCCCACACTCTTGCTGCAAGCATGGAGGAAGGTGGCAGGAAGCATAAAAGCATGGCAGATTTATATGCAGAAGTAATCCATTAGGGTGACACATTGTGCTGGCCTTTGCCAAAAGTCTCAATAACTTCTGAAGAATTAGGTTCTTCTCTAAAGACATTAAGCATTTAACTCCTACAGTCAATATGGACAAAAGATTTTTTTTTCTTTTTTACTGGAAGGAACACCTCAAAATTCTTCTACAGCATGTAGCATACACGAGGCTTTTCTTAATATCCTTTGATCACCATCATGGAAAGATTATACCCTGTGAACCACAGAGAAACAGCAGAAGAAACTTACCTCTGTTTCTTAAAAATGTGAAATGCTCTGTCACTGGGAAAGTTAGAACGATTGTCAGTTTCTGGCTGGAAAGAAACAGACTGCACAGAGCATGGCAGCAGGAGAGATACCTGTGAAAAATAAAGGCAGCCATCAGACTAGTGTAAGCAATTTATCCAGCAACCTGAAACACAGAAAAAGCAGGAAAAAGACTTGATGAGGAAACCAAGTGTCTCTAGTTGAGTTGCTCAGACACCAGGCATTTCCCAGTTGCTAACTGCTCATAAACACCAACACTTGTTCAACCTACACTATGCTACAGCAGCAGAATCACTCAGCATTATGAGTGCAAGCACCTCAGAAATCTCTGCAGAACAGACTGCAACCAATACTGATACAGTATGATATCAGTTTACCCCAATTTACCTTCAATATAAGGCTCCAGAGAATGCAGGTTAGTGGCTGGCAGTTCCTGAATTATTATTCTTTCTCCTATTTGAGAAGCCCATGTCTTCAAGTGAAAAGAGACATTTTCAGCTTCCACTAAAAAGCTCAGCTACTGACATGCCCTAGTCTCAAACTGTACTTTCTTTGACAAGAGCAATTCCCATTTTTTAAAGACAGATGAAACATGACACAAACTTCACTAAGCCAATCATTCCTACCATCCAGCCAAGCCAGATGATTACATCAGAAAACCACTTTCCACAGGCTGCACTGTCTCCTCTACAGCTTCATTTACCTAAAATGAGTCTGTAGCTATGAGACAAATGCACTTTTTCCAAACTATATTCTGATATTGCATCTAACTGATCATTCTGTTTGTTCTGGGAGCCATGTTTACTACATGAGATTCAAAAGCAGAAGTTGACCCTGCCAAGGTCACTGGTTTTGCTCAGAGCCTGGAAGGAAAGGCAAGGCTTTAAATCACAGCTAACCATCACTGCACCTAGCAATTCACTCACACAGCAGCAAAAAACATTAAAAATTGCTTTTAGACACTTGCCAAAGACAACACAAGACACTGGAAGTAGAAGGAATGAGATTTAACATCAAAGCTGTCGCAAATAAAAGAGTAACAACACAAAGGCTTGAAGCAAAGTCAGTGGGGAGCTGCCAGTTTTTACCTTGGCTGTGCTGCTCTCATAAGCCTGTCTGAGCCTCTTGTGCAAGGTGGGAGAAAAAGATGCAATCCGTTCATTTTCAGCCAAGAGCTTCAGAGTTCCCTTTTCTAAGCGGGAAATAATTCTGCCAAGACAACATGGATAAAACTCACAGACAGACATAAATAACACAGACCTAAAGAAATGCTTGTGCTCAATTTATGAGGCTACCAAGCACAGTTTTCAAGGCCCCGGGCACCCAGCATCAAATCCTATTGGCATCTGTAGGGCCACTTTTCATTGCACTCATCTTGTGCCTTTCCCAGTCCTGTATAATCACACTGAGGTTCAGTAGACAGATCAGTGCAAGAAAAATTCTCAGACATCCAATTCCATGCCAAGTTGTATGTTTTGAAGGAAATTAACAAATCCTATAAGTGGTACAGCTCTAAAATCCAAGCACACTTGCTTCATCTTACACATATCTGCAGACACAAGCAGATGAACAAAAAAAAAAATTCAACTCACTCATACTGATAATCCAAGACTTGAACAGCAAAATAAACACAATTGTGCACACTTTGGAAATGCTGTCTCCCTGATGCATCTGAGAAAAAAAAAAAAAAAACAAAAATGAAAAAAGAAACATGAGATAACACCACCCAGCACCACTTACAAACTAAAATATCAACAACTATCTCTCAAGAAAAGTAGGAACTGCCATATCCAAAACCAGTCTTTTGGGACCAGTATTTAATTTCCAGATGTTCCCATTTGCTGACACCAGCCTAGACAAATCCTCCCATCACTATCCTTCCTATACTAGAGACAACTAAATTTTTCAGTGTTCTATGGGAAAGAAAAGATCTCTCTCAACCTTCTGGCCAACAGTAAAGATCCAGAACAGAAAGCAGAACAACTGCAATCAGCTACCAGATGCTGGAGACTTTCTGTTCCTAATCTCAGCCTTAAGAATGTCAAAATTAGTGTCAAAACAAAGGTCAATCAAATAAAAGCATCTTGGGGAATGCTGTCTTACCTTAAAGCCACTTTTTGTTTTTTCTATCTAAAATACTAACCACACCAAGTTTAAGTCTGAATTTGCAAAAAAACCAAAACAAATGCATTAATTACATATCAACCTGGACATGTCCCTGTGCACTTGTAACTCAACCTTAAATTTAAGCAACACACAAGAGACCAACAGCACTTTTGAGCTGCAAGTACCAGTGGAGAAGATACTTTAGCATATCTGTCCTTCTCTCTGAAATCAGTGTTAGCAGGTGCAGTAAATCTCACACAATAGGAGAAACCTAGATTCAAACAGCATCTAGCAACCCAACTCCACCATACTGCAGAAGCCCTTCTCACCCATGCATGATTTTTGGCAGCCTTTCATTATGCTGTCATTCTAATAAGTCACCTTTTGGAATTAAAGACTAAATGCCCAATCTAAAGGCAATTACTCTGTATCACATTACTCTTCCCTTGAAGTAACATTCTTTCAACTTAATGCTATTCTTTACCTTTACTTCTTTCATTGACTTCAAGGTCACTGTCCCCATCTTCTGTAGCAGCAGTGCCTTTAGATGTCAACAGCTGCAGAACAAAAAAGAGCTCCAGAAAAATATTTGGTACCAGATTTTCTGGAAGAGAGAAAATGAAACACTAAAGGTGGATTGACCTGCTTTAATAACCAAAAGAAAAAAGACAAATAACTGTTATATGACACAGTCAGCCAAGAAATCCCTCTCCACTCACAGCCACAGTGTAAATCAGTATGGGAATTAGAGGAAGGTTGTGTTAGGGAAGGCTGGTTTTGGACAGGAACATACAACTCCAGCCTCCTACACTTCAGAGTGCTACAACAGGTTCATCTCCTTCCCTAAGCTTTTACCTAGTGTCCATTTATTTTAATAACTGTGTTGGCTTTGTTTTTTCAGATGTTATTTGTTTGTAAACCTTCACTGTCCTATGTAGATTCTCAGCTACTCCCCCCATCCTGTCATAACACACATGGAAATTCAAAGCTCAAAGAGAGGTCAGTCTCATATCATCAGGGTCTTCACCTGCTATACATGATGAATAGAGCTCAGCCAGACACTCCAACTGTTTCCTGCAGGAAACCTTAGTAGGATTTGCACAGGTCACCAGATGGCTTTCAGCAGGAAGGCTTGCACTGCGAGGGTAGCTGGGCTTAGTAGGAGTACCAGGATCTGGAGACATTCCTGCAGGAGAAGATGCCTGGTGCAGCAGTTTGCAGCTGAAATTCAAGAGCAACAATATATTATGTGGCTGAAGATGCAGCCAGAAGAGGTCTTTCTTCTCTTGCAGTCTAGTAATAACTAACCATGTCATTTACACTGGCCAAAGCTGCTTTTAGCATAGCAGGAATTTGTCTTTCCCATAAAGAGATACCAGGGCTAACAATCAGAACACTCAAAAGAATCATACTGAAACTCCAACTCTGCTAAAACAGTGTGGAACTCTCACCAAATTATCTAATCATCCTATGTTACTGCTTCTCACCTAAACTAATATTTTTAAGGACACAGAATCTGTTAGAGAGACCAGGACATAAAAAAACTTTATTTTACACATACAATTTCTAACAGCTAGACACTTCATAAATAGAAATGATTGCTAAAGATCCCAAGGGAACATCCATACTTGGCACATGACACCACATCTTAACCTCGTTGCATCAAAAGCAAAACCTTTAAAAGTCACTTTAAAGGCTATGGGGAAGACCAGTGCAACCAGTGCAATGAAGAACAAATTAGTCCCAAAAAGGGCAAAAGGTTATTTAGTAACATCTCCCTTGGAGTGATCACAAGCACCCAACTGACAGAAGAAAATGATTCATTAAGTGCTTTGTAAACCAACTACAGTTCAGAGCCCAACAACACAGACTCTGCCTCACTTCTGTGTCAGTGTTGTCACCTGCCTCAGTGTGAGTTTCAACTTTTGCCCTTGCTCAAAGTGACACAGTTGGCTGAGGGCTGCATTAGTTCTGTACCTCAGTTCACCACTAATGAGGACACAGCAGCAGCTCTCAGCTCTGAGCACCAGGCACTGCCCATTTCAAACATGATGGGCCAGGTAAGATCACCTCATGGGCAAGATCCAGCCCATATCCTGCTGCTTCAGCTATTTTAAGTTATAGGGAGTAGTAGGACATTTCAGGTAGAATCCAGACTGCTTCATAGAAGTACAGAGAGGCAGGTTTGAATCCTGAGCAGTTCTGTTACAGGTCTGGTACAGTGACTGATGTGACTCTAGTGGGTCTGCTTAAGCCAGTCTGGTCCCACTGAAATGAACTGCAAGGCTTAGCAGGAGAAGAATTCCACCCACTTGAGGAGTTTCCCCAAGAACAAAATCTACAAGTAACAGCAACAATTCTGTCAGCAACAGTACACAACCCTTTCTCTACTACTGTTTTTTGCTTTTTTTTCCTGAAGTGTCAATCCTCACAGATTAACAGTGATGTAATTTTATGGAGGATGAAAGTCAGACAGCAAGTGAAAAGCAGAGACAAAGTTAGAAGCCAGAATTCACCTCATCTCCCAGCACACAATTTTCAGTAGATAACCAAAATAGTAACATTTAAAGCAGAATCTCACACTACTCATATGAAAACATGCATAGTGTTTTCTCTGACTGTAAGTTGGTGTTAGCCTGTCCACCTTGCAAAATCATTCACATTTTCCCCACACTTGCACAATTAGCTCATTTTCTTCAAACCAGACTATGCCTTCCATCACAGGCACAATCAACAAACACAGCCTAACCACAACAACTCAAACTCCCTCTTTTTTCCTGAGCAATCTAAGGATAGCTGGCACAGGAAACAGCCACACATGCAAGCCCACGAAGAAGCAATTCTATGAAAGCAGGGAGGACTGACTAAATTTCTAAAGATAAAGTCATTGGGTCATTTAAAGATAAAGTCATAAAGGGTCATTGTTCCAAAGTCAGCACACCCCTAAAATGGCAAACATGAGCTAGCTGCATGAATACCAAGCCTGATATCAGGGTAACTCTTTCTTTTAGGCAAATTTAAGGTCACCAATAACTCTTCTGGATATTCTTCTGATCATTTCCAGTCTGGTACTGGTACCACCTATAAGACATGAATATTAAGATACAAGCCTACCACCACCCTGATCAGATTGTACCGTTCTTTCTTCAGCATCTCCCTCTCCTCTTGAAGGCTGTTGCTCATCACAGATGTAAGGTTTCCATCCTGGACAGCAGTAAAGGCCTCAAAGCTTGACCCAGATGAAAAACGAGCAGCTGGAGACTGACTGACAGGTGTAGAAGTGAAACACATCTTTGGTTTTGAGAGGGGACGTTCAGCACTTACAGGGGTTGGGTTGATTCTCCTTGATGGTTTGCTTTTGCTGAAAAAGTGAAAAAAAGACTACACTGAAATAAAGCTAAACAACAGCAACAAAAAAACAGCAGGTCTGAAGACAGATATGCACACAGCCCCACCAGAAGAACCTAATACAAAAATAAGATGGATGTGGAGTCAGACTGCTGAATTTCTAAACTCTATGTGGAGTTGCTGACTTTATTCTGGTCACTAAATAACAAGTCACGGAGATGCAGACTGCTACAAAAGTCATGAACCATCAAGGCATTGAGCAGATGGCACACAACTCTTAGAAACATTTCTCATTTGAGAGGACAGGATATGCCTCATTTTAGTAAGAAATTAGTTCACCAGCAGCTTCTAACAGGACCACAATAAAAAAACAACAATCAAGCTGCTGTTGTTAATCAGTAGGGGTCCAGACTTATGAGTTACCAAAGGCCCTTTGGTACACTTAAGGAAACTCATCCTTCCTGCACAAACTACCAGGATTTGTCCTTCAGGAAGAGGCTCTGTAATACATTAAGAGGCATAATGGAAATGAACATGGGAACACAAAGCATTACACCTTTCAAGGAAATGCTGGATGCTACAGATCGATTGCCACTTTTCTCAAAATCTATAGAGTGTTGGCTTGCAAACACTCCATGGACCTTCTTCCTCAGTTTTTATCCCAGCTGGGCAAAGTGCAGATGAGGAAGACAAGACTTGCTGTCTATGCTGGAAACACATCATATCTCCCTTGGCCAGTGCACTATTTAGAGCAGCATCCAGACCCAACATCTGGCTCTGCTGTCCAGACCCAAAGACCTATCAATTTTCAGCTGGAATTTTGCTGTAAAGTCCCAACTGTAAAGTCCCACTTTTGAAGGCCAGTGCCTGGTATATGGAGCAAACAAGCTGGCACAAAAGCCTTTTATTTGGCAATGAAGATTTTAAAGAGTAGAATCTCAAAAAGAAAGAGAAAAGGACTGAGGCAACCACAACACAAGCAGCTGCCCAGAAGCTAAGCCAAAGTCACCAGGGTGACCTGGGTTTGCTGCAGACTAAAGGGAACACAGGCATCAGCTAGATATTTTGTCCATGACCACAAGGCACAAATGAAGCTGCACACTAACATTAGTTACCAGAGGCCACAGAATGTCAATCCAAAAGCTTTTTTTTTTGCTAGCATCAGTAAAGCTAAAGAGCCTTCAGGACTGCTTTTCATTTGCAGTTGCTACTCTGTTAAATGAGCAATGTGAAGAGCCAAGATAATGCTGACTTGCTGGAACATGCAAGGACAAAGATGTGTGCAGTTTCATATCAGCTGGTCTGTGCACGAGTAAGCTGCAGGCAGCATCACAGATCAGAAGCTAAAGAAGCATTTTGGGTGAGTTCAGAGTAGAAACCTGACTAGCCATTGAAGCAATATTCCTCTGTGTGGCAACCACAATAAAGCAGTTCTTGACAAGAAGCCCAGAAGCCAGCCCCCAGGTGTTGTTTATTACTGCTGTAATTCAGCATCTGGACACACACAACAAGATGAGGTAGTTAAGGAAGAGTAACCTCCAGCACAATCCAAATGAGATAGCAAGGCAGACTTGCTCTTACTTTGTCCATCCAGAGGCAGCACCCATTGGTGGAAACTCCTCCAAGTTGTTAAGATTTAGTTGGCTGGGTGGGGATCTGGTAGAAACAAGAGGCACTTCACTCCGCTTCCTTCTCCCTCCGCTCCATGATGCACCATCACTCTTCCCATCTTCCTCTTCAGCCAGGGAATGTCCCAGATCCCGAGCTGTCTGCCGGCCAGAGGCACTGACTGAGCTGCTGCCTTTCCTTCTGCCTCTTCTCATGGGCAGAGGTTCAGGTGTGGCTGTGAGGAAGCTCCCCAGGTTGGCCCTCTGGGAGGAGCGCTTCTCACTCTGGGTAAGCACAGGGCTGTACCCAAAGCTGGGGCTGCTGCTGGAGACCATGCCAGCAAAGTCACTGCAAGGGCTAGAAAGGTTTGACCCAGAAAAGGAAGAGGAGCCACTTGATGCTGCAGAGGAAAAGCTGGTATCTGTGGTGCAGGTGGTGGCTGAAGTCCTTTGGGAAAAGAGCTGCACCCTGCTGCTGGTGGCATGGCCTGCCCTCCTTTCTGATCCTGTCCTTTGGCTCCTGTGAGCCTTGGAATTTGGAGTTTTAGCTGGAGTAGAGGGTCCATTCGTCAGGATCTGGCTGGTCTGCTCCCTTAAAAAGTTTAGAAGAAAAGGCACAAAGTCTTTCTGAAGCAAACTAAGAGATAGCAGCTTGTCATGGATGTGGTTCTCCTACAAGAAGAGAAGACAAAGCATTAGTATAAGTACACTAACTGATTCTTTTTTCCCATCAGCCTAAAATAATTTAAATAGTAACTGTGGGACTGGAATATACAATAAAAAACCTGACATGTCAAAGCTGAAAATTCAAGCTGAATTTCAAGAGACCTTTGTGCTGGTCACAGATCTGAAACTCATCCTCCACACAAGCTATTTTGACAGAATTCATTCACTTTGGCCTCCAACTGAGAAGCAGCTGAGCTGTTCCATGGAAACATCACTAATACTTACTGAAGGTATAGCCAGGGAGACATTAGAGGAACTGGCACCCCTAAGTCCAGCATTCTAAAGGCACTGATAATGAAGCAGCTGATTCTAATAGAAAAATCCAAAACCTGAAACTTCTCCATCCTCTGCCTATGAATGCCAGCTGCCTCCACAGAGGGGTGCTGTAACAACTGTTTAAAAACTTGAGTCCTGAAGTGTCAAATACAAGACCAAAGCTGCTCTTGTACTTCAATTAAATAATTTTGCTTCCTTGAGACCTCACAGAGGTCTAAATAGAAACTGTACAATTTTAAGATACATGAAGTTTATAATTAAGAGACCTAAGAAAAAAACCCCACCACAGTCAACACATTTAAAAATCTATAAACAAGTAAGTAGCAGTGATCTTACAAGGGTAAATCTGGACAAAACAGATGTCATGTTACATGCACAGTTCAAAGCTTTGTACACTGGGTAAAATTTCTTATGTTCCTAACACTGCACCAGACTTCTACTTCCTCACAACTGGATGCAGCAGTATTTGCAACAACAACAGAAGAAGCTCTCACAGGCAGCAACTACCTCCTTACTGTCATTTAAATCATACAGTCACGCCTCCACTAGATGAAAAGTCAAGAAAACAAATGCTATTTCTGGAAGAATTTTTTGTATGAAAGGAGTAGGGGAAAACATGACCATGACTGGACTCTGACAATCCTTGACACCAAGGCTGAACTTCATATCTGAATGTGTGAAACTTCCTGGAGAAGCACGAGACTGTCACAGAGCCTGGGGAACACACGAAGCAGCCAAGACTCACTGCTTTAGTGCTCTAACACCGTGAAAAAAAAACACAGGTCAGAACACAAACCCTGCAAGGTGTTAGAAGACCTGACTTCTAAACCACTCCAGTCCACAACTGCCTTGAAAGCCAGAGCAAGACATAGCCTACCCCTTCCTCAGGTGCCCCTCTGGGTTTAATGCAGAGGCACAAAGCACAGCCTGTGCTATGCACAAGGTCAGGTAGTTTCTCCAACTTTTCAGTGTGCAACCTGCTTTCACTCATCTTTCTCTGTACAAGTTAACAGAGGTTCACTTCTTCCACAGCCAGACAACGGCAACCTGTCAACACCTGCCAGCCTTCCACTTGCTTTCTGACCCTGAGGCAACTGAGCTGCAAGGCAACTCCCTTACAAGAGCAAACTTTCCAGCCTCCTCACCCACACAGTGCTAGCAAAGCTGCCAGCATCTCAGGCTTCATAAGCTCCTCGGGTCTGCTTCTGCAAGTCACTGTTCAGGAGACAGTGGTCAACATAAAATAGTGTTCCCTTCTTCCCACACAGGCTTAGGATGACAGCAATCAATACCTGACTGACTCACGGAGGCGACTGCAATGAGTTTTGATTCTAATTAATACTAATATGCACTCTGAGGAGCTTGGGGGGAAAAAAAAATGCTTTAAATACAAATTGTTCCTCTATGAGGAACAGTCTCCCTGTGGTTACAAATGCTTTTATTACCACAGGAACCCAAACTCTCCAGCCGTATCCCACTACTCAAGCTCAGCACAAGCCCACTCCCAGCCCTGACAGATCATCCCCCGCCTACAGTCGGGGGAGGCAGCGGTGCCCGCACAGAGCCACACACCAAGCCCTTAGGGCACAGCCGTGCCCGGGAGGGAGCGAGGGCCCAATGCTCGGGCTCTGGACTGCACCGGCTGCCCACCGGGGGCTGGTGACAGACTCCTTCGTTTCTCACCGCTACTTTCCCCGCCAGAGATGCGGGAAGCGTCCCTCCTTCCTGTCACCGCGTTTTCCTCAGGACACCGCCTGCCCGCCGCTCCCTCCGGTCTCCGCTGCCACACGACGGTCAGGGGACCCAGGCACCGCCTTGGCGCCAGCGACCGCAGGGCCCCCCGCCACCGCCTCAGCCCCGGCGCCGCCACCACCCGCCGGAGGCCGCGGCCGCCGGGCCCAGGCGGCGCTGAGCTCCCTCCTGGCTCAGCCCTGCGGGCGCTAACGGGTTTGAACCCACTGCCAGCGGAGCTGCCACAGGGCGCTGTCCCCGCCGGGAGGCTCCCGGTGGCAGCTCCCCGTGGGCAGCCTCGCCTTCCCGCCGCTTCGCTCAGAGCCCGCCCGCGATAGGGGCAGCGCCGCCGGCTGTTAGACGGAGTTCCCGCTCCCGGCCGCAGACAGGCCCCTCAGTCTGACCCACGCACGCTTCGCTCCTCACAGGGGCGCCGGGCGGGCAAACTTTCCCGCACGGCCCCTGCCCGCGGCGGCTGCGGCGGAAGCTGGGGGCTGGCGCGGCGGCAGGCCCGGCCCCACCGGGACGGGACGCTTCGAGAGGGAGGGAGGGAAGGGAGAGCGAGCGGGCGACCCGCCGCGCGTTACCTCAGCTGGGCGGTGGCCGGGGCCGTGCCGAAGCCACCGCACCACGGCGCTGACCGGCACCTCCTCCTGCAGCAGCAGCTCCAAAACCGCCGCCATTCCCCGCCGCTACCGCCGCCGAGCACGCGCACAACCCACGGCGGGAGCGGGCCGAGCGCTGCCGGGCGGGCCCGTCCTGAGCCCCCTCTGGCGGGGGCGGGACGGCGGGGCGGGGCTGCGGCGGGGATTCCCGCCGGGGAGGCGGGCGGGGGTGGGACAGCGCTGGCCGGGGCCGGGACCGGGCCCCCTCCCCATGTCAATACGCGGGGCACGGGGCGCCTGCGCCGGGCCGTGCGCGTCTTTTCCTCTCATGCGCGGTATTTGCTTCCCCAGCAGGGCGCCGGGCCCGGCCTAGCGGCAGCGGCGGCACCCGCGGGCCGGGGCGGGCGAAGGGGCAGCGGCGCCCCCCGCGGCTCCGTGCCCGCCCTCCCGCCGGTGCCGGGGGGGGGCCGTCCCGATCCGCCGCGCTGGAGGATGGCCGAGGACTCGCCCAAGCGACGCAAGGCGAATTTTAACGAGGCGGAGACGGAGGTGCTGATCGAGCAGGTGCTGAAACACGAGCAGCTGCTGTTCGCGGCGGGGCCGGGCCGCGCCTCCCCGGGCCAGAAGCGGAAGGTGTGGGAGCTGATCCGGCACAAGGTGAACCCGGTGGCCGCCTGCCCCCGCGACGTGGAGGACCTGAAGAAGCGCTGGCGGGACCTGAAACGCCGCGACCGCAGCAAGCTCTGCCGCCTTTCGCAGGGCTGCGGGCCGCCGGGCCCCGCCGCCGCCCTCGGCCTCCTCCTGGCCCCCGAGGAGATGCCGCCCGCCGCCCCGCCGCCCGCCCGCCGCCACCTCCACCACCGCCACCGCGCCTACGGCTCCCTGCTGCCTGCCGAGGCCGTGCCCATCGTGGGCGGCATCGACACGCTGGAGCTGCCCGGCGCCGTCGTGGGGGAGATGGGTGAGTGCCGGACCGACCCCCGCGGCGCTGCCCCCCCGCGGGGCCCCGGCAGCCGCTGCCGTAGCGGGGTCCCCGCCGGCTGCCAGCGCGCAGGGGGCTGCGGGTACCAGTGCTGCTTGGAAGTGTCTGGTTTGGATAGCTGCCTTCTCTCCTGGGGAATGCAAAACGTATAGATTCACACAGACGCGGAGCTGGCAAATGTCGTGCTGCACGTCAAAACAACAACGCTTAGGAGTAAATCCTATCTCGTAGTAGGTGCCCGTCTATGAGGCATTAGACCCAGCCTCCTGTGTTAGCATGTGTAGTACTTACTCTTGCAAATGCCAGAAGCCGTGCCAGCGCGCAGCTCTAGGTGGTGCAAAGTGCTGCCAGGACAGAACTCCCTACGTTCGAGAGAGACTTTGCAGTACTGCGCCGAAACGATCGCCTTCGGTACCCAGGGATTCCTTGCAGTCACGGTTACTGCGTGCAGAGTAGAGCACGAAATGGGCTTGCGATGAACTTTGTCACTTGGAACCTAAAACTCAGCTTCTGTGGTATGGTCTGCTAGGGATCTGTAGTGTGCTAATACGTGGGTATCTGATGAGTGCATCTTTGAGTTCCTTCCCACACATGAGGGGAATATGTATTCTAAAAGTATCAAAGATAGTGCAGTGCAAATTGTAGAGTCTTGGTTCAAGGACTAATGTTAGTGTTTAGATGAGAACACGTTTTACTGACCACCAAGGTCATGAAGTTTGTCACTGACTCTTCTTTGCTTTTCCTCTCCTCCCATCTCCTCTAGGGCTTAATGACAGTCCTGGCCCGTCTCATCAATCCAGTTTTGAGAAGATGAACCTCAAAGAAGAAATAGTGGTGAAAGTGGTAGAGCCAGAAGAAGGCTCTGAGGACATGGCAGTGGTTCCACCTAGCCAAGAGCAGCTACCTTTTCTGGGGACATCAGGCAGTGGTTCGTCTGGGAAAGTAAAAGCCAAAACAAAAGGCAGGTCCCAGGCAGACCAAAACGAAATAACTGAAGAGGACCTAGTGCAGATTCAGCAGACCCAGATGCGGGTGATCCAGTCTGGCTTTGACAGTGTCAACCACAACCTTCGGCTGCTGCAGCAGGGCATGCAAGATCTGAGTAACAGCCTCAGCATCATGGCACACACACTTGTTGCTATCAAAAACGTCTATGTGAGAAACAACACTGGCCAGACCACCTATGCCACTGCCTCTACTCAGACCACAGCTGGGTACCTGAGCCCGGGTTCCCCCCAGGTCTCCCCTGCTGAGGACAGAGTTAGAGCACAGGTGGCTGGAAGCAGCAGCAGAAGCAGCAGCTGCAGCTCTAGCTCCATGTCACAAGAAGCAGGTTCATCCGAGTTTTCTAGGCCTCCCCTGAGAACCATTAAGAAAGAACATCCAAATGGCTGCTACTACTTCTGCTTTGCAGATGTGTAAAAACTTCAGTATATGTAAAGTGTGGTGTTAGGTGCTGTTGTATGTTCTGCTCCGACTTGTGACTTCACAGGAGCAAAGTGGACTTGCCTCACATGTTTTTCCCAGTGGGAAACATTTCACCATAGGTGGCATTAAATACTAATTACCAGTCTCCTGTTTCTTAACTCTATTGCAGTTGGCTAATAATTTTTTCAGTTATTTTTATCCTCTTACTCTCTTAAAAAAACAACTAAACAAAAAGAACCCTTGATTTATTTTGACTAAGACTCTAGTCTGTAGCATCCTTTGTTTAATGTGAGCTTTTGAAAAATAAAAGCCATGAGAGTGGGGTAAAAAAGTAACATTATGGTTACTGACCATCAGGAGCTGTCTTACACAAGTTATTTAGTGTTTTGATTAAACAAACATCAGAAGTAGTTGAGTAGAAGTTAAGCACTTGCTTTTTCTAGTAAGTAGAGAGTGGGGCATTTGCTTGGTTGGTGTTACATTTGAGTTGTGTAAGGCATAGCAGAAGAGTTTGACTCTTAGGACTCAACTCTAGGAATGGTTTAGGACTTAGCCTGTTGGTTCAGGAATGCACTACTCAGAATTCACACAGCATTGCCCCACCTGGCTGTTGTGCATTTTTAGCTCATCAAATGCACCTTGTTCAAACATTTACTTTCACTGCACTACTTTTACTACATGGTTAGGCTTTTGTCACATGATTAAAATAGAGAAATAGAGCAAAAAATAGTAATTGATGAGCTATGCCTGTTTTTGACATGGAATAATTTTCCCTTGCATGGTTTACATGGATTCAACAGATTTTGCAAGCCTTCTGGAATCAATACCACAACATTTGAAATAGAGCAAAAAAGCATCCATACTGTTTTACATGAAACAGAAGCTGGATTTGCTGTTAAGCCCCTTGCAGGAGGCAGAGCTGACATCTCTCCTGCCAGAACAAATGCCTCTGCATAGTTTATGAAGCTTTCATCTTTATCTTTCAGAGAGATGAATAAAAATTTTCCATGCTCCTAACTGTGTATCCAAGAAGGAAGAGTTGGAGCAAAAAGTAATGTGTTAAGTGTCAACTCTGAAACAAGCACAAAGGAATCATTTATCCTGAAGTAAAAAAGCAGAATCTCCTTTTTACATTTCAGTAGGAGGAAATTATTGTCACTGGTACTATTCTTAAGATGATATGTTCAAGACTTACATGAGACTCACCCTATATGGGACAAGTTAAGGTGAGCAGAGGAGCTGCATTCTTATGTCCAGTGTCCATGGTGAAGGGAAACAAAGAAACCTCTCACCTGCAATTTAACCCAGTGACCTGAAAAATAATGCAAGTCCTATTCTTAAACATTTATCACCAAAATTCAAGTTGTACAGATAAATCTGGCTTACAGCACTGACTAACTGCCTCTGGTTTGTCAGTCACTTAGTGCAAGCATTTCTGCCACAAGAATTAAGCAAATACATGTGACACAGAGAATGGCAACCCAAGTGTCCCTCTTCTGGCAGCATGAAAACATGGGAAAAGTTCATGAAAAAAGGGAAAGGTCACTTTTGCAGCCAGCTTTGACAGAGCTCTATACCATATGAAAAGGTACTTTTAAGTACTTCTGCTTGTCTTTCATCATGGGCACATACACATGCACCCTGAAGAGCTGCTGCCTCATAAAAAAGTGAATACAGGGTAGGAGCATCCTTAGCAAGTGTTTCCCTTCAGTATCAGAGATGGAGTAAAACATGCAAATACCCCACAAAAATTAACACACACAGGTACAGCAACTGCTAACTGGAACTATTGCCTTGAAAAGGATGAGGTTCTCATTTCCATACCTGACAGGAGGAGGTGGTGTGGGTGACAGGTGTCACTATTTTGTTACATACTGCTGGTTTTAAAACCAGAAAACAATCTTTCTAAATCTGAGTTTATGTTGTTAAAAGCTTTCCAACCGTCTGTTTTGGAAGCATTTATAGTTCTCCTTCAGAACAGATAAGCTCTTGAGCACTGCATTCTGCAACTGAAGAAGTTAGCCTCTGTTTTTTGTTCTCATGGACAAAGCAGCCAATTAGTGCTACTCTGACACTCAAACCAGATCAGCAAAATGTGATCTAGTTTATCTTGTCTTTCTGGGCAGCAGTTGGAGCTTCTCTGGCTTGCAGTAGTAACTGTCCAACATCATTTGAATGTTTCAGTTCTTTCTCCAGTTGTTAATTTTTCAATTTCACCTACTACAGCATCTCTAGGGAGAGCTGGCTTCTCTGCCCTGCCCAGATTTCTCCTGTTTGAGCACACATTTAAACCGAGGAAGTGAGGAGAAGTACAAGATCCCAGAGTGGAGTGGGTGGACTGAGTCTTGTGTCTGAATGAAGACGATGAGATAGGCAATGCCAGAGACACCTTGGTGGTCAGATAACCACCAGCCCTCAGGACTGATCTGCCACAGTGTCTTTGTTCCAATATTGCTTCATTTCCACACTCTGTCAGTCATACCACCAGAGCCAGCTCAAATCCACACTTCTTCCACTTCTGGTATGACCCAAATTTACATATATTTCTCTACATGCCCTTTCTGTGATCAAACTATGGTCCTGTTGGTGCCCATCTAGAAGCAAGCCATTGAATTTCTGGCTGCACTTCACAGGAGAAACATAATTTTCCTGGAATGTTACTGAGTAAATTAATTCCCAGTTTGTTTCCTGTCATGTGAACCTGTCTGACATTGACAATTGAACACTGAACATCTATTGACATAAATGACAAGAGCTAATGCCTGGTCATGAAGTTTAATGAAAATCCTGCCACTGATTTGAACAGGGGACTCACTGGTTTTTAATTTGCCTTACATACAGGGTGTAAGGGGAACAATGCCAAGAACAAAATCCAGGGAATTTTCTCAACTTCTTGTTAAAAAACTTACTCTGCTGTGCAGAGGGCAGGCAGAATTTTCCACAGCATACCAGGAGTAAGACAAGCAGGCATATAAACCACAAGTAAAAATTACCTACCTTTAGTTTTACTAGAAATTAAAGGAACTTGGAGGAAAAATACAGCAACTGGTAGTTTAACACTGCATTTCCACATAGCACAAACCACTCAGATCCTGTGACAACTTTTGTTCATTCATTTCTCTGCAATTTGCCACTCACATGCATTGCACAAAGGATGAGACAGGTCCCAAGAGGCTGTAAAAGCTCAGTGACTACATCCAGTCAGATCACCTCCAAAGAAATCAATTGCAGTGGCTTCTGACTGAAGAAATTACAATTTTGAAGGAAAAAAGGAAAAAATAGCAGCTGGCTTTTAAGAATGACAAGGCTGGAATCCCACAATATTGTTATTAAAATTGATCTGATCTGGCTGTGGCAATCTGTTGCTGTTTGGCTAAATAGAGGCAGTGTGGAGAAGAGGAAGAGCAAATAGTGAGGTTTCTGAGGAGGCCAGTTGAGTTTTTTATTCTTTCTAATACACATGACCCCTAGTGATCCAATCATTTCAACTTGCAACACAAACATCTGACTCACCTTGCAGTAGTACTCACACACTTAGTTTTTGCTTTCTTGAAACAAACAAACAAAAAATTCACTGTCAAAGCACTTTCTCCATTTAAACTTCAGGGTTACCACAGTAAAAAATATCGAAAGAAATTCACTTGAAGCTTTATAATTAAACAGAATCAAGAAGTGAAGTTTTTGCATGCTGAATGAATATTTTATTTAGAACCAGTTTATAAAAATAAAATACAAAATAATTTGAAAACAGAACTTAAAACATTGTACAAAGCCTTGATATGGTACAAATGAGAAAATAAATAATTACAACTTTATGTACAAATGACCATTAAAAGGGCATTAACTCTTTGTGTTCTTGGGTGCCTGAGCAAACTTAAAAGGAAAAGAATGGCTGAGAAGATTTCCAGAGACAGGATGGGAACTGCAGTTACTGAGCAAAAGAATCTGAAGGACTTAGCATTTGTCTTCCTCAATGGTACCAAACAATCTTGGACTACTTTCTACTTAATTTAATCCTGCTGCTGGTTTTATTATTGAGTAGTTAATTTCTTATGGGGTAACAACCTTGTGTTTTTAATTAAGACATTAATTTCATTCTTTGTGGTATTGCCCAGAGATTTTAGATTAGCAGCCATTGGTTGGCAGCTTCAAAAAGTCAGTACTTGTCTGAAGGCATTGGTGGTGATTTCCTTAATTTACAAGTTTGGATTTTCATAGGAAAGCATTTGAAAACTGGCATCTGTTAGGCCAGGCACTACACCTCAGCTCTGGGCTGACTCTATAAGAGAGTAAGTTAGAGGTTGGAAAGAATTTCAAATCTTGCTTTCTAGACAAGAAAGTAAAGAGGATGCACAGAGGGCTGCGAGGCAACCAACCCAGATCTCCAGTCAGAGGAAAAAGATGTGAAATAGCAAACAAACAAACAAAAAAATCCCACCTCAGCTTGTGTCATACCCTTACAAGCTTCCCTGCCACACAGCAGATAGGGGTTTAAAAGGATTTGAAGCCAGAGAGACCAAACTAATTATATTTTTAATGTATCTTTTGGTGCAAGCCAGTCTTCTGTTGTTACAGGTCCTTTGTATAAAAGTTAGGTCAAAGATCAAGTGATCTTTGGGAAATGAACATCTGTGACTGAAATTAATTCCAGCAGAATTCCCAGAGACAGTTGTGGATCATCAGGACCTCATATGAGGAGCCCAGTTGGTATTGTTTAGAAGAAAAAACTTTGTACTCTTGGCCAAAGCTGGCCCTGAGCAGTAAGTCTTACAGAAAAGCAGATACCAAAAGGCATGTCACGTCATAATAGTAATAAAAATTAAGCATATTCCAATTTAAAATACAGCAACTGCAAATATATGTGGAGTAAATTTATTACCTTCAGTTGCTAGGCAGGAGAAAAGACCTCAACAAAACAATCCTGATTTTCACAAAATCTTTACCTGCATGAGAACAGCAAGAATTCCCAGGGATCCAAGCTCTTCATGTAGGAGAGAAACTGAAGCAAAATACACAGATTATATTTGCTAACATTTGGGTTTGTCATTGTTACTGTTAAGAGAGAATGTGTCACCAACAATGGCAAGTAAAAGCAGCCTGGATGTTCAAACCTGGACGGCTGGAATAATTGCCAAGTTAATACATTAGACTTCAAAAACAATACATTCATTTGCATTTTTCCTTTAAAAAACAACCCAAACCCCAAAACCCCTCAAAGGTTAATATTTAAAAGCTTGACTATTTAAACAACAGAAAAATGAGTGATAACACTTGTTGGCATTTGACAGAATCTCTAGATAATTCCAGACAATTATGATTTTTATATAATTTCTCATTTAGAAATGTCATACCCAGGGAAAAGGAAGACTGGCTTCAAGCAGAAAGCTGAGGTACTCGTGTGAGGTGTGTGTTTATGTGATTTGTATTTATTAGGTAAGAACTATATGACCTATACCCATGTATTGCATTCAGTCAAAACAATGAACCTCACTTCCTTTTACCAGCATTATTGGTTGCTGAAAATTTTAGTTACTCAACCAATGACATTTAAACCCAAAGCAAAATGGCAAACAACACCCTTCAGTTCACTGCCTACTTGATCAGCTAAGAGAAGCAAAATAACAATATGCACTGTTCCAAAAGTTTCTGAAATAGGAATGAATATCCAAAGCTTTCACCAGTTGAAGGAAGGAACCATGGAAAATCATCAAGGCTTTTATTTATATAGGTGACAGTTCTCTGACCACTCCTTATAGTGGAAAAGCAGAGAATTTGCCCTATGGAATTATGATCTTAACCTAAGACACTGAATGAGTAAGCCCCTCACTCACTGGGATTGACAAGACAGGCACAGCTCACATCACCTCACTGTCCTGAATGAAAAAAAGTAAAATCTACATGTTACAGACCTATAATAGAAACCAATTTGACTTTGAACTCTCTTGCATTCTATTTCTTTTCAGAAGACTCCTCTCTCATTTAACATCTATATTCAAATTGGAGATACAGATCTCTAGAGTTTGCCATTAGACATAAATTAGAATTTATGCCTCTTAGTGTTCCACAAAAATGTCCTCATTGTAGAAAAAAAACTGCTTATAGGAAAGAGTCTGTGTTTTAAGTTTGGCTTTGTCTACATTCTCATCCAAAAAAAAAAAAAAAAAAAAGTACTTTTTAGAAGCACTACAGCCAACCATTTCATAAGTGTTACTGCAGTAGGAAGGACTTGAAGGGAGTTTTGCCCAAGCAGGACTATCAGATCAGGTCTTGTAGTATTGAAAAGACACCGATTCAGGATTAGGTTATAGCAAAATTATGGTAGATAAAGAGGTTAAGAGCAAATCAAAGCAAATGAATTCCAGTAAACAAGATGCAATAGCTGAGGCTGTTCCTATCTACTTGTATATACACACACACACACATATGTATGTATGTATGTTTCTCTATAATATACAGTATCTATATAAGTGTATATATAGATACATTTATATACAAATGCCTATTTATATATATGAAATAGAAATTGTGTGTTTTCCCAGCTACAGTTAATACCTTAATAATATAAATTGTAAATTATAGAGCTCTTACAAGTCTTTTTCAGATGAAAAATATTTCACACTGTTTTTAAATACATAGGACCAGATCTTCCCCTTTACATCAAGACTGTTAAGTGAGGTATGCGAGAAAGCTTGATCTCAAATATGCAGACTTCAAGGCAGGAATTTGTCCAAATTTCCCAAGTTAGGATGTGGCTGGTGGCTACAAGGAATGCCCCATGTCACTCCCCAGGGGTTTGCCTCCTACCTGAACAATTTTATGTAACTAGCAGTTAAGACCTCAGACTGCTCCTGCCTTTGAGTAGTGAAATTTTCTACACTTAGTGATCCTGCTCAAGTATAGGTGCCTAGCATCATACAACTTGCCAGTGTTATTCTACTGTGTCACCTTCTATCACTTTGAACAGCGTTTTACTTAAGTAGTATTGGCATTTGTAATTAATAATGAGGTTTATTTATATTAATACAGATCTTTGAGGTTGCAGTTTTGATTATACCATGCTGTATTGCAGCACAAAAGTCTGTGCGAGATGCTCAGTCTTTTCAAGTTCTGTTTTAGTTTAAAGGCTTCATGCCTAAGTTTTCTCTAAAAAAATGCTCCAAAGTGCTGGCCAAAACACAGGAAACACCATAAAGAGGAAAATGCATGTGCAGCATCTGCATCTACTGTATGCCACGGCTCCACTGCATTGCCCTCTGAAGAAAGGGAGGCTTGAAGAGGACAAAGCACCAGCTCTTTGAATTATACTGTTTCTCAGCTAAAAATCCTTGTGCAAGCTACTGCGTGCCATGCAGAATACCTGTAACCATTTTGTATGATAGAGGAAAATCTTAATACCTGTAACCATTTTGTATGATAGAGGAAAATCTTTCCTGTCTAAGAAAAGTCTTTGCAGATGACCCCCTGCAAACCATTGATTCACAGTCTGCACAAGGGCCACGCACGTGTACGTTGGCGTTTTTATGCAGTTAGTTGAGCAGTCAACTATTTAAGCTTACAGACTTCTTGATGATTATACAGGCCCTCTAAAAATACTAAGCTAATATTTAGATGAGTTGATCACCTGACCATTTCCTTACGACTTGGATTGCTACATTAGTAAGCAATGCTGTAAACTTCTGGGGAGAGGGTATCAAACAATCATAAACTGCCGAAGAGTGGGTTGTTCAAGGTTAGTTATTCACAATCACCCCTCCATTCTGATCTTCACGATTTTCTCACAAGATCCTGTTGAATATACAGCAAAAAGCAGCTGGTGATAGTTCTTTTACACTGAAAGAAGCCTGGGCCATCAACTATGACATCTCTCTCCATTTTGGCATGGTTTACTCTTTTTACATTGGCAAGTAGTTCAAGTACAAGTGAATTTCTACAGCATTGATTTATTTTATGGAGAGTAATGTGTAACAATGGACAAGTGTGTACGTTGAAGACAGCAATAAAACCCCTTAGGTGTTATATTTTTTCTCACCTGTAAAGTGTTTCCTGTTTCTAGATCCTGCTACACTGGAGAGAAAATATAAACACCTGAGCTTCAGCATTTCAGGCAAGGATGCATAAAGTTGGTACCTACAAAAAGCTGACCATGTTAATGTAGGAATAAGCTTACAAGACCATGATAAATGCTTTTCAGAAGTGAGGGAGAGGGGAAGAAAAATAATCATAGGCTGTTAAACCACCTTAAAAATAACTCCAGCAGTGCCCAGGGCAAAAATATCACACTGTGGCCAAATTATCTTTCTGGGGTACCATAAGGAAACAAGAGGAAAACAGGAAGAAAACCATGGAATTTGTACATGTCACATTCATCTGTTAGGTATTCAATGACTGTCACTGCTCCTGCATGATGAGTATTCAGAACAATTCAAAACTCACACTGTGAAATAAAAATAAGTAACCACAAGCCCCATTTGTAATCAAAAATAAAAATTCCTTTGAGTCTCTCTTCTTGTTCTATATGCAAATGCACACACAGAATCATAAAGAAAAAAGCAAGCTGCAAGACAAAACATTGGCTGGTTGAGAAATCAGTAGTCCTTCAATCTTTTACCAGGGTATAAAGGCTATTAGAATTTGTGCATTCAGAATTTTTGGGAAAATAGAAGATGTAATGCCAGAAGTATTCAGGAACCAACAGAATGGGAGCTGTATTATTTGTGGTCCATAAATTACAAACAAAAAATGAGAAAGAGTGAGTTTATATAAGCATATACATATATGTATATATAAATATTTATATTATATAATTTACCATGAGGACATGCAATTATTGGTATAGCACCTATTATACAATATAATACAAAGGAATAGGACTTTCCAATGGTACAGTTTCTTCAGAAAAAGCAGGTATAACCTACCTATTGCATTCATCTGTAGTGCTTGAAACCTGAATGAAATTAAGGTTCCATACTGTGCTACATTTCGAATGGGAAACAATGTACATATTCATAGTAAGAAAAAAAAATAAAAATCAACATAGTCGGACAAAGCAAGTGAAATTCAGTGCAGCTCCAGAGCAGCTTTAATGCAGCATTAGAATGTGTTAGCTCAGAGACAAAATATTCCCTTTTTAATCCAAAGGTATTCATTTGGCAGAGGTTAAATAAAAAAAGCACAGATGCTGGCTGGAGAGGCAGATGACTACAGCAAGCAGATCAGTAATTGACAAGTCTCCTGGGCATCCAGTGTCCCCACAGCAGGAATAATTAGGGAGAGCTGGATGCATTTTTCTCAAGCTTTCATTCTTGTGTGTTACTATTCTGCCCCACTTCTGAATAGAGCAAAAGGTGCTGTAAGAGATTACTGAGTAGCTACCAAAGTTGGAGGAATTGGACATCATGGACACAAAGGAGCTTAACTATAAAAAAAAAAGCAAACAGTTGGGCAAAAAACCATAAAAAATGGTTTTTCTTGGCTTGCTTTCTGTATATCTTCCTTTGATGACTGATTTTCTTACCCGGGTTTTGTATGAATGTTAAGAATATTTCTGTCACCTATAACCTACCAAGTTTGTGAAGTAGACAATATCCTCATCTCTGTTTCATCTCTCATGTTTTCATACAATAAATGAGCTAAATAGCAAATTGTGATTGGTAATCATCTCTGCATCAGTACTTTAAGCAATCCATAACTAATGGAAAAACTAAAGCCAAAAATAACAAGGGTTCTTTTTGTAATTAAGAGAAAAAAGGTACTTCCATTTTCTAACTTATTTTCTAACTTACATTGCAATTTATTTTAAAACTGCAATATCCAGTGAATTGCAGACATGTCCTCCTGTCTCTTCCAAATTCTGTTGAGCACAGTTTGAAGAACCCCTCTATGACTCCCAAAGATGTCTATAATATAAAACTGAGAATTAGTTTCTTGAATCCTAATTTGTACTAAACAAAGGATTTCTAAGAAATACAGATACACAAAATCATCTTGGCAAAAGTTTGTATTAATTTATAAAATGTCATCAGTGTCAAGAAGGGGCAAGGTATATGATACTTCTTCAGGGGAAAAAAGAAAAAATGTGCCACTGTAGATAGGGGACAAGACAAGCACTGAATGATTCAGAGATGTGTGCAACTCAAACTGGAAGAGACTTAGAAGGTAGAAATACCATCATCTCCTGAACTGTGTGCTTTCTTCAAACTGCAAAGATATGTTTGAGCAGTGCTTATCTCCCAGGTGGTGGTGTCTTCTGAGAACAACTGTTTCAGGTTTTCCTCCTCAAGTATATAAGGTCTTAAATCATTAGGCCAGATGTCCTAGCTAGGAAAACTAAAAACATAAAAATAATTACCCTTTTAAAACACTCATGTTAGAGATATTTTTTTTTTACTCTAAATACATTGCACCTCTTTGACTACCTATTGTTCTTATCCTGGCCTCTACTTGCCCCTCTCATGGATCTGCTTGCTGCCTGTTCTTAGGCAATGCCTGGCCACTTATTTACACAGCATGTTTTCTCATGAGTAGTTTATGATGCTTACTTTCTTCAAAAAGCGCAGATTCAACACCATTTTTTTTTTTAAATCTAATTTTTTGATTTTTTTTTTTTTAATACACAGTACACAGACACGACATGCATCAGATTTAGGAGAAGGCTTTATACCTGTCAAGGCCCAGTTCCTATCTGCTAAGCTTAGTGGTTGATTTGCTCTTTCCTGTGGAAGTCTTAGTGTTTGGGGAATGGTGGAAGGAACTGCCAGATCCTTTCAGACCATTCTTGCTTGGTTTGTTGCAGCAGTGCTCTTGTTGGCAGGACCTCCTAGAAGATGAGGAGCCTGAATGGCTAGGAGGTGATTTACTCCTGCCAAGATGTGGGGATGATGAACTTCTCTGATCATGATGGGGTCTCCCAGCCCGGGATGGAGAAGAACTGGCAGAACGGGGTACAGAGGAGCTCCTAGGGGAGGCACTGGGACTGCGTCGGGGGATGACAGGGCTTTTGGGTGGTGTTTTGGGACTATGTGGAGATCCTGGACTCTTACACTGGGTAGAACTCCTTGGTCTTTGAGATCCATTCTGTAAGATCTGAGCGAGACGAGAGATGAGATCTGAGTCCGAGCTGCTACTCCCTAGGACTCTGTATCTGCGCAACCTTAAGAAGAAATGAAGAAAGATTATTTCTGTTCCTATACACAACTTCAGGGGATGACAGAGCACACCACAACCTCCTTCAGAGGATTTCTACTGTATCAAAATTCTACTTATCCTAGTAATGTAGGCATTGCAGAAACTATATCGTGGTTGTCTACATAGAACTGGCAAAGGGTGGGAACGGGACACACAACGCTCCTAAAATTCACTCTGCCTTCAATTAATTAGTTGTTTTTACTTAGCCATGGTCTGAGCATGGCTAACTAACTCAACTCTGATGGCTGGAATCTCCAAACCCATATCTACAATAATATTTCAGTTTTCAAAGGGGGTGGATATGACAAAGCCTACTGATTTCTCTGGGCTTGTGAATAATCAACAGTTCTGGAAAACCGACCCCACTTTAAAAAAAGCATCAAGACTTAGCCACAGACTGACAGGTTCAAAATACTGAATACATATCTACAGATGTGTAAGATTAAAGAGCGAAGCAGGCTCATTCTGATTTAACAGCCTCTCCTCTCTCACTCTCCAACTATGTAAGATTTCTCAGAGAACCGAAGCCCAGCGTGTTTAAAAAATAAGTTAAAGGAAGGAACTTCCCCAGGATGCCATACTGCACATTAACTACAGTCTAGCTCAAGTCCACTTTCAACCTGAAAACCTATTTTCATTTTCTCTGCATTACCTAGCTTCTAGCCCAGGTCTAGTAGGAGGCTTTCCTGGTGGTGGCCGAGGAAAGAACTGAGCTGAACTTGAACTGTTGACTTGATCAGTGGTAGCCCAGGACACTGGCCTTGGAATCTTGCTTTTTCTGGACTGTGGGCTGCTAGGAGATAAAGAGCTATCTTCTGTCTGCTTGCTGAAATGAGAGTCTAGTGTCAATCTAGAAAATGAGGATAAGACATCGTCCTCAGAAAACTGTACTGGAGCAGCAGCCATTTTTTCCTCCAGTGACTTATCAGAGGCACTTGAGAGGTCACCAAGGAAAGATTTGAGCTGTCTCTTTTCCATAAGTAGTCTGACCAAATCTGTCTGATGGGCCTTTTTGAGAAGAAGCTTTTCCTTTGCAGAAACAGGAGATGAGGACTCTGAGTCTATCTCTTGTGCTAAAACCGGAATTCGGCTCTGCCTGAATACAAAAGGAGATTTAACCAAGTCCTTTTTAGATCGCTGAGAAGTCTCATTTTCTGAAATGCAGTGGAATAACTCTCCATTTTTGGGAGCACTTTTCTCCTTTTTGTCCTCCTGGTGCAAAAAAGTAGTAAGGGCCACTTGGTGGCATTTCAAGTCTTCGATATGGACTTCTTCCTTATTAGAATAAAAACCATTTTCCTGAACTGGTGATGTTTTGCTTGCCTGTCTATTAACATGGGGCTTGGTAAGTCTTGAGGGAGAAAATTCTGATGATTTAGGTGCTATCAACTTCAGAGCCTCATCTTGATTTGGCACCAAACAGACGGGCCTTGGCTTTGATTCTTCAGCACCTTCCGTATTCGTTAGAGGCTCCTCCTCTGCAGATTTTGAGTTTCCTGGCAAAGAAGAATTCTGTTCCTTGCTTAACATTTCAATGGCACCCTCAGAAACCACTCCAAGCCTTTCCTCCTCAGCCTCCTCTACAGGAATATTCTCAGGTTCTTTCTCTTCCTGTATCCCACTGTGTTGTTCAGGGAGGTCCTTTTGGCCACAATCCAGGACGTTGACACATTCTTCAACAACCCCTTCCCTGTCAAGCACCTCTTGGTTGATATTAAGTACCAAATCTGGTCTGCTGGCACCAGCTTCAAGCACATCCTCTGTCACAGCCAAACCTGGCAAACTTTCCTTTGGAGAGGAAAGTTCCACCGTGTGTTCTATGGACTGAGCATCCTGCTCTCTTTTCTCTAGCTGGTGGCCATAATGAAAGCTCTCTGAAGCAGACTGTGTGGATGCCACTGAAGGTCTAGGTATAGTTATCTGCATTGGAAAATTGGAGAAGGAAAAGGTGAGAAACTCAGGAATGGTATGGAATTAATGTCTTCAAAATACATTATTTAATTATTCCTATGAATCACAACGTTCAAATAACACCTACCTTCATAATTCAGATCTAGTTAGTGAAAAAACAAAATTACTCTGTCATCCCAAGACAGAAATGTGTAACGGGTGAAAATCAATATATTTCTCTGTGGAAAATGTTGCAGTCATCAAGTCACCCTCCTGGAAATGAGATCCAGCCTAACAGGCAGGATTTTTATTATTTTTCATTAGTTTGAATACTCTTAGAATAAGTTGTATATAAACGTAAAATCTGTAACAAGCACATAACAATATTTTTAGACAGAAGACAAAAAACACAATGAGTTCCAGATTCAGGAATGGACTTGATTATCAATTTAGGTAGAATTTAGATATTTTGCCAACAAAATTAATAAAAAGCTTCATTTGCTCAATTAGATACATAATACCTAACATTTTTGTCCAGAAAAACTCTCCTGAGTACCCAGATTTTAGCTATAACCTTCCCTATAGAAGCTTATGCCTCATTGTAACCAAACAACCTGGTCAGGACATCTCCTACCTCAGGTCATTTAGAGATTCACCAGCTAAATACTCACACATCCAAATCCCCTCACAGGTATAATCCAACACCTAAATCCAATCCTAAACCCTATATTGAGGCAGAGTCCCCTCTAAAAACACTCTAAAACCACTTGGTTATGCTGAGTGCTGCCTCCAGTACTCAGCTGCATCCTTACAGCAGATGTTCAGGGGATGGGACACCTGCATCCATCTCTCTCCCACCTGAGGGACACGAGGCCACTTCTCATCAAGTAGGTACAAAACAAGAATGAAGCTGCTTCTCACCTCCCCCACAGAAGCACAGACAGAAACTCAACAGTCATGAGGACAGAGGGTGAGAGAGCACACACAAAATGAGTGGAGTTTCACCTCTATGGCCAAGGGAGGGGACACACTCTCATGAGAAGATGAGTCCTGGATCCTGGTCTATACATATTTGATTGAGTCACTTGGTATAAACAGTAAAAAAAAAAAATAAAAAAAATCAAGGGGCTACCCTTACATCTTTTTCTACAGGGCCAGAAAGTTCAGCTCCTTCTTCCCTTGTATTTTTTAGCCTCGTGAATCTGACACAGTTTGAGTTTGTAACACTCAACAGAAAGTGGGAGCCTGGAGCCTGGCTTTGGACACAAAGACTTTTTTGCTGCACTGATGGTAGAAGAGACAACTGGTGGTAGCTTATTTCCAGTGTTGCCAGGATTCTGCTGTTACAAGACAGATTTCAGATGACCTCGTTGCAATAATTACACTGAGCTTAATGGGCTCCTGCAAGAGCTTGCACATTTGTACTACTGAGTGGTAGAAACCAAGGTCAGGACCTGTGACAATTTGCACTGTGTACTTAAACATTACAAATACAGAACAACTCTCCAAAATAAGAAATGGGAATTGAGAGTGAGGGAGACACAGTTAGATTTCCCATAAGAGGATAGAAGCTTCATTGAAATTCTTGCTGGGTTTTTTTGGATTTTGTTTGGTTTTTTAGCACTGTCTTCATAGTCCTGTATAACAAAATTTCTGTGGTTACAGATGCACATTTTATCACCATGTAACACAAACATTTAACTGATATTATAAACAGTTTACTATAACAAAACATGAGACACAAACTACAAGCATAAAGCTGGATTAAAAGAGGGCAGTTACATTAAATAAAATATTTCTATAGTATAGAATGTACTCTGAGCCTCTCTAATTTATCTAATGTAGTTTTTGGGCCTTAACCTAAAAATATGGAATCATATTTTTAAGAAATTTAGAATAAAAAAAATTAAAGTACTGTCTTAGCTTTCTAAGTGGGACTAGCTGTTAGCTACAGAAAATGGTATTTTTCACTGGGGGGCAAGGGGAGAGAAACAGAAATGTAAGATTGAATTGTGTTTTCCCAAGTAGATCTTAGCTGCCTGTAACATCTCCCCCAGGTTGAGATTTACTGGGGACCTCAGAGATCACAGGATGGTTTGGATTGGAAGGGACCTTAAAGATACCAAGTTCCAACTGGCTGCCATGGGCAGAGGTACAAATGCTTCTGTCTGGAAGAACTTGGGTGTAACACTCAATTATTGAAGGAATGGAAGAAGCTTGTAGAGGATCCTCCTAAGGCTCCTTGTAAGATTTCTTTGAGTAAAGCATCAGCATCTTTACAAGGCCACTGAAGGTAATAATCATGGTTCATGCTATGCAGGATCCTAGGTAAAAAGACTGGAGGAAGTTTTTAATCCCTTAGAAGTTTTTGGTTTAAATATAATCCTGTAGCCATACTCATCCCATAAATAGGATTCTTGCAAGACACAAATCACAATCACAGAAGGGCTGATCCTGAGACATGCAAAATACTCTAATTTAAATGATCTTTTAGTCTAGTTCAGGGAGATAAAAATCAACATTTTTCAATACATATCTAGTTACAAAACAAGTAACACACAGCCTAATATCTAAAATATAAAAGAACCCCATAATAAAAATAAATAATCTTTACACTTTCTTTTCCTTCACAACTAATTAAAAACTTATAATCCTATGAGATTTCTAAGGCTAATCAAATTAATTTCGCAAAACACCAACCCTGAGTAACAAAGATTACAGTGTGATTTGGACAGTTCATCTCAGAAGAAATGTGGGAAATAGAATTTAAAATACTATCTCTCAGCTCACTATGGTAATTATATATTTATAACACAACTGGCCTGATCATTGCAGTTCCCATACTCCAACAGAAGTTATGTGATGCAGCAGGTTACTGAAAATGGCTGAGACTATTTATGGAAGAACGAATTTGAGATTCTCCTTTCACTCAAAAGTATTTGAATTTAATTACTACCACCATGGTCTTGAATCCTTTGGCCTTCCCTAAGTAATTTCCTAATTCCTTTCTCATTCATCAAATTAGCATTTGACTGGGATGGGACGTTAAGAAGGAAAAAGAACAAAACAACAGCAACAGAAATATCTCATGGACATCCTTTAGGACATTTGACAAACTCTCCTCCCTCTAAACCTTTGACAGGCTGCAATAGCAAGTGATGTGCTTGGATGAAATCCTCTGAACATATCAGCAAGTTGCAGAGGAATAAAATATCAAGTTTTGATCTGCAAAGTTCCTGTGTCTGAAAGATTTGAATGTCTGAATATGGATTATTGTACAATACCAGCATTTAACCTCTCAGCAATAGCTTTTTCCCTCAGCTCCTGATGGCTGCTACTTCTGCAAGCATGTCAGGTGCTGTCAGGACTTCAGTGTTCAGATCTGTTGTTCATCTGATCCTGGCATTATTTGTAATATTAATAAAGCCATAAATACTTCACCTGATCAGTTTACTCTTCAGAACTTCTTTCCTACCTTAGTAAAGTCTGCACATCTATGAGAAAGCAACTCATGTATATTCTTCTTTTTTCCCTGCTTCTCTTTTTCACCCATCCTTAGGCTCTGTCTCCTACCAAACTGATGTTAGTTTGAGTCTGCAACTTCTGTAACAACAACCTCCCTGACTATACCCATACCCAGTTCACCAGCTTCCTCTTACTTCAGGTTTTCTTTCCACATCTCACTTTGTATTTCCTTGCACAACTTTATGCCTCTGCAAATAAATGTGAACTGCAGTTTGTATGCAAGATGTGGGTTTGTCAGCACACTGCCCTCTGCTTTACTCCTGGTGTCATTCCCATGTGCAAAAACCACTGCTCTGCTTTCATCCCTGCAGACAGCCCTCCTACTTCTCAATATTCTATCTACCCAGTGCTGTAATTCCCTCTGACTTTTAAGAGCCCAATCGTTTGAATCCCTGACATTCCCTTCTCAGATTAAATTCACACCAGGGAAAAAAATTCAGATAACTGATCATAAATTTACTAAATTACCTTGCCTATCTCCAGACAGAGTAATAGGGGAAAAACCAGGAGAAAGATATTCCTGTAATCTGTGGTGTTATGGGACATAAAAGCAGACATTACTAAATATTGATACTCAATCCCTTTCAACAAACCCATTTACATGGTGCTGCAAGCAGTGCAGGCACTTCTAGGAACTGGTGGTCCCCAGGATAAAACTTTATGTTTTCAAAATCCACACAATTAATATTAAATTAATTGGCCTAAATATTAAACTAAAGCAAAATAACATACGAAAGTTTACTTGTATCCATCTGAAAAGAGAAGCACAGATCTTCAAATGCATTCTTCCTGCTTTTCTACAATGCTAATTTTTGCATCAATTTATATAGCAGTTGCAAGGAGTGGGAAGAGGATGGAATACAGATGAAGAGCTGTGAATGTACAAGACTACAATGTTTTCCTATTCTCTAATGTGATAGGTACCTTTTTATGAAGATAGAAGATACAGATCTGTGTGTACAGTCTTTCTATAAGGCTTATTAATCATGGCTTAATTTCAGCATTCTTTAAATATCTTACCCTTTCAATTATCCCTACACAATTTAACAGGTAAAGGAAGATTTTTTTTCTTTTTTTCTGACATAAACCCATATCCTCAAACATCCAATAGGGAAAATACTGATTGCTCTAAAAGCAGTGTCTTTAAGTATTGTCCTAGTTTGGGCCAGGATAGAACTATTTTTCTGTCTTGTAATTTTGCTTTCACCCAAGCCTCTTCTAAGCAGCTGTACTTGCTGGAATTAACAGCAAGTTTCTGCCAGTCTCTGCTTCTAGGACTGCTAATGCTCAGTGTTTATAGTTATGGCCAGAGATGGACTGCAGAATTGAGGCCACAGCTCAGTTCTGAGAAACATTTTATGATGTGGAAGGAGAAAGGGAATAAAGGGGTCACACCTGCAACCCCCTTTAGGGAGAAGCAGACAAGACAGGTGACCAAAGCTGCCCAAAGGGAGTATTTCATCCCATACGTGTCATAAGCTTCAGCATAAAGTTTTTTATCATTACTTTTGCATAAAAGCTGTGTAGTTTAGTTTCCAACCAGTAAGTCTCCCTCATTCTCTCCCCTCTGTTTACTAAGGAGGGGAGAGGGATTCATAGAGAGCATCTGCCATTAGGTTAATTGCCAGCCCAGCATTAAACTCTGACAACTGCTTTTAGAGAATGACTGCCACTGTAATAAGAAGCTAATTAGTTTGGTAATGAGACTAAAACAAGGACTTGTTTAATTTGGAACTTCTATGTAATGCACTTGAAGAATATTCTTGAATTAAGTTGCTGGAGAACAGGAAAGCAGCAGTGCTTAAAGTCTGTTATTCCCTAACACTCACACAATGCTCCTGTCATATATTCCTATTAAAAATGGGCCCATATTGTAGTATTTTTCTTGAGTTCCACAGAGACAGACTTCTTCTAACAAAGAGAACATATATTTGCCTTAATACACAGCTAAGAGATGTGAAAAGATGGTGACTGAAGCTTATTTTACCTTCCCATCTCAGGGCTATTATTTCCTTTTTTACAAAAACAGAATTGCTACTTTACCATAGTTATTTTGTAAAGTCACAAAGGATCCAGAGATCAAGAACTCCTCTCAGAAGCTTGGCAACTTGGAGAATTTTTCCCTCTGGAAAGTTGGAAACTACTGATTCCATGAGGACTGTGTAACAAAACCAGGGAGTTCACACTACACACGAGGTAGCACAGATTCAGCATTTCTAAATCTAGATTTTACCAAACACCCAACAATCTTCAACAAGATGTTAATTAGTTCTTCACAAGAGGTTATGTTCAAGTATACTTAGGAAATCTGCTGCTAAGTATACTTAGGTGGTCAGTTAAGAAGCAGGATAAAACCAGTACAAATTAGGTTTTTCCTCTACCAGAGCATATCCCACCTACAAAGTGGTCATTAGTTTTTAATTAATGGTGCAACCACTTTTTGTGTATAACGTGCACTTAAATATTTTTCACAACTGTTACTATCACAGCTATAAGAACACAGCAATCTTTAAGCAGACCTCACTTGGTTCCAGCAGCTGTCTGAAATATATCAGAATAAAATTTTCTTATTTTAGAAACAAATTTTACTACTTTTGAATGAGGTTTTGAATTTAAGCTCTACACTAGTATGCTACAGAGAACAACTGCAGTTTTCAGAAACAATAAAAATACAGGCTAATAGTTCCTCAGGAATATCCTCAATTGTCAGTTTCAAAGCCACACTATACCTTCTTGTTAAGGAGACCAACACTTTCTTTTAAAAAAACCCTACATTATCTTCTTTGAAAAACTCAATTGAAATACTCTGTTCTAAACCAGAGTTAAATGCAAGTAAATATTTTTTATTTTGTCACAAATTAATGTTTAGATTAATTGTCAATATAGCTCTCCAACTGTATAAATACCAATAAAGGTTCATCACAAAGTGTCAGGTAATTCATAAATACTATGTGCCTCAATACCCATGTGCAGATTTCAAATATGTGAAATTTTTCTGTTTGTATTTGTTTCCTATCAGCAACACTAATCCTGGATTACTGCTGAGTTACACTTGCTCTTCAATTCTGCTATTTACACTACAGTTTTCTGCAAAAGTAAAAGTATCTTTTGAATACAAACATCAACACTCAAAAAAAGCTCCACCAATACATTAAAAAAAAACCAAAAACAAACAGAACCCCCCAAAAACAACAAAGCAAAAAACAAGCCACAAAATTAAGAATCTTCTTGACTTCTGATCCTCCAGCCAGACAATGAACCCACTCATTTGTGTTGTAATGAATTAAATCCAGTTCTATCCAGTTATAAGTTTGGCACTATTTTAGTTATATAAATATTATATATTTTTGCCCACAGTTCTGTTATGCTTGCAAGGGAAAGAGTCCATTATAAAACTCCCATGGATAAATCGAATATAATGGAATAACTGATGAAAGCATGCAAATATAATTTTAATACAAACTGTAATTTCAACAGGTTAAAAATTACTGGACACATAAAATTTCCTTCACAAATCCAGATTAAAGTTGTCTTGACTTTTCATGATCTAATTGAAAGCATTATGGGTTTTCTCATGCCCACAGTGTGCTACCACCTACAGCATTTGTAATTCACATAAAGAATTAGCTGCTTCCAGTTTGCTTAGAAACATGTCTAATAGATACCCTTTAGAGAAGGCAGACACTGAGAAAGAAGCCTTATCTATACTAAGGGTCCTTCTCTTTTCTTATGAATTTTTTTTATATATTCCCTCCTCTGCACACCAAGTTTTATACTTGCAAAGTCTGCAGACACAAAGATGCAATCAGAATCCAGCACACCTTTTAAAAACAGAACAGGCAACACTTCTGGCAGCCAGGGAGGTTACACAGTTTTGCCTCTGAGATGAGCAGTGAGGATTAGTGCAAAGCACAGCTTGGACAGATCATAGAATGGTTTGGGCTGGAAGGCCCCTCCGAGATCATCATCCACTTCCAATCCCCCTGCATGGGCAGGGACACCTCCCACCAGATCAGGTTGCTCAAGGCCCCATCCAACCTGGCCTTAAAAACTTCCAGGGATGTTGTGGAAAAAACACATCCACAACTTCCCTGGGCAACCCGTTCCAGTGCCTCACCACCCTCACACTAGGGACCCAAGTTCTGTGTCTAGAAGCTGCCTGAAAGCAGTCAGAGAAATTTTAATAAGTTGAAACTGAACCCATTTTCAAAAATTTCAGGGGTAGCTTAGTAGTACAAGAGGCCTCAGTTTAGGCCTTCTCCTAGTTTTGGTGCATTCTCTATTTTCCATATTTTAGAAAGTTCTCTCTTACTTATAGAATCATAGAATCCTAGAATCCTAGGGGTTGGAAGGGACCTCGAAAGATCATCTAGTCCAACCCCCCCTGCCAGAGCAGGGCCCCCTAGAGTACATCGCCTAGGAACGTGTCCAGGGGGGTTTTGAATGTCTCCAGTGAAGGAGACTCCACAACCCCCCTGGGCAGCCTGTTCCAGGGCTCCGTCACCCTTACAGTAAAAAAATTTTTTCTGATATTCAACTTGAACCTCCTATGCTCCAATTTACACCCATTACCCCTTGTCCTATCACTGGTCACCACTGAGAAAAGCCTAACTCCATCTCCCTGACACTCACCCCTTACATATTTGAAAACATTGATGAGGTCACCCCTCAGTCTCCTTTTCTCCAAACTAAAGAGACCCAGCTCCCTCAGCCTTTCCTCATAAGGGAGATGTTCCACTCCCTTAATCATCTCAGTAGCTCAACTTCCATGTGACAGACCTATCTAACCAGGAGAAAATGCTAAGATGCTAATTAATTCACAAACTCCAAATAAAGAAATTTTTTCCTGTTATTCTAGTTGGACTTGTATCATGTGAGATTTTCACAATAGCAGACAAATTATTTTAAAAGAGAAATATAACTTAAATATCATATTACACATGCTATTATAGGTAATATCCGTGATTATATATACACATAATATTTAAGATATTAATTAGATCAACTATATTTTTATTACATGGAAAATTATCATTAGTCCTTGGGCACTGTGCTCTGAATTGTATCCACTTGTTTAATTCAAGGAGATTACTGTATGAATTGGCATCATGGAAACAACTGTTGTCACCAATGCTGATCAGCTCTCCGTGGAAAAATTCCAAAGACCATTTAGTTTTCCTGAAAGTTCTTTACTTATTCTATGCTAATAAAATTTACATCATATATACTTGGGATAAGAGTGTCATTAAGAAAAAAAAAAAAAAAAAGAGTAAAAATAAAGACAAAATTCACCCCTTCAAGGACAGACAAGAATAGCTGAACTATGTGGTCATGGATTTTGGGAATCCCAAAAATACTGTGGATTCCAGAAGAAAAAAGAGCATTTTTGTAACTTTTTGTACAGGGGGGGGTTCCTACATGAACAGTGTATGTGGATGCTGTTACCAAGGTTAATTCATTCTCCTGACCTCCACTGTAACTTTTCTGCTGCTTCTGAGAAGAGAAACCTGGAGAAGGAGAATGGCCAAGATGGTTCAGTCACTAAAAGTGGATGTGTTCTCCACAGGCAATACACTATTGGAAAAAAGTTAAGGCATTCATATCCATTGCTTGTTCTCAACAGTTAATTCCTTAATTTACAGCTAGAAGTTTCCATTGAAAGAACAATTAACCTAACATGCTATAATTCTCCTTTACACCAATGGCAGGTAGAAAAAAAGAATTTCTCTTCATCAGATCAGAGAGTCTACTAAGCCTTGGAGACAGCACTTAGATTTCTATGTATCAAGAAATTGCCTTTGCCACTTGCATAAAAAAACAAATAAACCTTTATTTGCATTAGCAAGTGTGCAGATGAAAAATGGGCAAGAAACATCATTATTAATAAAAAATCCAGTATGTTAAAAGAACAGAAGTAATCCACGGGTTAACATACATCTTCCAGAAATCTTTTTCTTCTAAAATACTGCTTCCTGATATTCCTCACCCTATGTGGTTTTGTATGAAAAATCTACATCCTCCAGAGAAACTTTCAAACAAAGAAAGCAATGATACTGGAGCAGTGATCATAGCTTCTTGAAAGGCAAATGATAGAACATTAACAACTGAAAGCAGTGAGAATTCTGAATCTGAGCTTGCCTTTGAATCTGGTCATAAGCATTATCAGACACTTTCACTGCTAATGAGTGAAGGCTGTGACATCACAGCAACTTCATTTTCAGGCTCAAATTTATTGAAAAATTAACAGTTATGAACAGCTACCCTGCCATGAACCAGGTGGTTTAACTTCTGTGCATTTTCCTTACTTAACAAATTTTCCCAGCTTCACAGTTCCAGTTGCTATGAGCTGAACTAACTCCTTGAAATTTCTACCTTGAGTAATCCCAGTGTTGTAAACAGTATTAGCAGCCTCTTGGGAAAAAGCCTCCTTAAGCCTCATGCTGACTCAATACATTTTCCATCAGGATACAGAACAGAGAGGCACAACAATTCTCTGTAAACCCTGAAACCAGAACCCTTTTTGCTGCAGCCAGTTTTACCCAGGCAGTAGTAAAAAACAAGACTTGCTGAGCAGAGAAAAGCTTTCCCCCATTTTCCTTCTGGAACACATCTATTTGATGATGTGCTATGTCTTAAGAGTGAAACTCTGAAGAGGATTTTGGACAAATATATCCATTTCCTGGCATTTTTAATGGATAGGTGGAATGCTAAAAGAGAGTTTTAACTAGCTGAGTACTAAAGCATGACAACTTCAAGTTAATGCCACTGACAAAACTAATTTTAAAAAAACACTGTAAGAAGAGTGGAGCATATTTGGGGTTTTGTTTGTTTGTGGTTGTAAAAGGGATGGTTAAATGTGAATAATAATATAAATTTTCATCTCTTGCTATTGCAGACTAGTCAAAGCTGCCAAAATGAGTTCACTTAAACTGCCAAAAATCACAACATTTACATGCACTTCTCCTAGCTCATAAACCTAAAACATCAAAAATAAAATGACAAATAAAAGGGATATGTATCTTCTCTAAATACCCCTTGAACATGTCAGGCATTCTTACCTTATTCTTCCATAGGTGCCTCAATTCCAGTGAGATGCTTAAAAATTAAGGTAAATTTTTCAACTCAGATCAGGATTTTATTAAAAATTAAGGTAAATTTTTCAATTCTGATCAGGATTTTATTTCTCATCTTGGATATGGATATGAATATGATGGTTTGTATTTCCATAGCATATTGCTGAAAAGATTTCAGAGCATTTTGTAACTAAGAATATAACTATAAAACTAATTTTTTTTTTCATCTTTCAGTAAAGTAGAAGTTTGAGAAAATTAAGACATATGAGAAAACGTTTGCATAAACCAACTAATTCCAATTCCTTAACCTGAGACATAAGGATTATCCTTCCTTAACATAACAAATAACCACAAAATGATTAAATTAAAATTATCCCCCCTTGCACCCTGTCTCATTAAGCACATCAAAAAACCAAAATATGTCAGAAGTCATTTTTAAGGCCTTTCTTAAGGACTAAATCTTTTGTATAGCAGCCAGTTTGGAAGTATTCAGGATGGCTGATGTGGCTAGACAAGGTTTTTATTTTCTTTTTAAAGAACTAGAACTGAGAAACCGTAAGGACAAAATCTGAGGTCACCAATTGTTTCCAAAGACAGAGTTACACATTTAGGACAATGTCTACATAAAAGATCTTTTCATACACAGCCCTGGCCAGTAGCTGCCAGTACCCTGACATCACCTTTTCCATTAATCTGACACAAACACTTCATGCACTGGTCTAATGAGCAGAGTTCAGAGAACTTACCTGGCTGAAAAATTCACAGAAAGAAAGAAAAAGTCTGTGTTTCCAGAGGATTTGCTGTACAATTTGACCAAGCTATAGAGGAAAAGGATGCTAATAGCACTCCAGCCACACTCTTCAGATTCAGGTCAAATAATTACTTCTCTTTTTTGTCAGCCCTAATGCTGCCAGACTCCCTCATTATGCTGCAAGTTGAATAACTAAGGAGGGCTGAAGCAAAATACTCCAATTCTCTTTCATTATATATGTAGAGCTGGAGAAGAATTCTCTTCATCAGAGATGAAGAGCTGCACTAGTGAGCAGAGTATACACAAAAGTTTCATTACCTCCTCTATGTGATGACAAGCTAAAGGAAGTTATGTTACAGTTCCTGAACCCTCACTTAACAATCAGTAAAGAAAAATCCCTTTGCTTGATACCAGGAACAAATGTTTCTCTTCAAATTTTTCAGTAGATGAAACTAAATTCAACAGCACAGATCCCTGGCCTCTCCAATTCATTAGTTATGAATGCTGAACCAAACTGCAAACGGGGGAATCCAGAAAAATACATTCAGTACCAAATATTTACACAGAGTAATATAAAATGATGTCAGAATTCCTTTTTAATGCTTAACTGGAGAAAAGCTTTATGTTACTAACATGCATTTTCATCTTTCATATTTGAAGCTTTAACTTCTAGCTTGCTGTGTACCTAACATTACTGCACTATAGGAAAGAGAAGGACTTCCAAAAGTATTTCAGCTCTTCAGTAATCCATAAAGTACATGGAGCCTTTCACTGCTGGAATGAACTGAAGAATCACATGCTTATAGTTTCCACAGCAAATGAAAACTGGAACTTAAATTCTTAACAAAGTCAGGATTTTCTTCAAAATCACACCTTGGAAAGGAACACACCAGTCATAGATTTACCAGGTCAAAGGAAAGAAGAGATGGGTACATATAACACACACTCCACTCAGTAGCAGCAGCTGGCACAACACCAGTTCTTTTTCATATGACAAGAAAGAGCACCACTTTGCAGCCCCTATTAATACTGCAGCTGTATTCATTTGTTGGGCACTAAGGAAGCCAGAAAATTCTCTCTGTGCCAACCTACTTCCTTTGAGTATTATGACCAGTTTGCTAATTATACCTGCAATGCATTCTTACCAGAAAATTTAAATTGTAGATGCACAGGCAAAAGAGAAAAGAAAAAAAGAAAAAAAATTAAAAAGTCCTACCTGCATCCTGGGATAGAAAATACTCCTGAAAAACACTGAAGCTTAACTTTTAACAAGTTAATTTCTCCTAAGTCCTTTTCCCTAGTCAATGTCAGTCATGATGAATAAAGCAGTATTTTGATATTCCATCAGGTTCTAAGTAATGAGCCTTGGGGAAGTCCTGGTTGCCTATTGCCATACACCCAGGGAAGACATTTTTTGTAGTCAGATAAAAAAGCAGTCAGGAGTTGCAGGAAAACCCACTACTTTTTGAGCTAAAAGACAAAATGCTGATATGAGTACATGAGTTAATTTGCCTCATTATCCCTCACCACTGATCCAACAGGAGTTTGAATAAGATAGTGTTGATAGATTGCTTTTAATATCTTACTCCCATGCTTCACTGGAAAAAAAAGAGTTTTGCACGTATTTATCCTAAAAAATACATTGTAGACAAAAGGCAACACAAAATATAAACCAAATTAAATATTAATGGCAAAATGGTGATGATATGTTACAATGCTATGCATTAATGCTATGTCATACTGCTTTACCAGTCAATGTAAGCTTATGCTACTTAGCAAATCTTTTGTGACTAATACAAAAATTATGGTTACCTCCAATTATGATTCTAAGCCTTCATCTTTTTCATATTGAAATGAAACTGGGCATACAAGATTAATAAAGTCCTCTTTCTCTAGTGACATTTTCCCATTAGTTTTGATCCCAGATAATTTCCATCTTTCCTTTGTTTGACATAAGCAGTCAAACAATTAATTATTTTTTTCATTCCCAAATTAGCAATCAACTATCTCTACATCACTCTCTCACATTAAAATACTTGAAGGTATTCCAAATTTTCTTAATTTCAGAATTCAGAAATATTTCCAATTCGTATTTCCAATTCAGAATCCACCTGGTATGGATTGGAGGAATACATTAAAAAAACCAAACTAAAACAAACATCAATACTTTAATCTTAGTTTTGAAAGAAGCAAAAATCTGTTTTTCAGATTTAATAATCCTGCCTTTTTCAAGAAAAAAATCCCTCTGAGGAACTGAACCTGTCTTCCAGAACATCCAGAGATGCTTAGTGCTCCAGATCATAACCTGAATAACAGCTAATTAAGTATTCCTGTCTCTAATTTCACCTTTTCTAAGTGGGACAATCTTCCTCAAAGAGCACTCCTGACCCAATTCCCGGACAAAATCCATCCTTATTCCCTGACTTGATCTTTCAAAACATTTTTTAGGATGTTGTGTATAGCAGTATGACCAGCATATGCCTATTACCAGACTGTGCAGAGCAACTGAAAACGTGAAACTTTGCAGGTGACTGCGAGGAAGCAGCCACTTTTCTGGAGACAAAGCTTATTCACCTGCTGCAGTTGTGCTTTTGAGATGCGAATGACAGGGGGGAACTTGTTGCCATAGGGAATGACAGGAAGCTGCCTACGCCCAGTTGAGCAGGAGGAGGAGGAGTGGCTCTCGGCTGACTGACTCCTTGGGAAACCAACCTCTTTCAGAGGGTCCGAGTGGATGGATAAATAGATGGGGCTCATGGTGCGGAGGATGGGACTTGAAATTCTTGGAGTGGAGAAATGCAGCATGTGAGATGAGTTGAGCTGTGAGAACAACATGGTGGGGAAGAAAATAAGGTTTAAAAATCAATATTTTTAAAATTTTTGTATCTTGCCTATATGTTTGGTTTGTTTTTTTTTTAAGAAAACCATATTCACAACTCCCTCACAGGCTAATAGCTGATAAATTAAGAGGTATCTTAAGTCCTCACATTTCCCATCAATTTTTTAAAAATGCAGCATCAAAATAAAAACCATCAAATGCAGTATGAAAATCCTTTCTCTAGCTGGCTGTAACCTTCATCCATTCAGTCAGTGACAACCTTGGGCAAGTTTAATAAACTAACACAGTCTGTTCCAAGAACATCGTGTACACAGACTATTTGATTGTTAACTGGTCCTTGCAAATGCTTAGCACATCCCTGCAGCCACAGTTTTTTTTTCTGAGATGACTGTATTTTTAGAATATACACACATTGCAGGCTTTAAAAATGTGACTGTACCATTGTGGCTACAGCAGTGTATATAAATAACTTTACCTGACAGGATTAATCAGTAAGATCTGTACTTAATGATTTTGATGACATTTCCCGAGTATGGGATTGAACTAGAGGGATCCACTGCCCTGGAGATTCCATGAACAACTGCTTAATCTTGAACTACATCACTCAAGCATTTAGAAAAGAGAAAAAACAAAACACAGAGTACAGGACCTGTAAAGTGAAAGTGTTCTGAACAAATAATTTTAGAGAAAGTACATTATCAAAATGGTTATTGAGGATTCTACTAAACGTATACCTTTGACATGTATCTCTGAAATAACTCATTCTTTGCAAGACCTTTTCCAATGCATGGATAAACATTTAATGGTGACATCTAAATGCCTGTAATGAGATTGCTGTATACAATTTGCAATTACTTCTTCCCAGTGTATTTAGATAAAACCATGGGGAGTAGGGGATACAGAAACATTCTGCAAGCTTCGCAATGATGATTTCTGTCTCCCACTATGGTATCTGCAATTCTAACCCATACTCCTTGGAAACAGAGCAGACCTATTAAGCATTTCAGTTTCAAAGGAAAAGGTATTTTCAATTGTGTCAATCCTAAAGCTTCAGTTTCCATAACACACAGCTGTCCCTCAACTGGAAAAAAAAAAAACAAAACCCTATTTCCAGTCTCATAAAAGCTGGTGAGCTTTCTGTCCTGAACTGAGGACAGAAAATTAAATGAAAAATTAAACAACTTGGAGCTCAGAAATAAATGGAAATTTAAGAACAGTTTTTTGATGAAAACAATTGCACCTCAATCTATAAAATGCTAATTTCATTATTGTTTCTAAATAATGAAGAGAGATAGATTCACATAAACATCTATAGCCATGCATATATCTGTATATATGGTATTATGATGTCAACTAAGTGTGAGCAGAGCAAACTGTTGTTTAATCTAAACTGAAGATGAAAATGGAATTAGCTGTTACATATTCAAGTACTTCAACTCCAACATTATTTCTTTGCTGAAATATCTTCTTGACTAAAATATGTTGAAAAATTCAGTGCATGCACTGTATGGAGTATTTATGCAATGCAATAAAACCACAGGAAACTGATGAGGCCATGGTTCAACAACACAGTGATTCCAGCTTTAGGGTCAGATCAAGGAAAAGAAAACTGGAGCAGTTTGATGCAAAGCACTGCTCCAGTATGAATTCACCATTAGTCTAGGTCAGAGTTCAAATTCTTTTGACAGATTAAGTTCATACCAGAAGATATTACAGCAAACCAGGTACTGTCTGTCCTCCTGCAGCCAGAGTCAACATGAAACCATTATGAAAGCATAAAATCAGCATATATATATTTATATCCTAGAATTCTCTGAATAGTTCCAACAGAAACATGACCATGTGCCCATGACTGTGCCACATCAAACTGGTATTTGATGGTAGCCCACTGCATCTGCATTGCAACTGGAAAACCACGACTGATGACATGAAAATTAGTTCTCTTATCTGCAGGTTTTTGCCACTGCAGATAGCATAATGTGCTGTAACTTTTAATGCCTGAAACTTGCTCATCTCAAAATCTGTAACTAACACATTTTTCTTGTATTTTTTGAGTTCAGCTTTCCTTCCTGAACTGCTACAACTTTACATTCTTATTACAATGCTGATGGCGTGTGAAACAGGTAAGGAATTATATTCTCATCAATTACAGGAAGTCTGTGTACACACACAGTTTCAGGAAGAACATTTATCTACAAATGGAGACCTGCAGACCATCAATTTCTTTCCTTCAGGAGAAAATAAGATTATGGGTGAATACATGAACCTTTATCTTTTTTATACAGAAACATTCTTGCTACTGCTTGCTACTTAAATAGTGAGCAAGAAAGCCCCTCCCAAATTAAAGCAATAATAAAGAAGAAGAATTATCAAAGTAAAAAGGAAAAACAAAAAAATACATAAACCAGGAAAGTTCATTTATTCATTCACTGCTGAAGTAACTGCCTGTGTATTTAACCAACCTAACAGAATGAAGTCAAAGAACATAACATACTTTCTCCTGAGTGACACTCAAGCAGGTCACTAGAAATCCATATGAAAAGGCACATTCATAAGGATGATAACCATGATTCCTGACATGTCCTAAGGTTTCAAGCCATTTGAAATGAGTATTTTTTTCAGAAATTATGTTAAACTATTATACCGATATAATTTCAATATCCATTTTAACCTCTCTTAGTAGCACTTAAGTAATTTGATTTATGGTCCTAAACTCACATTCTTCAAAAACTGCTCTTAGGAAGTGCTGCAATATAATTACATCATCAGACAAGTAAAATATGACCCTTTTTCCATTATTTATATTGTCAGGAAGATGGTACCTGGATAAAATTACTAAAGCACAAGAACATCTGATCCACAAACAAGGATCACAGTTCCAGGTGGGCAAATGCTCTGAAGCAGAAACTCTACCAAACAGCTCCCTGAGGTCCTAAGGACTCTGGAATAGAGAGGGCTATTGTATGAAGAGGCATATATATATATATATATATATATACTGTATTCCTTTGAAATTACTAGATACTCACCTATACGAATGGCTGGTGTTTGGTACCATCTCAGGAAAACTTTAAGTATCTTTTATAAAGTGGAATACCATCAACAAAAGACAAAGAAAACTCTTACCCAAACATTCTCCTGTGCCTCTCTTGGCTTTCAAGGACTAATGAAATAGATGGAAGATTACCACAAATTGGCATGACAGTTGGAACAGACACACTGCACAGACACATACTGTTCCCAGTTCTAAATCAGCCAAATAATATAATTTTCTTTTTTCTGAGTTCAGTTTATATTTTCAGTTCTGTTATTCACCTTCAAAACAGCAAGTTCCTTCCTGCCATTCATCCTGCCCTCACGGCACTACTTGCCCTTACAGGATAATAAAAAACATATTAATTTACACTATTTTTAAGGACAATTATGCCTTCCCTGCTTGCAAAGCCAAACTAAAATATAATGTCACTCCAGTGTCTACTTCAACCAGTATTTCTTCCAATGAACTGACCTTGTACACAACTACTCCTACTCCCGTGCACAGAAATTTGTTCCTTTCAACATAAAAATATTGTGTATTATTTGTTTATGTAGTACACAACATTTGTATGACCTCTACCTTCAGTTTTCAGTAAAACAGCTATTTTCCCAAAAAGACACAAGTTTGTGTAAAGCAGGATAGTGCATTTGGACACAAAATTACAAGCTGGTTTTTAATGGCTTTTGAAATAAAAATACCTGATAATTCACATTTTGTACAGATCTAAATGTTGCTCATTCTTGTCTGTTTTACTAAAACTAACATTTAAACACTAAAATTGAACATCTGGAAATGATGGAGCAATTTAAATTAGTTCTTCATCTTTAAGAGTTTCTAGCTGATCAAATATTCTTTCATGCAACTAATACTTCAATCTCAAAACTCTTCTGTAGTTTAACACAGTTCTGTATTTTGAACCATGCAAAATGAATCTTCTATAAACCACATAATTCACAAAGTATGGTTTGGAACTATAACCTCATATGAAAGATACAATCTTGCCTTTTCCATTAGAACTTAGATATATTTGCAATTTTACTGTACAGCTACAGTTAACTACATTATGTAGCTCCTTTTTACCAGAAAGGATATCCCACATGGTATAACAAATGAGTTCTTGGTGATAAGAACTTCTTTTAATGAGCTGGCTTGTAATGTTCAAAAACAGTGGGGATAAGTGAGGCAGAGTTATAGCCAGGTTTCTTGGCTCAAAGAAGCTTGAAAGAATTGTTCTTTATAGCATATATGATACAATCTCTACTGAAAAAAAAGTGGAGAAATAAAACTAGAGCAGATTCCTAATAATTTGAACATTAATCTCACTTCATCCCTAAGCAAAGTCAAAGAAGTTGTAGTTTTCAATCAATGAGAGAGGAGAAAAGAGTAAATGTTCCAAAATTGTGCAAATGAGAATTCTTTAGACAAGATGGAGAAAAACAAAAAGCAGGGGTTGTAATGGAAGCAAAGCAATCTGTCCTAGTGAAGGGAAAACATTGGGAGCAAAGTAGTAGTTGCAAAGTCATCTTGGAAGTGAGAAGCAGCAACAACTGAAGAAACCAAAGGATTTTTTTTTGCATAAGTACGATTAGAAATTTCAGAAGAAACAGGAAGAAGCAAAGGGAATTAAAACCAAAACAAAACCCAAACAAAATACCTCTATATGTTTGCATATGTATCTCATTGATTAGGAATCACTGCATAAGGAGCTTCTTAATGTACATATATATGTGTGTCATTACTTATTTTTTTTATTGAGGGCAGTTCTGTGGATCACACCTGCAGTTCTTCTGCGGGACAATGTAAGCACTCAGAACGCAGAATGTAATTCCTCAAGAATCAATCCCCACCTCTGATAAAAGCAGGAATTCTGCTACACTAGAGTATTTTACTCACTACCTTTTCCCTTACTACATCATCATACAACTCTTAATAAAGAGATGTTCAATAAAACAGTGACCATTTCTCTTACCGGAGTGAGTGCTCCTTCTGCTTGAGCTTCCATAGGACTCGTAGGAGTGGCTGCGAGAAGCTGCCCAGCAGCTCCGGACAGAAGGTCCAATTTATCTGTAAGCTGCTCAGAAACAGCAGGATGACACTCAGTTGCTAGAACAAACTCCACCCCTGAGGTTTGGTTCTTTGCATTGACACTGTTTCCTGCCCAGCCACCCTGTCTGGACTGCTCTTCTGCAGGGGAACCTTCCAGAACTTGTAGTACCTCCGGCTCTTCATCTGAGGGACTTCCAGTAGTTTTGTGCCCTAAAGCCTCATTTGTCCTGAAGTCCTGCAAGTCCCGTTCCTTATCTATTATCACCCATTCCTTAGAATCAACCTCCTGCCTGCAGGAGTTTAAGTTGACAGCTACAAATCCATTGCTAATAACCCCATCAGCGTGTTCTGGAGAACTGGCTGACACCGGCTTCGAGGCATCTGGCAGATACTCTTCATCATAGTGCCAAACGTGGTCCATGCGGGCAGGAGCTGGAATAGTTTTCTTCTGAGAAAGAGGAGAAACAGCAGCAACAGGAGTCTCTGCTGCAGCCTTCAAGTCCTTCTTCATCTTGTCCAAACTTAAGAAAAGAAGAATTAGTTAAATAATGTAAGGAACATTTGCATTTTTTCAGTAGAGGAAAATCTAGATTTATATTTTTAAAAAATTGCCACATTTTAGAACAATCTATAATGGTTGAAGGATCCACAATTTGAGAAAAATAACTCTGATGTCAAGTAAAAGTAAAAACACTCCTAGAAATCAACACATAACTGTACATGTAGTGTATGATACTGTATTGTAACTACGAAAAGGGATACTTGTGACTGGACACCAGCTCAGTGGTGAGGCTATAGCTAGATATTGTTAATTCACACCACAAAGCAGAACAGACATCTCCAGCAGCAATTAGTAGATGCTTTCAATAAGAATGCTGCTATTGATTGTCTGGACTGATTCCTTATTCATGCTTTGCATAACTTACTTCATCAATCAAATTTTAATTCCTATCCCTCCTATGATGTATTGAGAAGGTTTTATCCACTGTCAGCATCTCAGCTGTCTTCTACAGTCCCCACAGCCTCTGCCTTTCAGTGCAATTTCACTGTGTCCTTCCTCCCCATATTCTTTCTACACATAGGAACTGAACCTGTTCTTACACATCTGTCTCTACCTTCAAATTCCAGGATGGGGACCATCAGCTGCTGCCATCTGGGTGCCAGACAATTCAACACTGCTGACTCCCTGGCAGGACAAGTGGCTGCCAGCTGGTGCTCACGCAGAGGCACCACACCTCCTCTTCTCTCCTCCATGCAGCACCACACCTCCTCTTCTCTCCTCCATGCAGCACCATGCCATTCCTTCTCCCCTCCATGCAGCACCACACCTCCTCTTCTCCCCTCCATGCAGCACCACACCTCCTCTTCTCCCCTCCATGCAGCACCATGCCATTCCTTCTCCTCTTCCCAGTGGAACTGTGCTGCCTCTCCTCTCCTCCCCTCTGTGCAGCACCGCACTGCTGATCCTCCCTTCCATGCAGCACTGTGCTGCTGCTTCTCCTCACACCTGGCAAGCTCCAAAAAGCTCTTGAACATCAGCAGGAGCTCCGTGTGGCATCTCTGGAAGCCCTGACTACCTGGTAGTGAGCAGTCCCTCACAGGAAGTGGAGGGGGACTGCCACAGAGCTCATTCCTGCCCTGCCTGCAGTACAGGGCAGGGGAGGGACACTGAACACTGCCTGGTGGGAGAGCCTGCTGTTGTGTCGTATGAGCCTTGATGTTTTGAAATACAAGAATTAAAACTTTGACCAGCATACATGGCTGGGAGAAGTGGCAGCAGAGTGCTGGGCAAAGGGGAGAAGTGGTGGCATGGGGGAAGAAGTGACCGTGCGGTGTCACTTTGGGTAGGAGGAGGGAAGGAGAGGGAGAGCAGTGTGAGTGAACACCAGCTGCCAGCTGCCCAGCATTGATATATCTGGTGGCCAATTGCTGGCAGCCAGCTGACAGTGGCCACCTGTCCTAGACACCAAATTCTAATTTAAGACCTGTCTTGTATCATGATTTTTTATGTCCATGCAGCACCTTTGGGCATAACTAAACCTGCTGCGTGCAGGTAAATTTTTAGTTTTACTTCATAACTCCACTTCTTGTAAACTCTCCTTCTCATGTCATATAATCTAATCCCATGTTAACTCTATTCAGCACCTGATGTCATAATTCTTATTTCAGATGAGTTGCACTGATTGTCATGAATATCCCACTGAAGGAAAAAAGCTAATAGACATGAGGGTTACATCACTAGGCCTTGAAATAAGTTCTCAAATGTGGAAGTCCAACTTTAACTGTGTACTAGTCCTAACCATTTTTGAAGAAGCTGCCAAGTGGTGAAATCCATTAATAAATCAATATTATGAACACTGTATATACTTGGCTGTAGCTTGCATAGTCATAACTCAGCAACTCCATTCTTGGGTCTTCACACAATGGAAGAAATACAAGAGTATCTTTACTACATACACTGTAAAGATATAAGCATTAGAAAAAATAAATAATTTCCTTACCAGGTCTCAAGAAATTTATCAGTGTCTGGCTTTGGCTCCAACGTGAGATGTTTCTCCAACTCAAAGCTGTGAATTGAACGTAGCTTTCGCACCAGTGGGGCGTCTCTGTCTGGCTGGGTGGTCTCCGAGCGAACACGGATTGGAGATCCCAGACTTGGTGCATTGAGCATTCCATTCACTGGCCCATGGCTGTTCTCTTCCTCTGTGGCAGCCTGTGCAAAAAGTCAAGTACAAATGTGACTCACGAGGAGTGAGTAAAACAGAGGAAGTCAAGGTACATGGTATTCACAGATAGTGAACAGCATCCAGGCTTTTAGCCTGTGATAAACTAATTTGTATTTTGGGAGGGTCCTTACGTTCATGCCATAGTTAAGTTAGTTTAGATACACTCTCCAGCACATATGTACAACAGACAAAATATTAGTAATATACCAGTGCTGGGTAGGTCTGAGAACAGGAGTCTTAAAACCCCAGTAATATACTTAAATTTACCCTGATATTTTACAGCTAACTCTGATATTTAATAATAATCTGCAACCCAGCACTTGGTAGCATCTTTAGTGTGCTTTGCAGTAAAGTGCTCTCATTAAAGAGAGGTTGGCTTCCAAGCTGTCTTTGATTCTCTGGTGCATATAACACTGCCCTACACTAAATCTACCAGATATTTCTGTGACTTACAACTATGTTTTAGCCCAATTGCATTCCATTCTGTATACCCAGTGGACATGATTTAGAGCTGTGAAATCATGACCATCCTTAATTTCAACAGGTAGAACTAAGAAAAATTGCCTTTGTTTAAACCACAACAATCTCCTTTGGTAAAGAACAAACAAACTAATAAGTACATTTGAAAATAGGCACTATGTCTTATTGTTTCCCACAATACATTTTTTTCTAGCAAACAAGAAATACCTGCCTCAAAACTTGACAGTTCTCCTAGTTAAGGAACACTTCAGTACCGCATCCCTCTTCATGTTCAAAGCACTTTGTTGACATTTATAAACCAGACTCAAAGAGGAAAGGGGATAAAACCAGGCTCACTAAGGATGAGCCTAAAGATGGCCTTCAATCTGCCATCCCACTCGAGGTGGGAACTGGTAATAAAGGAGGTGTAGCTGGGTTTGTGCCAGGGTCTCAGTGACAGTCTGAATGTAGACCAGAAGGACCCCCATCCCCCTAGGGTGGGGTCAGCAGGCTCAGCTCACAACCTGAAATGCCTGTACACAAATGCACACAGTATGGGGAATAAACAGGAGGAACTGGGAGATCTGTGTAAAGTCAAGGGGCTGTGATCTAGGGGCAGTTTCAGAGACATGGTGGGACAGCTCACATGACTGGAATGTGGTCATGGATAGTTATGTCCCTTTTGGGAAAGAGAGGGTAGCAAGGCGAGGTGGGGGAGTTGCTCTTTAGGTAAGAGAGCAACTGGAATGTATTGACTTCTGTCCAGAGATAGATGAGGAGCAAGTTGAGAGTCTGTGAGTGAGAATTAAGGGGCAGGCTAATGTGGGAGGTAACTGTGGTGGGTGTCTATTACAGGCCACCTGATCAGAATCAGGAAGTTGATGGAGGCCTTCTACAGGCAGCTGGTAGCAGCCTCCTGATCACAGGCCCTGGTTCTCTGGGGAGACTTTTAACTACTCAGATACTTGCTGGAAGGCCTACTCAGCAGCCATTCACAGTCCAGGAGGTTCCTCCAGTGCACTGATAATAACTTCTTAATGCAATTGTTGGAGGAGAAGGCTCTGGGGATCCAGATAGATAGTAAACTATCCATGAGCCAGCAATGTGCCCTTGCTGCCAGGAAGGCAAATGGAATCCTGGGTTGCATAAAGAAGAGCATGGCCAGCAGGTGTAGGGAGGTGTCCTGGTTTGGGCCTGGGTAAAGTTAATTTTCTGTCTTGTCATTCTTCTTTCAGCTAAGTCTCTTGCAAGTAGCTGTACTTGCAGAAATTAACAGCATGTTTCTCAGTCAGTGCCTGCTTCTGGGACTGCTAACACTCAACGTTTATAGTTACAGAGAATGTTACGCAGAACCAAGGACACTGCTCAGTTCTGAGGAACATCTTGTGCTCTGGAAAGAGAAAAGGAGTAAAGAGGTCACACCTGCAACCCTCCTTTAGGGAGGAGCAGACAAGATAAATGATCAAAATTGACCGGAGTATTCCATCCCGTACATGTCATACTTGGTATAAATTTGAGGGATCACAAAGGTCAAACCCCTTCTTCCCCTTTCTTTGTTTGGCCCTTTGGCTTTGTCCTTCTTCACCTGTCCCTGTTTGCTTCAGCATCCTGGGAGGATTCCATCTGTTCACCTGCCTGTGGTCCTGATCCATATCAGCCTGAGTCTGTGTATTCCTGCCTCCAGCTCCCGACTGCTGCTGACTCCAGGAGTCCAGCCTGGACTTTCCCAGGCTGCCCTGCATCCTTGGGAATGACGTGAGCATTATTGGGAGAAAGGGGGAGGAACCTGGTATCATTTTTCTGTGTATTTGTATACATTTAATAATTTTTCTTTTTATCATTATTGTTTTATTAGAGCTGTGTAGTTTAGTTTCCATCCCGTAAGTCTCTCTCCCTTATTCTTTCTCCTTTCTTTATCAGGGAGGGGAGAGGGATTAATAGAGAACATCCATCAGTCAGTTGATTGCTGGCCCAGTGTTAAACTATGACAGGAGGTCATTCTCTCCCCCTCTCCTCTGCCCTGGTGAGGCCACAGCTGGAATACTGCATCCAGTTCTGGGATCCCCAGTTCAAGAGAGACAGGGAATTACTGGAGAGCAGAGAGCAACAAAGACTACTGGTGGATTGGAGCATCTCTCTTATGAGGAAAGGCTGAGAGAGCTGGGACTCTTTAGCCTGAAGAGAAGGCTAAGGGGAGACCTTGTAAATGTCTACAAGTATCTAAAGGGTGGGTGCAAGGAAGATGGAGCTGGACTCTTCTCAGTAGTTGCCAGTGACAGGACTGGAGGCAACAGGCACAAGCTGCAACATAGGGAGTTTCATTTAAATACAAGAAAAAATTCTTTACTAAGAGGGTGAGAAGTGGAACAGGCTGCCCAGGGAGGTTGTGGAGTTCCCTTCTCTGGAGGTAATCAAAACCCATCTGGATGCAGCCCTGTGTAATGTGCTCTAGGGGATCCTGCTGTAGCGGGAGAGCTGGACTAGATGAGGTCCATTCTAACTCAGATGATTCTGTGATTTTTATGTCAACAAACAGGGCTACATTTGTCTGAAGATGAAATGTTGTGATTGTGAGCAAGGGAGACAGGAACCACTTCTGAGAGACCACTTTTTAAAATTAAGCAGCATTTGATCAGTACAAAGGTATTGTATCTTCACAGAAGACATGAAGTGAAATAAACAGATGCTGCCAATCACACTGCCAATCTGTCATTTGAAGAATAACATTAAACTGTTCTTCCTCTGTTTAGTAACTAACTTGACACATGCAAGATGCAAGAAATTTGCTTTGGTTTCACTCAGTGAGCAAGAATCAAAATCATGACTGAAGAAAATGAGTGTGAAGAAAGTGCAAAGAATCTCAAATTATTATCAATCTACTATTCATCATCATAAAGACCTGATAAAGTGTCACAAGGCTCAAAAGCTTGTCTGCTTGTTCCAGTACATAAATCACTCTAATAAAATGTGTTGGCTCTACCATAAATCTTGTTTTCTTAAACCACTCTGCCTAATCAATATTAGCAAGACTCCCTTATTAATTATATCTCCTGTGCTCTATGAGACGAGGAAACTGTACAAAGATGGTCTTCACAATGCAGCTGTTTAAGTACCTTACAGATCCCAAGTTTTATTTTGTTCCTATTTGCATCCATTTCTTCCCAAACATCTTTTTCCTGAGGACGCTGATGCCCAAGGGATCCAGGTAATTTCTCTGGTGAGACACCAACTGGAATACCATTCTCTCCATCACTGAGCTGTTCATCAGGAAACACTTCATCTGTGTTTTCTCGCAGCAGATCTCCTGGGATAGGAGTGGCATTGGCAATTCTACAAAAGTAGTTTAACCAAAAAAAAAAAAAAAAAAATCAGAAAGGTAAAAATGTTGATACTCTAACATGTTTTTTCTTAAAGTTATTTTCTACTCAGAATTATTTTCTACTTTATTAAAAGAAAGAAAAAAACCATCACAAGCAAAAGGATTCTTCTGCAGAAAACTAAATTGTAATTTAACTGTAAGTTATTTAATATAAACCCCTATTTCTTGGCTTTATGAATTTATGTTTCTTAAATTTAGGCATATAAAAAAAGATATAAATGAAAACCCAATCACACAAAAGCTGGGGGTTATTACAGTTTTCAAAGTAACTTCTGAGATGTGCTAGTGATCATGTTCAGGCTCAACTTTGCTCCCAGCTCATCTACATCTATCTTTCTATTCAAAAAACATGAATGGAGACTTTCATAATATATTTTCCTTTTCCCCCAAATTTGGTAGAATAACAGAACATACTGTATGATGAATAGAGAGCATTCAGCAAACTAAATGTAGTTTAATCACTGTTCATATCAAAGTGCTATTTGGTCCCATTACTGATTATTAAAACATAACCATAATGCTAACAAGATACTGCATTTTAATTAAAGTACTGTAGTCCCATTGACTTGGGGCTAAGTAGGACTAAGGCTTAGTGTGGTATCTGAAACTGAAGCAATGGTATTTTGAAAAAGGGAACAGTCAGAATGTCAAATAGAAGTCATTTCTTTACAGCCACCAAAACTGTTAACTCCAGAGTAACAGTGGGACTGAACCCTATGTTAACATCAGTGTGAACAATAGTGCACACTGTACACCTACAAAATATTAACACCAGTTAACATCTTGACTGACATTTAGTTTAACACTTTAAAAAAATCACTTTTAAATACTGGGAACTCAATACATTTTACATGAAATCCTTTTCAGCCTTACTGCATTGTGAAAGCTCCCTCACCATAACCTCTGCAACTCTCAAATTAAAAGTTGAGCTACTCAAGATCTAAAACAGGCACAAGGTCTTCCTCCACACCCATAAACACCTCTTATATTCTCCAAAACACCTCTTATATTCTCCAGTAGCCTGAGATGAGTATGGCTATTATTCAACATCAGATGCCATCCAACTTACTCAATTCCAGAAGGCCTCAAAGACCACATTAATATTTTAGACATGACCAAAATCTATTTCCAAATTTTCTGTAAAGATCCATTCATTTTTCAAAATTATAATCAAATTGGAGCTAGAGGTTTATTCCAAGCTTACAGAAAACAATGGGTTTATTTACAGTCAGTTAAACTCAGGACACATCATTTATTTCACAAAATATGATCTACCAAAGGATGGACCAGCAAATTTCCATGCAATTCCCTGAGCTACTATTTTAATTGCTATAAATTTAGGACCACAGCTTTGATCTTTCAGAAGAGGGTAAATGGGAACCCTAAGCAGGGTAATACTTCAAACGCTCCCAAACCTCCATTTCTCTATTTATTCATCAGTCTGTAGAAAAATCTAAATTATGGAAATATTTTCTCTTTGGCCCTCTGTGACTGCTTTTTAAGTGACCAAAATGTGCATACGTACCCGATTGCAGCTGGAGTAAGACGAGTGTGCAACTGAGGTGTAGTTGAAGTTGTTGTTGTTGTCAGAGAGCCATCTGTTCCACTCTTCTCCCAGTCAAAAGGGTCACTTTCAATAACCCCAAACGTTTTCATGCTGTTTTCAAACACAGACATGAGAAGCTAAAAATGAAGGGAAAAGTTAATAAGCTTCATTTTCTGCTAATAGAACAAGTGATTAAGAAATAACCTTCTGTAATACTTGAACATCTCCAAGATTTTGATGACAATTAAAAAAAAACAGTTCTTTATATTAGCTATTTCTCATGCTCTTTCTCATTAGCTATTTCTACATTGCTGTAGAATAGCATCCAGTGGCTCTCCAGCAGAGGAAGGAAAAAGAATATATTCAGTAACACCATTAGAAATCAAGGAAATCAATGAGAAGTATGTAGGGAAGTTCTTCTATCATTCAGAACTGTGGACCTCTATGATGACCTTCATCCCAGAGAAAATACCACACTGGAAGCTTTCTATCCTTGTTTTATGCTATAAAAAAGCATCTAGAACATTTTGTGTCCATGACAGAAGAAACTGCATCTATTTTCCTCTCCCTGTGAAAAAGCCCTGTGTCTCATTCTAGTCACTAGTGGGAAGGCTGCAACCTTAACACATCAGCTAGCACTACATAACATTTCTGAAAACAATCTCTTTTTTTATTTCCTAAAAGCTAAAAATCTAGTTTTTATTCTTTCTTCCAGTCCAGGCACTTGAAAATGTTCTTGTATAAAGTGGTTGTATGCATTTTATCCCTACTCTCTAGAACCTTTGGTGTGCCAGTCTACCACAGTCAGTTCCAAAACCCCCCAGAACTGCACAAAGCCATAGCTCACCCTCTGGGCAGTACATTCTCTCCTTTATCCTCCTCGTCCTGTAAACCTTAAGCAGTTTCTCTAAAGTAATTTCTAAGGTCATTCTCCATTAAATCTTCTTCTATAATGCAAATACAAACTCAAATGCTTGATGATAGCAGGAGGAGGAGGCAACATAAACATAAATACCTGAATAAAGTAATATTTGACACAATGAAATCAAACATGGATTCTGGGCCTATGACATGAACTTTTTAGACTGTAAACTCCCACCAGATCAGGTTGCTCAGAGCCCTGTCCAGCCTGGCCTTTAACACTTCCAGGGATAAGGCATCCAGCACCAACCTGGGCAACCTGTGCCAGTGTCTCACCACCCTCATGGTGAAGAACTTATTCCTAATATCCAACCTAAATCTCCCCTCCTCCAGTTTAAATCCATTCCCCCAGTCCTATCACTACTGACAGCCTAAAAAGTCCCTCCCCAGCTTTCTTGTAGCCCCCTTCAGATACTGGAAGGCTGCAATAAGGTCTCCTCAGAGCCTTCTCCTCTCCAGACTGAACAACCCCAACTCTCTCAGTCTCTCCTCATAGCAGAGGTGCTCCAGCCCTCTGATCATCCTCATGGCCCTTCTCTGGACAAGCTCCAGCCTGTCCATGTCTTTCTTGTAACAGGGGCTCCAGAACTGGACACTGTACTCCAAGTGAGGTCTGAATGCAAAATTCTTTTGCATTCAAATTATTGCACAAAAATAGATATTTTTTTTTCTTACAAATGCACAGTAAAACATACCAGTACATTTAGACCTTCACTTACTAATAGGAAATTAAGTTGAGATTTTTAGTTCTTATTTTGAATCTTATATATCTTGATTTCCATGTTAATCTTGCCAAGTAAAGGACAGGAATCAAAGTTTCTTATCAAATTCTTATCAAAGTTACAATTCCAGAATCAGTCAGAAAGATTTATTTATTCAGTTGAACCAATTCAGCTTGCACACCAGCAGAAACCCATTCCTTCTGGTTTTGCTGGGTTAGGAGCAAATGCACTGTGGCAGACAGGTAGGGCAAGTGGGAAGCTGACAGGAACCTGTGTTTCTGGGAGCCAGAGGGAAGGCCACACATTTGTCATGGTGTGATTGTAGATCAGTTCAACTTCTGCAGTTTGTAAGCCTGAACCAAACTTTGTCTCTTCCTCCTTGCATTTTCTGACTACTCTGCTGCTTTCCACACACTGTCACAGAACAAAATTTTATCTTATTGTTAAACCATGGGTCAATGCAGAGTCAGACATACTCTATAGCTCATCATCTCAGTACCTATCATATTGCTGAGCTGAGGCTGCTCATTTCAGCAGGCAATACCCTCTCAAACAAAGAAGAAGGATTTGTTTTCTAGGGATCCCTGTCATACTCTGGCAATACTTCAGTCTTAAAAAAAAATCTACCCCAGCTGGATGTTGCTCTCCAGCTGTGTACATTACAGGTGCTCTGCTCCAGATTTTGGAAAGCTGCCAGAATTACTACAACCAAGAAAACAATCTGATTGATGGAACTTCAGGAGCACCCACCAGAGGCTATGATAGTAGGGTAGCAGCCAATGCTAAGAGAACACAGCCTGCAAGGCAACTGTCAATTATTTCCAGAAGCTGAACTGCCTCACTTTTCCCAAATGGAAAACAAAAAGCAGTTAGATGGTCACTAAAGTAATTTTGTTGTAACACAATCCATAATTGGCACCAAAGACTACACAAGGAAATCAAAGAAAAACTGAAAAAGAAATAGCATAAAATTCTGCTATTTAAAAAAATCAGGATGACAAAATAGTAAAAATGGTTACCTGGTAATCAGGCTTTGTAAAGTAATCTAAGTTAGAAATGTGATCCAGAAAGATGTTGAATTCTTGAGGAAGATGTTTCAACATAAGCCTGTGCTCATACCTTTCTTTAATGGACCCCACTTGCTCCTAGGAGTAAATAACACAACAAATATTAAAATGCCTTCATTCTCCACTACAACATACTCACTTTGTACCTTACAGCCCTTCAATGCACAATTGGTCAGAAGGATGGTAAGTACATTACACTAACCAGAGTGAGGCCATTCTACATCAGGTAGCACGAGAAGAGATTTTTGTCATTACCCTCAGTACAGGTACAAATAGTGCACAAACTTCACCTTCAATATAAAAAGCCATTTAATACCCTGCTGTGTTTGAATGCTGCCTTGAATGCAAGAATTGTCACTGGACATTAACTCTTCTGAAAAACATGTTCTACACATTTAAAATATCCTCTTGCATCATCTGTAGTCCAGTCACTTTTTGGTGTATATTTGATGGTTATCATAGCATATTGCATAAAATGAGTAAATCTTGTCTATTATGAGTAAATCAAAACTAAAGAGATACTACCTATATACCACATTGTCATCTAACAATGCATAAACACATCAGAGAGTAACCCTGTTTAAATCTAACTTCAAAAGTTGAAAGAAGTAAATACATGCTAATGAGACTGTTTCTTCAGGTATGTCCCCACTTATGTATGACTAAAGGCACTACTGCATATTGACTGATGCACTTTTGGTCACCAGCAGATAGGAAACGCCCATTTCAAAAATAATCAAAATAGATAAGGAATTCTAAATGTGTGAGAGGTGAAATCAAAAAGTATTCAAGTGAAAACAGGAAAATTAAGTGGTATATATACACTTATGTCTGCTTTGTAAATCATTTGCAAACTAGAAACACTTCCTGCCTAGCTAAGTTCATAAAATTTGAAAAGTGGAAAATTTCATGTTAAAAATAATGAAACATTGATTCTTAGAGGAATTTTTATCACAGCATCCACAAGTAAATCTCCCTTATAATTTTTGGTTTCACTTCTAAGTTTACCTTATCTTTTATTTTTCTCCAAGGCAGCTGCCCAACCACAAATTCTACCAACATATAGAACAGGGACCAGAGGTCATCGTGCCGACCCATTTCCTGTGAAAAAGAAATACTATTCTTATGCATCTTATAAGTACCCAGGAGACTCTTCACTGCTCTGGAGACTTAAATTGTTATATATAAAAATTAATATAACCAATGCTGCAAAACAAGTTCATATGATTAAAACCAGCAACTATTTTAAGTAGAAACATAGAAGTAAATTTCATAGAAGATATAGAGAAATAAAACAGTAAGTATAAATGTGTTTAAAAAACATTGCAAATCTCTACACTGGAAGAGCTGTTTATTTGGTTTTCCCTTGTACATATATATATTGATGTTTCTATGAAACTCAATAACTTCATCTTTTTAATTTATTAACTTACAATACAATTGCATATTGAAAACTGCCATTTCTACAAGAAGAATATTTTTACCCTTGTCCGATTCCTTTCCCACAATTTAGAAGTATTCATTTCTATAGAATAAACACACACACAAGAACACAAAAAAGGAAATTTATAACTGCATTACTGACCATTTCCAGTTCCATGACACAGATATGACACAGACTGAGGTACTCACTCTGTTTCTGTGAGCATTGATGGATGCGTATCGTACCGTCCCTCGAAAACCAGCAACAGCTCGTGGCTGCCAAAGAACAGAAAAAGATTCTTAGATTCTCATTGTTAGAAATAAACCCTCTGACTACTTGGTATCTAGAAAGTCAGGATGGAGTCACAACAGATAACACTTGAGACTTTTTATTTCAGTTTGCTGGGTTTCTACAAGTTAGCAGTGGAAAACCAAACAGGTGCCACAAAGTTACAGATGTCAGGTTTTTAAACCATCACTTTGGTCTCCACAGGCATTAATTCCTGTTTACCTCAGCTGTCAAAAAAAAAGTTATGTGGCAGAATTATTCCTCTTTTTCCTCCAATATTGAAATTACTTCTTTGTCTTAACTATTAAAAGTTTGGGTTTATAAATTCTGACAGGATCCAAACCACGATGATTTCTTCCCCTTCACAAAATACACCAATATTATATGATACAAACAGACAACCAGCCACTTACTGAAATGTGCTGGCAACATTTCCACAAACTATTTTCTGAACTAGCAAACCAATCAATTTTTTGAGACATTCCAAAAGCAGGGAAAGCCACAGGTAAGCCTTAAAGCTGTGGCTGAGCAATAAATAGCAAGGGCTTCACTACAAGAACCAATTAAAAATCTTTCTTTTCTGGTTTCTGATAAACAGCATTTCCTCTCTGACACTCTGGATATCCTGACAGTAAGTCAACTGGCATTTTATAATCACATAATATATTTTCCAATCCTTCCTTGCTTTAAAAAAAATGTTACAAAAATAACAAATCAGTCATACTCACTACACATTTCCAAATAAAAGAAAAATCAGAGTGTGGTGCCTGGGACAGTTATCAATCCATATTTACATCCTTAACTATCATTCTACATAGAGAGAACTACCAGAACTGGTAAACTTGCTTTCTTTTACACAGTCTTATCTTCCCAATCAAGAATTCTTTTGTTTTCCTCTAACACTGAGTGTGAGAAACCTAAATTATCTTTCTCTCCTCTGACTTGTACTGAAATGGGTATTGGTGCCCCAATTGCTATTGGTGCCTGCCCCTGACTCCTGACAATTCTTAAGACTTAAAAAAAATTTTGCATGATACATTTAAACATTTGGTTTGATATATATACAAAGGCAACCACAACACAAAACTACTGTCCTTTTAAGATAAAATCCTTCAGACTCCTTCCACCTAAATATAGATGGGTGTAACTTCCTCTTATCCACCAAGAGATGCTACACTGAGGGCTATCATTTAAGTAGATCAGGAACTGCCATTACTGTCAGTGAGCCTGCCAATTAAATCCAGCAAGATTATGCAGCAACATCTTTAAATAAAATGAATCATATAATCAGTAGATGCTGGAGTGGAACAGTTACAGCTGAACCAGTGGAGAATATTTTCCAGGATGTTCATGAACAGCTTCTCAGACAATATTCCACTAATCTTGGGTTTTGCTCATCACCACAAAATGCTTGGGACACATTCTGTGTTCAGGCAGGTCAGGCAATTCAGTTGCTGTATCTTCAAGTATACCTTATTTAAGGTATATTACTTATATATACTAAACATTACCCTGAAATGAAGCATAACACTGTAGTTGCAGAAATTCCACATTAATTTTGAGCAATAAAATTAGCTCAAAACACTTTGGAACTGCTACATTTCAAGAAAGGGAAAAAAAAAAAAAAAAAAAAAAGTCTCCTTCTAGTCTCCTTCTTAGCAGTTCTGGGAACTGGCAAACCATCCAAGTAAGAATAATACAGCATCAGTGCCAAGGTAACAAATATACAGGTATATTTCTAAAAAAAGATGCAGTTTGATGAATAGCACTTCTTCAGAAAGGCCAGAACAAGAGCTTAACTTTAGAACACTTGGAAATAGAAATTCAGTAAAAATTCAGTAATTCTTGAGAGCATAAAGTTTCAGAAGATAAAACCAAATGGTTTCTGCCTTCACCCTCTGGTCTGAATGCTAAAAAGTCTGTATGAGGAATTTCCTTTGTAACTCAGTTTCTTTTGCTTGTTAAAGTCACTGCCATCCTTAGACAATTCTTTACCTCAGCAAGGATACCTAAAACCTTTCACAATCTTTTACCTTAGTGTGTAGTTTGTATAAATCTGACTTTAGAGTTCATGTAACTCTGCTATGTATCAGGACAAAATTAAATACTTCTTAGTAATGCACCTGGTCAGTAGAAGTGTTGTTACAATGCCACACAACACCAATAAATTAATTTTATCTTCTCACTAACATGGCTCTAGTAGCTCAAATCAAGTTTACCCAATGCAGACTTTTGAGCATTTGCAAAACTCCTTAAATTACTCCAGTGTTCTTTATGCATCTCATAAACCTCATGCAGTAAGAGAGAAATATTACAGGCAATAACAGCATTTTTTTATTAAGTAAACTTCCCCCTGCTATTACTGATCACATTAATTTGCTTTTAGAAACTTCCATTTTTTTCCTGAGCAACCAGCTTGTGGCGGGGGGGAAGCAACTGAGCTTCCTTATAGCAAAGTAGATTTCCTTGTTGAGGAAAAAAAGTTTATTAGGTCCATTTTTTCATTTTCATTTCATTAGGTCCATTTTCTATTAGGACAACCAATAGTATCTATGGCATTTTTTAAGCAATACAGCTGTAACAGGCATTTGTACTCAAAGAGACAGTGAATCCAACATTTGAATCCCTCTGTGAATGCCACTGACACCCTTAATTAAAATAGATCCCATTCATGTTCCTTTCCATGACAAATGTGAAAATCAACATGTTCCTGTTTTTTCCCTTGAAATTTGGGAGGGAGCATTTCTTCACAGGCTGGGAGCAACCCCCACATCCAGGTGCTGTCTCAGTTGAAGGGATCCATTAAGGCTCCACTCATCAGTGGATTCCATTCCTCAGCTCTTTCATATTTAATAGCTTTATTTAATTTGCATTCATTTTCTATTGTTATCATGGTTTTCCTTCAGAGAGAGTAAGAAAGCCTTTGAAATTGACAGCTCTCCAACTGGCACAGGAAAAAAATGAAAATTAGGGAAGGGATCTTAGATTCTGGAGTCACACTTTCTGCAGAAACATGAATTCCTACAAAACTTGGCCTTAAATTTCAGGTATTAAATCAGTGGTAATGGACATACAGATCCCATTATTTAGTTCCTTTATTAGAATAGGGATATAATTTCTAAGTCTAGAGTTCCTCCATACTTATTTGACACAAAACATATTTTGAACTGTAACTTGTTTGGATCAGTTTGCATGAAAAGGCTTTCTCTAATATAATTAGAGAAAACAGTTATCTGGAAGTCAGAGTGGTCTCAGATTTCATTACTATCACTAAATTCTTCACATATAAGTTAAAATAAATTTTTTTGAAGATATATGCGTATGAAACAGATCTAATGACTACAAAGAATTTTTCTACACATAAAGGTACTTTTTGCTGTAACATCAGTTTTCTTTGGAGGGGGCCTTTCCCTAGAAATACATGACAATGTCTTAGACAAACTACATGCAGAAAAGCAGGAGTTCCTAGAAAAGTGAACCATTTCCACTAAGCACACAAGTGTGCAGATTCCTGGGAGATACAATGCTTATAAACCTCTCTACAACTCTTCCTCCTTTGGAGGGGCTGTGGAGGAGGCAAATCACACTCCTCAGCTCAGTATCTCTAGATAAATGCTTTGGGTGATGTTGGAAATGTTAAGCAGAGCAAAAAGTTCACTTTTTACTGCAGCCACAGAAACTAGATAATAAACTTAAAAAAACAAAACCAATAATGAATCTTTAACTGATTATCTGACACATGCCAAGATTCTTCCTATCAGTCAGGTAATAACTAAAAATACTTAAGTGTCTTTAGGTTTTGGATTGAGAAACCAGCTCAAGCAGTGAACCCAACCTTCCTGGTGCTGCCCTTAAAGCTAAGTACTGAAGTGCACAGCAGGGTGAGCAGAGAAGCAGCCACCTACAGTACCACTATTTCCCTTTATTAAAGACAGAATCCTCCTTTCTTATCTTCTCCCTTTGAAAAGTCAGGAGCCCAGTTCTTTTACCCAACAGGACTGTATTTCCAAGATTGGAACCATACACAGTTCCAGTTCTTCTGAACCTTTTTCATGCCAAAAGGCTTCAATAATTCACATTCCTCTCCCCCTTTATGTGTTAGCACCAGTGTAAAGCAAGTAAAAAATTCAGGGATCACCTGGGTAAGAAAAGATCAAGCAGCTGCAATACAATTGCCATTACAATATATTATACATCTCAGTTCTTTTACTGTATAAATAGCTCTTCAAACCCACACTTTTATCACTAAATATAAACATCAGAGACTGATAACCAAGTACATGCACCCCAAACTATTGACCCATTTCCTACCTGTTGTCAGCATGAGCCATTATCTGGACTCAGATCTACCCAAATAGAAGTTGTGATTTCTGAAAACTGATTGCAGCCATCTGATCCTATGCTACTCAGTTCCAGCAGAGGCTGAGTTAACAATTTGACAGGACAACTTCATTTTGTTAATTTGGGCTCTAACAGACAAATGGTGAGAAATGAAAATTTAACTCCAGCTGCCTGTGCTACAAAGAGCATAACCATCTCTAAGACAAGAGGACTTGAGATGTGAACCATTTCCTGAGCTACTCAGTTTTCAGTCTGGAGTATTTACTCAGCAAACATGATACACTTGCTGAAAATGGCAGTTGTTCCAAAGCTGACTCATGAGCAGAAAAAAAAAGCCTGGTAGGCTGGAGGTGGTAAAAATCTACTAAGTGTCACCAACCTGAACTTACTGCAGTGGAAAAAAAAAAAAAAAAATTAAAAAATCACACAAGATAAATCTGTCATGTGTATGTTTGTTTGCCCTGTGCAATCTGTCTTCTTCTCCCATACCAGGAGCTGAAGGAGAGATTACTGTAAGAGGAAGACAACCTACATTAGCCAGCCTAAGTGCTAGCAGAGAATTTTCCCAGACAGCAGAATGTTGTTTTACCTATCTCTATAAGTAAAAATTTTCAGTTGTTCTGCATTGTGGGAAGTCCTGTGCTCTTAGCAGACTGAGAATCAGTACTTTAATTTTTGTTTTGTGCGTGTCATATTTAGTATTATAGTACCACACATTAGAGAGTTGCATCAATCCAGCAGTACACTTACTCCAGTGGCAGACTTATTTCCAACTAAGAAGCAAAAGGTCTCAAGAAAGCTAAGGTACATAAAATAACATGCTTTCCTTCTTGTCTTTTAAAGTATTCAAAGTAATTCTTTATAACTTAGCAGAGAACTTTCTCCATAGTTTCTAATTCTTCCTAAGCTAAAGTTTGATTTTGGTTTGGTTCTATTTTTGCTTGGAAACAAATTTTAGAGGACCAACTCATCTGTCTTTCCTTTATAATAGCTTTTAATTTCAAATAAGACTGTCAAAGACAGTTCCTGAAAGCTTAAGGAAAATTGGTGATTAAAGACAGAACGCAAATTAGTAACTTGACACAGAGGCAGACAGTTGAAATTCAATTAAAATCCACATCCATCTTAAGAGACACCAATCAGTTGGTCAATCAGCATTCATTTTAGACAGCAAGTAAAAACACAAACCTAATCTTGAAACTGTAACTATGTACTGGTTAGAAAGGTAGGATGCAGAATGAAGCTGAAGATACCAAGAAACTGGGAGGTAATCAGGCAGCACCACACAACACCAGAAGAAAGCAGCAAGATTCCTCACTCATAGAAAAATTTCATTTTTTTTAAAAGATAATATCAAATCTCAGTGGAAAAATTATTTCTCTCATTTTTAAGGACTGCTACATCCCATTCCCCTGAGCATCTATCAGTTCTATACAAAATAAAGGAAGTGGTGTATTAGAATATAGAAGAGCTGCACTGCACACCAGAATTCCTACATTAAATCATTCAGTGATTGTTTGGATACGACACCAGCATTCTGCACACCACAGGAAAGATAAAGAAATCCCAATATACTCCAAAAATTACAAAGTATTGTATCATGAGAATTAAATCTTTTTCATATTTTAGCTATTTCTCAACCTGTCCCTTCAGACAGGATCTTAATAGGTTGTGAATTTTTAAAACTTTTCAACCCAACCCCCAAAAACCAGGTCACAAACAATCTTCCTCTCAAATAATTAATTAAGCATACCTAATTTTCTTAAGTTTTTAATTTCATTTAACTATTGCAAGAATATTCCATAGAGATGTCACACACATATATATTCATATATCCATTCCACTTGTGTCACCTTTTAGGTCAATTCATAATGCTCTTTTTTCACCTTTTACATGAACTCATTTGCTGTTTTCTTCACCTTGTACTATCACACACCAGACACCAGCTGTCTGTCTCCATAACACTGATTTCCTTCCTTTGTTCTATGCCAATAATAGAACCAAACTTGCAAGGATCATGTTTAGTGGATGCTGAAAATGCTACATAAATACATTATAAAACTGTGCCTTAAATCATCTTCCTCTGGGTCCTTGAAGGAGGTTATGGCAGACAAATGTACTGTTCCACTGGGGAGTTTATCACAGCTAAACATCACTTGAAAAACCTCTAAAACCTAGCAATTTAATAATTATTTTACTACTTTTTTTACAAATAATGTCTGCACAAACTTCTCCAAACTAACACCCTTGACTTCCCTATAAAGCTATCACAGCTTCAGAAATGAAGCCTCAAATAACTAATGCCATAATTCTTCCAACTCAGATTCCTGCTTATATAACCAATAAAACAGAGGGTTTTAGTCTCTCCAGCAAATAACCATTTCCAAGTAGGATATTTTGATATAAAAATCTAAATAGTCTTCAATTTCCCCTAGGATTTAAGAAAAGAAAGCAAAAAAATTTGGGAAAAAAGTAATAAGTATGTATGTTAAGAATGAGGCTTTATGTTTATGTCTTGCATTAAATGACTCTGATATTATATAAGAATTCCTTTGCTAAAGAACTGAAAGTTATGAAGAAAATTTAAAACTGTAATAATTAATCTTAGACTTTTCAACAGAACTCCATTCACAGAAAAAAAAGGGTTTTTTCTATAAAGTAATTAATTTTTTTAAAAAAAGCTATCAACTATCAAATGGCTAGCTCAGAATTTAGAAAGAAATCTTGCAAACTACATCTGTTTCCAAAAATATGTTATGTAGCCTGATTGATGCAGATTTACTGGAAAAAAAAGTTGAACACAGTTTTAAAATTTGTTGTTTAGACATTTTCTTTGTTTTACAGTAGCAAATGCACAAAATTTAATTTTATTGACATGGCAAGGCTGAAGTGGTCTATGACAGAAAGTGATGGCTAAGTTTGCAAAAAATTACCCTGGTCCTCTCAACACTATTTTTGAATCATTATTTATTAATAAAAATATTTCTTTTAGAAATAAAGAACATACTGTAAATAGTTTCCAACTCCATTTTCAGGAGCTTACTGCATTCTATTTGGCAGCTGAATTATATCATTTACATTTCTATTGCTCCTTCTTTCCTTTTTTTGTGCCATAATAGCTGAACTGATTTTGTTAATTGCTATAAAAACACACAATCACTGTGACATTATTGAAATAAATTAAAGACTTACACATTAAAGTTTTTTAATATTTGTGTTTGCTGAGTATTTTCTACTTCATTTCATGCCTTTCTGCTGATTTATACAGAGTGAAGTAATAAAAAATATTACTTATTTTTAATGTTTTACAGTCTCAGCTCTTGAATTTTCCCAAGAAGTGCTGAAGGGAAGCAGAGAGGTGGCAGTGAGGATGCTGATATCAAAATACCTGATTAAGAGACCTGTCCCATGGTTGAAGCTAACACTGCAACTTGCCAACTTATTCCACCATTTCAAACTTCTCGGTGAGCTGCTAACAGTGAAAAACTCAACATAATTCAGCTTTGTGGCACCACACTCCACTTCCCCACCCTGTCTTTTTCCTCCCTTCATATAGATTAGAACAAATATTTCTAGAACCAATTTCAGGAAGCAGCTGAGCCAGTGCAATTCTCTAGACACTACTGGCAGAGCATCTTCATCTCCCCAACCTGGACAGCCCCACACAAAGCTTCACACTGATACATCTGAACAACTTCCAGATTTAAAGTTCATTGGGACATTTCATAGAATCATAGAATCATAGAATCCTAGGGGTTGGAAGGGACCTCGAAAGATCATCTAGTCCAACCCCCCCTGCCAGAGCAGGGCCCCCTAGAGTACATCGCCTAGGAACGTGTCCAGGGGGGTTTTGAATGTCTCCAGTGAAGGAGACTCCACAACCCCCCTGGGCAGCCTGTTCCAGGGCTCTGTCACCCTTACAGTAAAAAAATTTTTTCTGATATTCAACTTGAACCTCCTGTGCTCCAATTTACACCCATTACCCCTTGTCCTATCACTGGTCACCACTGAGAAAAGCCTAACTCCATCTCCCTGACACTCACCCCTTACATATTTGAAAACATTGATGAGGTCACCCCTCAGTCTCCTTTTCTCCAAACTAAAGAGACCCAGCTCCCTCAGCCTTTCCTCATAAGGGAGATGTTCCACTCCCTTAATCATCTCAGTAGCTCTGCGCTGGACTCTTTCAAGCACTTCCCTGTCCTTCTTGAACTGAGGGTGATGTCTTTCAGGTTATTATCAAAAGTTCCTTGGTCTTTGTTTCAGCACCTTCCATCTTTACTTCTGCATTAGAGAGGGCAGGTACCTAATATTAATTCTCAGCCACCAGTTCCCTTTCCTCCTCCTGTTTTTCCCTGGCACTCTGATAGCTCACGTGCTCCATACCTCTCCATTATTTCATGAAATGTCATCACAGACCTGGGAAGGAATAAGGGAAAATCTGAAGAGTTAAGTGGAACTCAAAGTGATTTGGTAAAGATAAAATGAAAGAATTTGAGAGGAAGGAGACACTGCAAGTTACACAGCCATTTAATGTTAGTGCTTTCCCATTCATTTCTGTCTTTGTTAGACAAATGATGAAGAAATTAATAAAAATAATTCCAATCATAGGACTGACGTTTCATCCTGGAAACTTGTCATGCCAAATTTCACCATCTCAGCACTAAGGTGTCCAGCTCATCATGCATAGATTTCATGCATATGTTGAGGAAGAAAAATAATTTTTGTCTCTTCCTTGCTCCCAAAAAATTATGTTACAAGAAAATTGTGTGTTCACTTAGACAGTCAACTTACAAAAGTCTGCTCTACAGTACATCTGTGTAAAAGCCCCAGAGGACTATTATACAGATAGGAACCTCTTAACACACATTTAGCTTCCTCTGTCATCCCTCCCATAATTTCAATCTTTCTCTGATAGTAAAGAGGAGGATGGGAAGGGTCTTGAGTGCTTCTTGTGCCCTGCTTGAACAGCTACGTAGCTCTTTGCTCCATGTCACAGAGTGCCTCAATGCTAAGCTTGGGAATGCATCCTGAACTATTAAAGGTCTTGGGTTTTTCAGCAACAGGTTGAAAAAGGATGAAAGGATAAAATATGATTATCTTAGGGTTCAGATTTCTTCTTGCAATGTATTATGTATAGTACCATAGCACTTACAACTGCAGAAACACTTCCTTGACACATTCATCACAACACAGCAGTGCAATTATTAGGGAGAGGTGATGCCAGTAAAATCTACTCACAAGAGGAGTTCCTGATAAGGAATAATCAAAGGAATGATGAAAATGTAGTCAGAAGAGAGAAGGCATGCAGATAAATCTTGGAGAAGTTTTCTAAGTTTCAGTGAGAAAATAATGTGATTTAGTGACAACCTGAAGGCAAAAATGAAACGAAGAAGAAGAGCTCAAAAATTATATTGCAAGTTTAAGTGGCAATATATGTTAAATGCAAGACAGGAAATGTTGCTGAGGAAGGTGAGAAGCTTTCAAGAAGAAAAATAAATACAGTTTTACTTGTTTAGGCACAAACATGGAATCCTCCATTTATCACATCCCTCTAATGTCCTGTTAGGAATTGAGAGAGAACATTGCTGAGAAATGATACTAGAAGGTAAATCCCAACCAAAAAATACTTCTCAACAGAATGAAACAACCACTGAACAGAACACTTAACAGAATTACATGGAATATTACCCTGCAGCACCTGGCTTACAGAGGTCTTTTTAGAACAGGTACATATTTTAGCCAATTATTTATTATATGCTTAATAATTAAGCATATTATATGCTTAATATGCTTAATGCTTAATTTATTATATACTTCAGTTCAGCACGATGAACTGAAACAGCTCCCTGGAACTTTTTTCATATAATCCACTGCCATTTAATACTGTGCTCATAAAACAGGTCCTAGTTGTCCTTGGATTTTTTTTTAATCCCTGTCACCCAAAGCAAAGAATGTATCAAGGAACTGCTGAAGATACACTGTTTCTTCCTGCTCGGCAAATAAACCCAAAACCTGATAAATTCCATAATTTTCTGGAGTGGGTCAAAGTGCTGGCAATCATTTAAATTTAACAGGTGATCTCAATTTAATCCAAATTTTAATCCAAATGCAATATTCAGTAACTATCCTTGATCAACTTCCAGTATGTATCCACTTATTTATAATAAATCCATGCAGTCAAGGTATTATTCAGGAGGAGTTACTGACTCAAGATCTAAATCAGAGGCACAGAGGCAAATGAAGAAAACTGCACCAGTTTTAGTACTATCTGTGGAACACTTCTGAGACTTTACTCCTGTAGTAATAGCAGTGTTTGCAGATAAGGCTGTAACATCATTTACTTGAAAAGGAGCTTGAGAAGCATGTTTTGCAACTCATCTTGAAGCAGTCTGTGGAGCCAAATTGCATTCAGAGTCAACAAAACATTTGCCCTGATTTTTCTTTTTACAACTGTTTAGCTTCAGCAATACTCCTTTTTTGCTCAAAGTTCTCTCTCTTTTTTTTTTTTTCCTCTTCTCATCATAAAAAGCATTTACTGCATATAGCTTCCACTCTTTCAACAGCATAAAGCTATTTTCTCTTTTAAACACAGAAATTCATCTGCCAATCTGCAATTCATCTGCCAAGATGACAGGAGGGAAAGTAGAATAAAATGGAAGTATTCTCTAATCCTCCTCAGCAAGACACCCAGATTATTAAAATATGGAAACACAAATGCATAACGATTCCCAAATTTTCAGTAAGTGAAAAACAAACAAAAAAAAGAGAATTTATAAGAAATTTATATCTTCTATCCTTGTAATTAATTGAAGAACAGTAGACTTCCTGAGCTTTCAAAAAGTATTTAATACTCTGCTTTGATATTTACCAAAACACTTCTGTGCAGCACTCCCTGCAGGGGTTTGTTCTGTTGGGTTTTGAGGGTTTGTTAGGTTTTGTTTTTTAAAGAATTCAGCTTCTTAAAATATATTTCCAGGACACTACCCATCATCCTGAAGTGAAACCTGAAGATAAATTTATATATGTATATATAATTGCTGGAAAATCCTCAGAACATAAGAAAACTGAAGAAAGGTGAGCAGTACTAAGCTGATTTTTCACACAAGCACCTGAACAGAGTAACATGTCCATTGTTTGATGTGAACACATTTGCAACTGCTTCCCTAGGCAATAAAAAGAACTAAACCCACGTGCATTCACAGCTGCTTTCACTGCATTTTTTTAGGGGTCAGACTGCAGAGCAGTTGCTGTGCCTTCTGCTCCTTCTAGCAGGAGTCAGAGACAATTTTGTTACTGCCAGGTCACCAGTAACCAGTGTGAGAGTAACCCCCAGAAAATTTTGGTAGACCCCCTCTCTCCTTTGGATTTGAACACTTTTGTTATTGTTTAAAGCAAGAATTTTTTTACTCCTTTAGCAGAGCAGTGTGACATTTCTTAGTTGTTCTAAAATCAGGACTTCCCAGCTTGATAAGGTTTAAAATTTTGCATTTCCAGGTGGAAAAAAAAAAAATCTAGAAAGTTTGATCTAAAATATTGTAAACCTTCTCAACGTATGCTATATTAATGGATTTTTTTTTTTTTTCTTCTTAGTTCAAATAAATTCAGGAAAGTTTAGCCACGTGAAATTAAGGTCATGCTAAACAAAGCTATGAGGGTGAGGACTTTGCTGAAGCTCTTTAATTTTTTTTAAATAAGAACTGAAGCATGACCTAAAATCTAGTCACTGGGAAACGTAGCAGAAAGAGAAGGAAGGAGGAAGCAATCATAGGGTAACTCTCTCTTTGACATAAAAAACCTTATTTGTCAAAAATACAACAGTTCTACAGGCATAACAGAGTTGCCTCATCCACTAGTTAGGAGACTAACTAGTACCTAACTAGTTAGGTAACTCCTAACACTAGCAAGGAAGATGAAGCCCACATTCCAAAGTAAGCACCAAATTGGAGAATTAGCAATTTTCTCTTTCATTCAGCTCTGCTGAGTCCAAATCATCAAACTCAGGGAACTGGCTGTTAATTTGAATAACTCCTTAGGTTGCCATTCAGAAACACCTGCAAACTGAGTAGAAAAACATAGATGCTTCTGACAAAAAGGTTTTATCTAAACACTACCCTCTGGTAGATAATTTTTCAATAGTGTTTTTCCTTAGCTTTGTCAACTCAGCTTGCATACATATTATATTATCTTCTTTGTAAACAAATACAAATCAGCTTTTGTAACTTGAATTCCACCTACATAAAAGATCTTGATAAAACTCAGGCCTGTGTTAATACATGATGGTTGAATTTATGGATTTAAAAAAAAAAAAATCTCAATTTTTAGAGGTTAAAGAGCAAAGATTAGTAGCTTCTTTTTTCTTTTGTTTTGCTTTCTTTATATTAAAATTAATAGTGCCTCAAAGAACAGTTGTGTTTAACATTTGCTTTAAAACAGGATTGATGACAACTGCCCAAGAGCTAGCTGAAGTACTGCTGATGTTGAGAATGTAAATGTCTTTTGGATCTTGTCCCTCAAGGTTTTCTATTTCTGTACCACAGCTCACCCCTTGACTTTCCATTATCACTATATAAATAGAGACATGTAAACTGAAGGCTGAATAAAGTTAGGTTTACATTCAAAAAGAATCATGTATTCTTTGTCTCAAGAAAAAAACATGCTAGTATCACTTCAGCTATCACTAAAATAATGGGAAACAAAATGGAAGGCAAAATAACCCTTTCACCACACTCTCAAAAAGCAATAAGCAGCAGATGAATAGATATATAAAGTCCCATCCTGCTAAATGTCTATGTTTGATTATTAGTGAGAGTCTCCCTACAATTAAATTCTAAATACCCTACTTTGCAGTAATCAATTCTTAACTACACCATTAATTGAATTATTGGCTTTCTCTCTCCAACAATTTATTCCCCTTCTCCTTTTTCCTCCTATCCTTCTTTCAACAGCCTACACTGTCCCTGGTGGTTTTTCTTCTCCTTCCCCTAAGCATTTTTCTCTCTTCCATTCTTTCCTGTCACCAGACAAGGCTCCTCTCACCAATGAGTGTTTCCTTATGAACTTCCAACTAGAATTTAATTCAACATCTACTCCAAATACCTGCATCCTACTACTGTCCCCAACATGTAACATTTGCTTTTGGAAGTCTATACACACATACTACTGCCCAACATCCTATCCCTAGCTACACACAAACTGTTTTTCAAGGCTTCCCAGAAGTATATCTGGTCAAAATATGTTCCAAGCAAACAGAAATAAAATGAGGAAAGAGCCAAGGTCCAAACCACAGAGAACAGCACAGGTGCAGAAAACTTACTGTGCCCTTTGCTTATACATCTTTTCACAGTTTAGAAGAGACTATACTAGAGACTGGTATCTTTCATTTTAGATACTGCATACAAGTGTTCAGAACAATTTCATTCAAATAATACTACATCTTCAATAAACATGTACTCATGTACAGAAAAAAACCCTACACAAGAAAACTGCCCACTGTAAATAGTGAACCATATGTTAACAGAGCAAATACATTTCAAAAGTCCTTATCTACAAGACTTCTCCCTTTCTCTATTGCTCCTAAAGTGAATATACAATATACAGAATAGGTACATTTCACCTGCACTTTAATGCACATAACATTAGTACTACATCTACAATATGACATTTGCCTGTGCATTTGAGGTTTCATCTGAAAAGTTTGAACTTTTTCATTATATATTTAAGTCAGACTTCAATCTCTTTAGCTAATAAAATGAGGTTAAGTAAATTGATCAGAACATATAAAATAACACTATGTAATTTCTCATTTTTAAACAAATGTGAATTATTCTCCACCCTTTCAAGCAACACTATGATACACATTTGTCCTTTCTTATATCCTTCCCAATCCTACAAACTGCTAAAAATGTTTGTTTCTGACTTTCAAGTTCCAACCAGGTAATACTGTCAGATAATACAATGTCATGAACTGCTGCCCTTCACTACTCTCTGCAGCACATTTTACAATTATTTTATTCCTGAGATACAAAGGATGTATCCTTCCCTTTGCAGTTAGCTCCTTACAAACACAGTCATTGACACAACTGCAAGACACAACTATTTGTAGCATGAAAAAGTTTGCAAAGCATGTTTTTTGCTTTACATTTTCATGCTAGTCTATTTTTCTTTCAGATTCTTAGATTTACCAACTGAAGCAGACCACTGCTGTAAAATGATACTATAAGAAAACTACAACTGTTGCATTTTAAGACTAATATCTGGAGTAAGTGGGAAACTCTGTCTGCTGACTGAATAATCCAATAGCATCTAAAACCCCTGGGACTTTAAGATGAACAACAAAGCAATTTCCTTTTGCCTGTATGTTCAGAGACTGGGGAAGACTAATAAAACTTGAACACAAACATTTTTATTACATAAAATCATCTCTCTAAACATTTCTTCCCATAATTGCCTGAAATGAACTCTTACTCCTCTTTATAAAGAGGGGTGATATTTTCCTTTAAAGAAAATGATGAATTTAAAGTTACAGTCCAGGTAATCATTATGGAATACCAGGAAGCTTTATTTCTTCTTCTACAGTTGCTGTATTACATTTTAACTAAATTCTATCACTTTTGACCAACTTTACAACTGATTACAACCTCCACAGTCATTGTGTAAAGTAAGATTTAGAAACTGCATACACTTTGTAGGGAAGGGAATAGACATCTATAACTAAAATATTTGGGAAACGAACAGGAGATGTATTATTTCATTGCTTTTTGAAAAAGAGCTCTCATTTTTTGGAGGTAGAAATGATACATTTCTGCAGCAAGAATTAGAAGAAATTTTGGTTATTTCAGCTGCAACTTGGGAAAAGAAGCTTATGTAAAAGGCAAGAAAGATGATGACAGACAGAAACCAGGAAGAATAAGGAAGGAATTGGATACCATTTTTTTCAAACAAAAAGCATATACATCTGTGTTTTTACCAATTTATTCCCCATTTTTAAAAACAGAGACACCCCTCTGCTCTTTAACTCCATACCATCCTTTGTATTGGAAAGCTTAGGTCAGATAGAATGGATGACCCAAAGAACACATCACTGGTTGGTTCCCAATACATGAGGAAAACCTAACTGATAATTAATAAGAGAAATCATTTATATCCTTCAGATAGGTAAAAATCAGTGCATCCTGTAGCCCTGCTTAACTGCTGCTTACTGACTTTAAAAGCTTAAGCTTTGTGATTGTTTGGCACTTTCCTTGAAAAAGGGGATTTGATAGATACAAAAAGGTGGGAAAAGATGATATTAATACCTGCAGAAGCAATTTCTGAGATTCCATTATCTTCCTATAGAAGAGAATACAATGCCTCTCCTTCAAGTCTTACTTTTTTACTTTCATAAGCAGCCACATTGTCATCTGGCTGCTGCAAACCAAATGAAGGTCATTTTAGATAACCTGATCCAAGGGTGAGAAATCACACAACTGCAAATCCCACTGGGGGAAAAACAGCAATGGGCTGAAAACTGCTTGTTCCTCAATTCTGTAAACAGTCCACATGTGACACTCCAAAATGCAATGAGAAATACAGCAAGCACTACAAGTGTTGAACAACCAAACTGCTCACTTGGGACTCTTATTCCTGTCTTTTAAATGTTACTTTCTGAGGAGATCTTTATATCAAACCTGCATTTTTTTCCTGTTTAGATGGGAGCAGCTACAGCTGAATGGACTCCCTGGTAGTGTGGTTTTAATGGTGCTAAATCACCATGGAGTCTGACATTAAGATGAGTAGTACAAAGATGAATGACATCCATGAAAATGACACTGAGATGTCTTAGGATCTGACAAGCATGGCAACAAAATTCTGGGGTGTCCTTTAATACAGAAGCAAGGCTTGAATCCACTGAGCTACTTGGATGACCTTCAAGAAGGGCTTTCCCCTTCTAAGCTCTCTTCCTTGACCATTCTTTCAGGTAAGAAGTCTAAGGAAACACCATAACTTTTCAGAAAGAAAATAACAAAGGGACCAGAAAAAAAACTAAAAAAAAAACCACCTCCAAACCTGTGTATAAGAAGCAACTAGTAACAGCCAAAGTGAAAATGCAATGTTTAAACAACTTTTTCAGTAATTCAAAAGAAGAAGCCAGCAAGATGTACACAATGCCTGCATAAATAAGACTTCCTATCATTCTCTTGTTAGAAATATTTTCCATATGTAGTATTCTCTCCATCATTTTGTAGTTCTACAGACACTAAATTTCACTTTTTGCTGTTAAACATCCTTTCCATTAAAACCTTAAATAATTACACTCATAACAGACTGTATCTTAAAGCTTAAGGGACAAAGATTATTTTCAACTCCTACAGAAAATAATGATACTTTTCCAGTTTTGCCTCCAGAGATTTAAATGAAAATATTGAGGTTCTGGGTGGTTACAGAACTCTCTCTTTCAATATAAGGAACAGTCTGAAGCAAAGAATGAAGTTTCTTTCATTAAAACTCCAGATGAAGACAATGGACACAGGTCACCATCTTTACTATGAATAAAAGATAATATGCAGTGCAGGCCAAGAACCTTAAAAATAAAAATAAGTAGCTTCTTTGATGCACTTTGGAAGGGTAACATTATCAAAACAATGTAAAACAAAAAAGGAATTACTATAGCTACGACCAAAAATATTTAAGTTCTCTAACCTGAATAAACCTTTATGCTATTATGAAGTGTAAACATTTTCTATTGGAATATTACTGGAACTTCATAAAAAATTCTCCAGACTCATTAGCACTGCTGCTTGTTTGTGAACTTCACCACCAATTTATTATTTATGGCACCTGTAGTAAAATCTGTACTTAAATATCAGCCACTACTTTCCATATTAGATCTTACATTCAGCCACTTGGAACTTTCTGCATATTACCAATTTAAGCTGAAATTCTTAGAATCATAGAATGGTTTGGGTTGGAAAGAACCTTATAGATCATCCAGTTCCAAACCCCTTGGCATGGTCTGGGACACCTCAAACTAGACCAGGTTGCTCAAGGCCCCATCCAACCTGGCCTTGAACGCATCCAGGGAGAGGGCAGCCACAGTTTCCCTGGGCCGCCTGTTCCAGCATCTCACCACTCTCACAGGAAACAATTTTTCCCTCATGTATAGCCTAAATCTCCCCTCCTTAAGTCTGAAACCATTTCCTCTTGTCCTCTCACTACATAGCTGTGCAAAGAGTCCCTCCCCAGCTTCCTTGTAGGCCCACTTCAAGTACTGGAAAGCTGCTGCCAGGTGACCTCAGAGCCTCCTCTTCTCCTGTGTGAACAACCCCAACTTCTTCAGCCTGTGTACACAGGGGAAGTGCTTCAGCCCTCTGATCATTTTTATATCTCTCCTCTAGAGGTTCAAAGAGCTCCACATCCTTCTTATGTTGGGGACTCCAGAACTGGACATGGTACTTCAGGTGGGGTCTCACAAGAGCAGAGCAGAGGGGCAGAATCACCTCCCCTGATGGGCTGGCTGTGCTGCTTTTGATGCAGCCCAGGACAGCATTGGCTTTCTCAGCTTCAAGCACGCATTGATGGCTGATGTTAAGTTCCTGTTCCACCACCACCCCCAAGTCTTTCTCCTCAGGGAATGCCCTAAATCAATTCTTTCTCCTCCCAAGCTGTATTCATGCATGGGATTGCCTCAGCCCAGGTGCAGGACCTTGCACTCGGCCTTGTTGAACTTCATGCAGTTTGCACAAGGCCGCTTCTCAAGCCTGTCAAGGTCCCTCTGGATGCCATCCCATTCTTCATGTTAGATGACTGGTTTTCTAGCTGCTTGTTTTTAATTCAGCAACTAATTTCAAGCTGTTCTTGAATGCAGCTGAAACAAATCTGGTTTTTTAAGCCCACAAGAATTTGTAGGAAGCCTGTATCTCCAATATGATTTGGAATGAAGACAGACAAGGAAGGATTTGAGAGTGTACCATGATGATTTCAAGGAATATTCTACTAGCCACCCAAAACTGAGTATGCTTGAGCTTTTGAAAAAGCAATTTCACACAAACTCAATATAGCCTTGTTTGTTGAAGCAGGCATCTAAATTCTTCTCTGCTAGCCTTGAAGCTGACTAATAACATGTATATGCAAGCCAGTGGTGCTGGCCATAGTCTTCCAGAGGGAAATACAGCCCTGTCATGAACTTTTTTTCTTTCAACAGTTCTCATATAAGCCTATTCTGTATTTTTTCAGTTGAGCAAACAGATTTATGGCCACCAGTAATTCCCTAATGTTGGGGGAAATACAAAGCTGCCAAAGAACTAAAGCCCGATATTGTAATTTCCAGAACTTCTCTTCTGATTCTTTTAGAATAAATCATGGAATTTCAAGAACTGAGGGGTGATATAGAAAATCTCAATGGGACTGGCTGCTTTCTGTAGAACTCAGGTATGTAGCAAAGAATTTTTTTATCATAAAAATCCAATTATCAGCCCCAAGTAAGGAACAAACTCTAGTCAACAGAGTACTATGTTTATGGAGTACATGCATTTGCAGGTTATTTGCAGTATCTGCTGAAGAAATTTAATGAAGTTTAGAAAGATATCCTTAAGGAGAAGCACATTTAGTGAAAATGTTAACAAACTGTATTAGTAAGCAAGCTCAAAAGTATGGTTGTTATCTATACAAGAGCCATTTCTAACTATTAAAGAAAAATAAAACCAGGTTTTTTTTCTCCCCTCACTGCTATTCTACTAATTTGTATTACACTGTCAGAAAATTCTGAACAGATTACATTGAAGAATTATTTCAGTTACACTGTAGGGCACTGCAATGAAAAACAAAAGGCAAGAGCTGAGTTGGTGCAAAAGAATACCAAAACTCTTAAACTTTCATTGTTATCACTTATTTTTTTCAGAAAACCCTACCATTGGTGTGTCTATATATGAAAATCTTGGGAACTGCTTTCTCTGTGAAATTACAGGTCACTTAGAAAAACACTATAAGTGGCCAAACATACACAACACAACATGGACACTGAGAAATCTAAAAAAAAATTTAAAAACTACTTAAAATACTTAGCACACCTTTCCAACAGCAGCAGCCACTCTGTTGGTCTCCCCTGCTCTTTACTTTCATTGCAGTGTCCAGCATTATGGCTGAAGAAATAGAGTACAGCACAACCCCACTGATTTACCTTGCTAATTCACGTGCCTTATCATTTGCACACAAGAATTTGCCACTTTCCCAGCTTTTTAGGTAAAATGAAATTGAAAATCCTGTAGAGATGGCTTCTACCACTCAAATCACATGACAATAATAAATGACCAGTATGTTATTCAGTTCCACCATCAACATGAAAACTAAACTAGTTTAATTCAGAAAATATATTTCTTTAAAACATCACCATGTACTGTGTCCCTGCCTTGTTCATTTTCAGGTTTTGAAATTAACAAAAGGACTATCAGTGAATTAGGGAGCCTCTACTGTACTTAAATTTGTGATTTCCTCATTGATATACTTTTATGGATGATTTTCTTAAGACTGCATCACATGGGAATGCAGCAACTACACTTAATTATATCCTCTTATGTATTCTAATTAGTGTCCAAAAAATGTTTTAATTATTCAGACTTTCTTTTTCAGAAAATAATATATTCAGTTTAGTAGTATTTGACTTTTTTCTTCTACATAGTTTTTTTTATTGTTGGCAATGCAGTATATAGCATCAAGTGAAATTCATCTCCAGTCTATTACTCTGATACTTAATGACAACCTATTTGTTGCTTGATTTTCCAAATCAAAAAATATATAATCCACAAAAATCACAGACTACAGCTGTCTCAAGCCAAAAAATCAGAAACACAGTTAATTCCCAACAGGCAATCTTTTAATATAATCAATAAAACACATGGCATTCCTGACCTGGGATGATGTTTGTCAAGTTAGATCTGTTACCACTTCAATGCAACTTCCATATTTCTCCAGATAAAAAGTCAGTACAATTACACATTGTATCAACACAACTGATAATAGTGAAAGTATCTTACTGGTCTGACATCCCCACATGAGTTGGTAAATTGCCTTGCCAAGCCAAAATCCAGCATGTAACACTTCCTACAGGTGCTTGGAAAGCGTCCCATTGCGAAGTTAGACTAGGAAGAAAAACAAATATAGATGGATATACAGATGCACTCACATACTACAACACAGGCATGTATTAATGCAGTAACTCAACCACAGAAAATCCATCTTCTACTCTAGCCTTCCTTTGATATTTTCAGTTCTATCAAACTCCCATTAAATTTGAAGAAAACATTGTTAAAAATTCACACATCCAACCCAGTGTATCTCAGCAGGAGCCTACAGGGTTCAAAGAGATCATCTTGCTTCTTCAATTAGAATATATTCATATTTAGCAAGATTTTTCCAATCATGTCACCCACTCATGTATTTTGATTTGAATATTTCTAAAAGCTACTAACCTGGAGGCTAACAACTGCATCTAAAAACCCCACACTGATACCCTATATGCAGGATACAGAACAGGGTACAAAATGTCTTCTTTTCATGGGAGGGGGAAGAACCAAGCTTAAAAAAAAAAAACAAACAAAAAAACAGAAAACAAACAAACAAAACAAAAACAAAACACAAACAAACAAAAAAAACACAAACCACACAAAAAAAGCCAAAAAAGTAAGATCTGGGAATTCATTGAGTAGTTACGGAGGTCATGAATTCTGAAAAATTTCAATAAATTGTCTTAGTTGCCTGTATGGATTAAAATTCCATGTTAGCCCTTTAAAAAAGAAAAAAAGATCATCTTCAACACTGCTAGTTCATGAAATCTAAATATGCTGCCTGAGCATTTCCAGTCTCTCTCACAAAATCCCCTTCAAATGATGTGGTATTTTAAATATATATATATATAAATAAATAAATAAAATTATACAAAAACAAGTTCTTGCCCATTTGAGCAAGCTGAGAGCTTAATGCAATTAACTTTAGAAAGACTGGTTTTGTTAACAGTTTTGTACTGTTCTAAATAAATCTGCAATGTCAAAGGTTGAGGGTAAAAAACAAATCAAAACCATGAATTGATTGTGATCACCATTATTGTTAAATGGAACAGATTTCAGCACAGGCTTGTTCATCACACAGGGCAAATAACCAAGCAAGAATTTCAACTGCTCAGCTTGGCATCAACTTGCTTTTACTGTAATCTATTGAGAAGATATTTAATAAGAGAAAAAATGGACTTGTAATTTTAAGGCTGGGAAACTGTATGCTAGAAAGCAACCATGTCTTCTTTTCTGTGCTTAAATCACAACATACCAGGAAAAATTCTTTTAAAATGAATCTAATATACTGTCTCAAATTGCTGATTCTCCTGACTCAATGTTTAATTTTATGGTTTTTTTTCACCATTATCTAACAGCATTCTCAATTTCTATTCTGTTTGAGCCCACAGACTCCAAGATACAGCTAGATAACAAAGATGTCCTCAAGCCATCCTGCCAGATGGATTCATCCTTTCCATTCAAAGCCTGAATATTGCTTCCACCATTAAAATCCTGCCCACCTAAAAACTCCATCCCACCTATTTCACTTGACATTCACTGTCCCTGTGTCCTCTACCTATTAAATGAAATCTTGGGGATGGCTCAGGGAGAACACAAGTTTTACAAAAGCTGCACAGAAGAAATGATGAAAATTAAACTTCCCTACTTAGAGAAACTTGAGAGGTTTTTATGCAAACATCATGCCATTGACAGGAAATTCACATATTTATGTAAAAATATGTAAGATACACAAGATCTTATTTAAAAGATAAATACAAGATCTTATCTTTAATAAGATCTTTAATAAGAACTTTAATAAGATCTTTAATAAGATCTTATTTTTAAATCATACAAGATTTAAAACACAAGATCTTATTTTTTCTCAAATTATTAAATTTTTTTAAAGCTTCTAACTGTATTTTTAATGTTGCAAATATGAAACATGAAAAACAGCTGATGCAATTTCAGGAATAAAGATCAACTGAAAAAATAGTAACAAAATCATGATGCCATCAGAAAGGCACCACATTCATGACATTTTGGCAAGACATTTTATTAGAATTGCACAATAAAACTACTGAATAGTTTTCTCAAAGTCTGTCCTTTCTTTGTTGATTATAAGTACATTATATCTAAATTTTTAAAAATGGTATTGAGGAGCTTAGAAATACACAATTTAGCTAGAATGCATTCTTTTGAACTTATTATGTGAAAATATCAATTCCTATCATCCATTTGTTGTATCTCTTGCAAATACCCTTAATTGCATAATGCTACAATAGAAGAGTTGGAAGTTTTATGTACAGAAAAGTTCAAGGAGGCCTAGGTAAATGAAGACAATAACAGAAGGCCTAAGTTAATTAATGCTGGATTGCAACAACAATAGCAGGAAAATAATCTTCCCTCTCTGATGAATAAACATTCAGGTTTCTGTCCCTTCTCATCTCTCCATTTTAACTTGTTTCCATGTTCTCTTGTTTCCATGGCCATCTAATGACCACATTTTACTTGTTTCTTTTCATTTAATGAGCAGACTTACTGGTTTTATGTCCCTGTGCAGGAATCCCACAGAATGAATACTTTCAATAGATTCCAAAATCTGCTTCCCAAGGCGCAGAGTGGTACTGATGGTGAACGTCCCTCGAGACTGGCTCCGGCGCAGGTCTGCCAAGTTCCTACCCTGCTCAGATTGAGAGGAAGTTTTCATTAAAAAAAACCCCAAATTCTGAGATTCAGTCTTCTTTAGCTGTTCCTGGATAAGATAACAATCTCTTGTAAATGTGATGAGCGTGTGTCCTCAAGTATCTTCAACATGAAATTTAGGATCTCTTCTTGAAAATATCAATTTAGTATCCTTCTACTCCCAAGTAACATGGACCAAATTCATCTCTACTAGAAGACCAGCACACACACTATCAGTTAATGTAGAAACTGTCACACACAAAAAAAGGCCCAACACTGAGAAAATGCCCAACAAGACTTCTTTACACCCACCTCCTTAAGGATAAGTATGTAATTTATTTCATTATACAATATATCTAGGACAGTTTAATGAAACAGGTGTAAAACATACAAAGTAGGATATGCACTCAACCCATGACAAACAACTCTTGTCTGAGAAAATAAACAGATAACCAGTAGCATGAATAGCACACTTCTTTTACCAGTATTCACATTCACCAAGATGATGAAGAACCATAACTCCATAAGCTTGAAGTGCTAATCACTCATTTTATCCCTTCTCAAAGTCTTTCAGTAACATAAAAGTGAAATTGAGTGGTACTTTCACTTGTGAAAGGCATGTTTTCACTTTAATCAAAAAGTCAACAAAATGCAGACTGATGTTATATTTTAGACTATCTTTAAGTGTAGACTTCAAAGAAAGGTGAATTATCTCAGAAGAAATGACAATTTACTCTTTCAACAGTCAGATCTTTCTGAGGATGCAAACTCTCTCCTTTCTGAGAGAATTATGGATGGAATATAAAAGGGTAAAGATATGTGGATATGCTCACTTTAGGTTTGCTCACTACTATTCGTTAATGATTTCTGTTTTGGTGGGGTTTTTTTGTTAATTTGTTATACTGTAAAATTTTATTGGTATTTCCATACATGCTTGGCTAATAAAATAAAACACACAATTGAATTTTGAGCTCTGTTTGATAAACTGACCTGCAACTGCATGACCACATAGTTAAATCTGTCATTCCTTCCACATCCAATGAATCTACAGACATGATCTTTTCCTGAGAAAAAAAGAAGCAAGTTAGTTAGTAATAATAATAATAGTAACAATAATAATAGTAATAATAATAATAGTAATAATAATAATAATGAAATTCTGTAGTTTATTCCTTTAGTTACCCAGCAAATTACTGGAAAACTCAGTTATATTATTTTAGAAATCCTTAATAAACTAAGACCCCACCCCAGTTCCACAGCATTAAAATCAATGTCAGTTTTGCCTCAAATTAAACAAAAGTTTTCTCCCATGAAATATGTAGCCCTACCACAACTATCACCCTTCCATAGGAAAACATACATGGCAACATGCCTAATTGTCCACAGATTTGAGGCATTTTGGACTGGGAAAAGGTTATTTTCTTGAAAAGCTGATGGCTTGTTATAGACAATATTCCTAACCACCATTCCTCTTTCTATATGCTGCAGCTGCCACGAGGAAATAAAGAAGTTACCTATGGGTCATGTTTTGTATTTAAAAAGATGTAGAAAATGTAATTCAACTAATCTGATTTATTAATATCTTTTTCCAGAATACAATTGTTGCTGTTTAGCTACAAAAGGCAAATTCAGCTCAGGTAACACTGAAGCAGAGATAAAAGAACTGTAGCAGTTAAAAAAATATGTAAATCACACTTTGGTTAAGCCAGTTTTCTTTAAAGACTTCTCCTGTCCAAGGAGCAAACTGTGGAGGAGAAGAGGGCTGGTCAAAAATAATCTCTTTGCTACCTTGCAGATGTAAACCAAAGCATAAGATTCCCTAAGTAAATAGAGAAAAAGGCAACCCAAATATTGCAGTAGGGACATGGAAGGGGAATTCAACCTCATCCTCATTTCAGCATCTGTGTTCATGGACTTGGAGACAATCTGGGACACCTTATAGGGTCTACAAAAGACAGAGAGACCTGTAGGGTTTCAGACCCTCAAGACATTTATTTTCTTTTCTGTCACCATGGAAGCCATAGCCAAGGCAAAGCTGATGGTTACAAGTGGTCATTAAAGCTGTACAAAATCTGTATCACCTAAGGTATCTTTCATTTATTGGTTTACCCTTAGGAGTACCAGAATATAATAGAAATATTATACTATATTATAGATAAATAGAAAAACAAGTGATAATAAAAGTGGGGGGTTTTAATTAAAAAAAAGTAATTCCTACTATCAAAACACTACTACATCTAGCAACACACCTGGGATGACTTTTTTGTTACTGCTGCACTCATAGCTCCATCAAAACCCTAAAACGTGGCCCTACACCTTGACAGAAAAGTGTCTTCCTCAGGAAGCTTCCTGCCACATACTATTGAAAGAGAAAGGCCCAAAGAAAATTCATCAGAATTATTTATTTTACAGTAATTATTTTAAAAGAAATCACAAAAACCTCTGCAAATACCTAAGTGCTAAGCTATAATTATCATCTGCTTTTCATCTAGTTTTTCCTTCCAGCTATTTGTTTAATAAAGGCAGTGCTACAGACAGCATCATTTTATAAAGAAAAAGGATTTGCAGCACATTTGTCAAGATGAAATTTTCTAGATCCATTGCAGTTTCTGGTTAATGAAGTCTCACCTCAAATATTTATGATTCATTTTACAGCCACTGTGGGTATGCACAAGGAACATCTTCAGAGAAACATCTTATTAGTCAGTTTTCATCTGACAAATTCAGTAAATGGACAAAACTCAGTTTGTCAGAAAAAAGCCATTTTAACTGCACCAGCAACTTGAGTTCTGTGGTAAACTCTGGAAACCAATTTTTCTTAAAAGCTGAGGACACAGAAAGGACAGAAATAGGGCCTGTATACCTTATCCAAATAACATGATCATCCTCCACTCCAGTGTGGCTGTGAACACCTGCTACACCTTTGCAGATACCTTCAGATCCTTTTTCCTCAGCAAGAAAAACACTGTTTTCTCACACCTATGAGCCACACAGCTGGGGAGCAAGGAGGGAAGATGGTGATGATGATGATGATAAAAGGCTGTAATGTAGCAACTATGCCCTTGAAAAGCTTCTTAGGCAGGGCAGAAAGCCTCCATGCCATTCCCCAGGCTGCAGTGTATCACTACAGCTTGCTTTGCAGCCTACACCAGACAAAACCTGTCACTAAATTACATTAGAGAGCTGTAAATGAGGAGTCTGTACGGGTGTGTGAGACAGAAACCAACTGAGTGAGTCTCACTCTCACTGAGTGAGAGGTGATAAATCTGTCTTCTCCCCATCTGACTGTGAGAACAGATGGCTCACCAACAGGATCAAACAAAACAACCATCTGTTGCAGCAGATTTCTTAAAAAAAAAAAAAAAACACAACAAAAAACAAAAAAAAACCCAAAACAAACAAAAAAAAAAAACAAAAAAGGCAGCGTTTAAAGAGTTAAACAGTATTCTGGCAACAGTAATTAGGAAAGAGCATTGCTGGCTGATGCAATTGATGACTAAGCTGCAATAAATAGCCCTATCAGTGAGCACACTCCTCTTCATAACTGAGAAGTCACACAACTATTCACAGATCTAAGCATGTTTTGCTAGATCAGGGCCTTAAAAGAGCTTTGAAGTTTCTCATTATTCACTGTAATGCCTACCTACAAAATTACGACCCATTTCACACCTGCAATAAAATGACCACGCTGTTTTAGTTTGTTTTAATTTCTGAAAGGAAAAAATCATGAAACATTGGACATCCCTGCACTCCTGCCAGCAGCTATTCTCATTTCAGTTTCACAGTTTCTGTGAAATAAGATTCTAACTGAAAAACACTCAAAAGCAGGTTTATAACCTTGAGAATGTGCCTAGCTCTAGTAAAGAATGGAAGAGCTGTTTTGTTGGATTGAGACATTTTACATCCATAAAATTCTTTACTAAAGACCTGTTTCTTCACTCTGCAGAGGGACCTGGACAGACTGGAGAGTTGGGCTGATCCCAACAGGATGAGGTTCAACAAGGCCAAGTGCCGGGTCCTGCACTTTGGCCACAACAACCCCATGCAGTGCTACAGGCAGAAAAGGACCTGGGAGTCTGGATTGCCAGGAAGCTGAACATGAGCCAGCAGTGTGCCCAGGTGGCCAAGAAGGCCAATGGCATCCTGGGCTGGCTCAGGAACAGCGTGGCCAGCAGGTCCAGGGAAGGGATTCTGCCCCTGTGCTCAGCCCTGGGGAGGCCACAGCTTGAGTCCTGTGTCCAGTTCTGGGCCCCTCAGCTCAGGAAGGAGATTGAGGTGCTGGAGCAGGTCCAGAGAAGAGCAAGGAGGCTGGGAAGGGATCCAGCACAAGTCCTGTGAGGAAGGGCTGAGGGAGCTGGGGGTGTTGAGGCTGGAGAAGAGGAGGCTCAGGGGAGACCTCATCACTCTCTCCAACTCCCTGAAAGGAGGTTGGAGCCAGGGGGGGGTTGGGCTCTTTTCCCAGGCAACTCTCAGCAAGACAAGAGGGCACAAGAGGTCTCAAGCTGTGCCAGGGGAGGTTTAGGTTGGACATTAGAAAGAATTTCTTTAGGGAGAGGGTGATCAGACATTGGAATGGGCTGCCCAGGGAAGAGGTGGATTCTCCATCCCTGGAGATGTTTCAAAAGAGCCTGGATGTGGCACTCAGTGCCATGGGCTGGGAACTGCAGCGGGAGTGGATCAAGGGTTGGACTTGATGATCTCTGAGGTCCCTTCCAACCTAGCCAATTCTATGATTCTATGATTTCCCCCCAAATGGTACATGATAATAAATATGCACATTTTTTAAAATCAGATCCACACATCAAGAGAATTCTGAATGATACTGTCAGCTCAGTCTCTCATTACATACTATTAATAGATCAAACTTTCCAAATATTTGCAAGACAAAGGATTTTCATCACAATTATATTCCTGTCTCTGATTTATGTCCAAGGTAACTGGAACACCTTGAAAGTGAGAGAACATAAGCCCTTTGAGAAAAGGATAGTAATTATATGCATGCATATATATATACACATACATATGCCAAAAAAGGGATAGAAGAACAAGATAAAACTTGATCTAGAGGATGTACTATTAGAAGGTTATTACCAAAATATCCTAAAAGAACTGTTTACAAGTTCATTGGCTCTGAAAGTGCATGGATAAAAATTGTCAGATTTCTACATGGTAAATGAAGCACTTAATCAAAAACATTATTGAAGAATCAACAATGAAGTTGTTTTCTATTATCCATTTTTGTTCATTTTTGTTGATTTTCTTTTTGCTTCAGATTTTTAGCTCTTGCATACTGAAAATTTAGGAAGGTAGGAAAAGTAATGGAAATGGATCCTAGAAAGAAAGATTTGATGTAAAACATAAAATGGTCTTTACTATAATCCCATTTAATTAAATTTAACTATGCATAAAAATATATGTACGTAAAAATAAAGTTAGATATCTGTCCAGTTTCAATATATACAAAAGGTTCTCCCTTGACTCATCTCTTTCTGTAGTCATCTTCCTGACCCATCTGCAACAGTCCTTACAGTTGCCCTGTAATGTGGAATTTGCACAAAAATGACTAAGAGTCTCCTCTAGTGTTGCCTTTTTTTGGTTTTTTTAAGTCTGTGCAAGAGAATAATACAAGATAAAAATTAAGGAATATTTTTTAGATTGCTTACTAATGAGGAGGATTGTCAAGGGAGCTCCTTCTAAAGATCTCACACAAAATCAGTTTCAGTTGTACAAAAATCTGTTTGTTGTTTTCTCAGAAATAATATTGAGAACATAAATGACAAAGATCTTTATTTAGATTATTTGCACAAGTAGCTCTGCTGTTCTGGTGTTTCCTTACTCTCTTCTTTTGATCTAGACAGCATTTGCCATGATTCAGTAAAACCAGGTTGTTAATGAATTAGGTTGTTAATGAATTATATGCTCAAAACAAGACTGACAAGAAAATTTTAATTTCTATAAGGCCCTATGGCAATGATTCACAAATAATTTTATTATTTTGTTAAAAAAAATTTTCAAAAATACTTCTAAAGTTAAAAAAAATTTACTAGGGAAAAAGCATTTCTGTAACATCGACACTCAAAATTTACTATACTTAAATTCCTAATAGTTATAAGGCACTCCAGTTATGAAGTCATGTATAAGGATATATTTTTACAAAGTTGGATTGTAGTGCTAGCAAATTCCAATATTTTATTTCAGTTATTGCTATTTTCCTTATTACTTTACCTGCTTCACACAGAACCACTTTAATAAATGTTTTTTGTTAAAAAGTAGAATCAAGCTTTTAGTGCAGAAAAAAACCCCAACAAACCAAAAACCTGAAAAATTAATTCAGATAATTTAAAAACCCAGGAGTTAGAGTATTTGTTTCTTCAAAACTCACAAACTTAAGATTTATTTTTTTTTTAAGAACCCTGGGAAATTGCTTCTAAGCTTATGATTAGCAATACTGAAATTTAGTATCCATTTCTGGACTAGAAAGTCTAAAATTCAAAGCAAATTAATATGCAGTCCCTGAATCTCTTTGCTCAGCTATATAGTACAACACTTTTTTGTGGTGTTCTTTAGAAAGAGATACACATAGGGAGAGTTTGACAACACTACAACGTGTGACATGGTTGCCCTCTGAAATCCATAGAGGCTGTCAAATTCTGATGCAATGTGACCTTTACAGCAGATTAGGCAGCACCATATGTTATGGAGATTTTGCTTTATTCAAGCTCAGAGTTTGGAAAAATCAGGCTGCTGACAGGGAAAGAGGTATTTGATAATATCTTCCAGATCAAAAAAGAATTTAGGGAACAAGTCACCCTTTAAACTTTCTTTCTATAGTCTTATATGGTGAAAAGCAATTAAGGGAAGCCATTGCATCCTTTTCTGTATTTAAAGCTCCAGACACTGAAGTACTTAAAGGTACATCAAAAGTGACTACTCAAAGCTGTGATTTTGAATGCTCAGGGATCTGAACCTTAACTATCTCAAGAACTCTACATGCCAGTGATTTTTATTTTTTTTTCTACATTTTAAGGTTGCTTCTTTGTGTTGTTTTGTTGGTTCTTTTCTGGTGTGTTTCCTATTTCAGCATTAAAATTACTCATGACAATACTTGCAAAACCAAAGAAATACAAATATTATGGATGCTATGTGAAGGAATAAAAAATACTCAGTGATAGCCAGTACAGAAAAAAGAGATAGCATCTTAGAAATAACTAAATAAAAAGATAAACAACCAAGTCTAGAGCAAAGATAGTAAGAAGATACAGATCCATAATAAACTAGAGTTCAGCATAGGCTTTGCAGCAACTTCATTTTTTTGTTGTTCTTCATATTTTCAAGTTATTCTGTCTCAAAGAAAAGGTTCGTTGTAGCAAAACTTGAAGAAGCTGAAAGAGCTTCTATTCCATTTTTAATAATCATTTAGCAATAACCTGCAGAATTATAGGGATATCTACTCAAACTATAGGTATTTATAGATTATAATGATTTTTTAAGAAGATACACAGACATTCTCCTTCTGGCATATCAAGAGCACAGCCCTACCTTGTAGTTTCTTCAGCACAGCTACTTCCATTTTCAGCACTTGTTTTGGCTGCTGAGCTGATTCGACCTTCAGTGCAACATTTTCCCGAGTAAGCAAGTCCAGTGCATCGTAAATTTCTCCAAATCCCCCACCTCCTATTTTCCTCAGCTATGTCAGGGAAAAAGAAAAAAAAAAAAAGAATGAAGAAAAACAGATTTTAAAGAGTGCAGAAGAAAGGAAACAAAACATCAATACTTTGTAGGGCTTGCCACATTGCAAAAGCTATTGTAGTACAATGTATTTTAAAATAAGGTAATATCCTTCATTACATTGAAGAGCTACTGAACAACCTACAAAAATATGGGTAACCACAGTTTGGAAGAGAATCCTAGAAATACAAGTGAATACATTTGATCCCCACCTGCACTGAACTTCTCATCTTCAACACAATAGAAGAGTGCACTATCATCCCCAGCATGAACCTGACCAAAGTCAGCAGCTACATAAAGTCTTTCCTTAAATAGCCACACACTACCAAGAGATCTTCAAACACAAACCCACAGTGACATTTTCAAAATATGCCATCTTTTCCTTTTTTTTTTCAGAAATGTGCGTACTGAATACTAAAAGTTTAAAGTTCATGGACTTACTGCAAAGAGATGGCATTTTCTATTCTATGCAGTGGCTTACATGTAACAGCTAAATCATAAATTATAAGAAATGGCTACAATTATTGTTAAATATATATTTTAAATGTTACCTACATTTACTTGCAATTCACTAACACCATTCTTACTAACAGACATACAAAGAAACTTACATCACTGGCAGTTTCATCTCTGTTAGGAATAAGTAGAAAGAATGCTCCTGGCACATTAATTAGTTTGCACTACATCCAGAGCAAATAGTAGTTGTGTTTTCACTCTGTTTGAAATCTTCAGAGGGAACAGAGACTTGTCTGGTTTTTAGTATGAAAAATGTCAATGTTATTTCATATAATGCTTTCAGATATGGTGATCTCCCTTGTAGCTACCATTCTAAAGCTCACAAAAAAGGAGATAAAAAGAACTTCCCCTATGAAACACACAATATATTTTTCAGTGTATTTTACCTTGAAACAACTGACAAGGTTTTCTACATGTCATTAGAAAAAACACATTTGCTAAGGTCATATGACTTAAATGTATTAAAAGTCATCTAAACATTCTGGGATCTAGAGATCAGCATTATGTTGATCTATCTTCAGATTCTGACAATAAATCTCGTGTCTCCTAATCCACACAATAAGCCATCTGACTGACAAGGAAAAGCAATTTTTAAAGCAGCCTAGCCCCTTAAGAAGGTAAAAGATAAAATATCTGTATTGTTTACTCACATTTTTTCATCAAATTGCATGCAATTGTGGTTCTGTATGACTACCACAACATTCAGTATTTAATCATGCACTTTCTGTACTGCAGATCTTTCAGCATCACAAACAACTTTGATTTCAGTATTCTTGAGATGAGAAAAACAGAGTCCAAGACACATTGCACTGCCTCCATTACTCACTTCTGCCCAATTCATTGCCTGTTTTAAAAAGGTGCATAGGGTCGAGAGCACTTCCAGGCCTACAGAACTAACCCAGCTAAATACCTGCCTTCAGTGCAACCCTTCTTGACTGCAAATTCTCATGTCCACTTCTTTCTAAGAAGCAAACTCTTACCAAGGGCAGCCTCCTCTTCTCCCCTGAAGCAGCATAAGATGCCTGCTACCAACCCAGAGGTAAACCTGTTACTCTTGAACCTACACTTTGCAAGAGTTTATCAAAGTTCAAGCACAGAGCATCACAAATTCTTAAGGAGTTTGTGTCTTTGGACACAACTGTGTAAGGTAACAATTGAATGTTAAGGCTAAAATAATGACAACCATGAGGAACAGAAATGTTTAAAGTCCTGTGAAATACTCAGTCTAACTGCAGAGCCTCAGTCCTTACAGAAAGGAAAGAGATCTGACATTTAAACACTGGAAAAAATAGCAGGTTTTAATAGAATTATATGTATGTGGATTGTTGTTTAAAAAAAAAAAAATAAAAAGTATGTGTATATCTGTGTATATCTCTCAAAGATGTTTCGTGACTGATTTGGCCATTTTAAGCCTGCACTTTTCCACTCAACCTCTTGGCCTGGTAATGGCATTATCTTGCCTGAGCTCTGAGCTATTAACAGGGCTCCAGCAGTTAAACATAGACATTGATTTGACTTCAGTTTCCAGTGTAAGCACATAAATTTCCAGCACAGAACAAACACAACAGAGAGTTGAGAATGGCATGGTGAAAAAAAGTGAGGGGGAGAAAGGGAAGAGGTGACACTGCCATCTTCACCCCTATGAAAACCTACTGCAGTTTATCATATAACTTCATTTACCAGCTTTGAGAAATTATCAGACTGCCTCTGAAAGGTTGGTTTTTTTCCTGCTTGTGTGCTTGAAAAAAGTAAAAAACAAAACAAAAATACAGATAACACAGACAAAAAGAAAGAACCTAAACAAAAACCTGAACAAAAACAAGCACAGCACCACACTAATAAAATAAACAGATCAATTTCTGTGCTCAGATAAAGCACACCAGATCAGTACCATAGGCAAGTCAATAATTCCAGACACAAATGAACCTCTCTTTCACTGCAGAAAGAAGTATTTTCCACACCCTGTGTGACTGGGTCACACACCACACTTAGCAATGAACCCAAGTTTTTTGGGTCTTTTCACTGCCAATGTCCCTTCAGAAGCTTTTTTTTTGTTGCTTTTCACATCCCCCAGCATATTTACCTTCCAGCTGAGCTCTGCCTTTCCTATGTATTCATTACAAAGCAGAGGCAGTGTCTCCATATTAACCTTCAGCAGCCTATCCCTGATCACTTCCACTTTGCTTTCAGAGTTCAGTTTGATGATGCTGGCCTCCTGCCACATCTGCTCAAAATCCTTTTTACCTTGACAAGGACCATATTGCCCTTTTTTACATTTGCACAACATTCTCCCATTAGTTTCAAGCTTCTCTTCTTTGCAGTTAGCATCTCACACCCCAAACTCATCCTCCTCTCCACTCTCTCTTGCACTCCTCTATCTGTTAGTATGCTTCAAGTCTAAAACATACAATTTCCAACATGTTTTATGTTGGTATTTTTGCTTATACTGTGTATTAAATGATGTTCTCAAACCTACACAAAACAATTATCATTACAATCAAGTCTCTTCAGCTCAGGATTGTAATAATCTTCAAAAGCAAAAAAACAGTAACAAGAAAAGGCAGGGAGAATAAAAGCAAATGCCAATTAGTGCAAAGGCCAGTAGAGAGGGAAGGTGCCACTGAGAAAAAAATATTTTCTAATATCTTTCCTATGCTTACTTTTCAAACTAGAACAATCCTCAAGTGTCTTTAGGTTAAAATCAAATTTAATTGAGCATAGTTTTTAAAAACACTTGTCCACAAATTCTACAGATGTTTCCAGGATTACATAGACCAAGGTCTTGAATAGCAAAAATTCTGAAAACTGCACTTCAGCCACAAATCTTTACATAACTTCCAGAATGTATACCTTTTTGTTTCTTAAACTTGTTAGAACAAAAAAATCTAATGCAATCATAATAAAGAGCTTCCACTCTTCACTGGAAGAAAAAAAAAAGGAAGGATATTGGGAGAGTTCCACGAGAAAAAAAATCAGATACTACTGTTAGGGACAGTTCTTGTCATCAAAACTTGCAAGTCCACTGGCTTAAAACATCTCATTTTTTAACTACTCTGCTGCTTCAAGATCTCTAGCAAAAAACTTTGATACCTCACTACCTAATAAAACAGTATTAAAGATGTTAATACATACATGTCAGGCACTAAGGAATTTCTAAAATTTGCATGCTATTTTCTTCCACTGGCTGACTGCCCTATGAAATCCTGAAATCAGAAGGATGTGTATTGTCTTAGATGCCATCAATAAATTCTTTAAAGTTTGAAATTAAGAAACTGAAGTGTTATCCACAGAGTATTAACTCCTCATCTACCTGTAATAGTTGATTAGGAAAACATACAAGCTAAAATGTATAGCCACATGATAGCCTAGGCTCAGTATTTTCCAAAAGACAGCAATCTGATCATCATTCTTCATTACACAGGAAAGAAAATAAGCCAGATGAAAACAGGACTACTGGTGCACATGTCACACCACTGAGAAGTAGTGATACATTAATATAGTTATCTATGATGCTATTTTATTCTGTTTGATTTTACTCAAGACTAGCTTTCATTTTTTATTTCACTTTAATACTAAGATACAAGGTTTTTAAATAAATATTTACACTACAAAGACAGACACTTAGGTACTACTTACAAAAAGAAATATAAAGGTTTCCTACACAAAGCTAGTACTGGCATCCTGCAGTTTTAAATGAAGGTATGAAGGAGAGGGCAGAAGAGAGCTGAAATTATTTTCTATACGTGAATTTGAAAAGAATGATGAATATCAATCTTCTATGTTCTGTCTCAGAGTTTTAAATAAAATACTGAAAAATGGGAGTAACACAAAGCAGTGATGGTGATTCAGTACCCATTCACAGCCTTCTAAGCAGAGATTAAAAAAAAAAACAAAACCATTGAACATTTTGGGTCAGTCTCAAAAAATTCCAAAGCAAAAAAAACCTAAGGTGATAAGGGGAACAGAGAACCATGAGAATTCAGCCTGGTTTTCCCAGCAGAAGTAGTTTTAAATTAATATTTCACTCCAGATGTAAATCAAGAATATGAGCACCAAAAGGGAACAGCTATTTATGGCAAAGCCAATGCTGGCACAAAATCAAATGGATAGAAATCAACGAGGAACTTATCTCTGCACAGTATATAACAAACAAAAATAATTTCTAATTGGAAGAGCAGCAAGGTCCTGAAAAACCTTCCTACAAGAAAGAGCAAATCTCACAATCTGACAAGTATCAGGAGGGTGCTGGCTGATTTCCAAAATGGGCTGACATAATCACTGGCTGAATAGATTCAGTTTACTGACAGGATTCTTCCAGTTGTGCTCTGAACAAGCTCTAAGTCAGAACTTAAAAGCTTTCCAAGGTCCTTACCATCCATATTACCTCTTTTTAAAGTAGGTACATCAGTATTAACCAAAATACCACTCACAATAATTCTAAAACAGCTTTCAAAGCACAAACTATTAATTTTTGAAAGATGTTTTTAAAGAAGAATTACAGCAAGGCATACTCACCACTTTCCATCTTTCTTTGACCAAGATTCCTACACTGAGGATGTCAGGCTGCTCCCCTCCTCCACTCATTGCAACCTCCTTTCCCAGTGGAGCTGCTATGCAAAGTCTGGGTCAGCAGGAACCATCCAGATCCCAGCAGTGGCTTCCATTTAAGCAATGCCTGCAGAAAGAGAGCAGAACATAGGATCAGAGGGACCTGGACAGACTGGAGAGATGGGCTGACTCCAATGGGATGAGGTTCAACACTGCCAAGTGCCAGGTCCTGCACTTTGGCCACAACAACCCCATGCAGCGCTACAGACTGGGGACAGAGTGGCAGAAAGGGACCTGGGAGTCTGGATTGCCAGGAAGCTGAAGAGGAGCCAGCAGTGTGCCCAGGTGGCCAAGAAGGCCAATGGCATCCTGGGCTGGCTCAGGAACAGCGTGGCCAGCAGGTCCAGGGAAGGGATTCTGCCCCTGTGCTCAGCCCTGGGGAGGCCACAGCTTGAGTCCTGTGTCCAGTTCTGGGCCCCTCAGCTCAAGAAGGATATTGAGGTCCTCAAACAGGTCCAAAGGAGGCAACTGGGCTGGTGAAGGGACTCGAGCACAGATCCTATGAGGAGAGGCTGAGGGAGCTGGGGGTGTTGAGGCTGGAGAAGAGGAGGCTCAGGGGAGACCTCATTGCTCTCTCCAACTCCCTGAAAGGAGGTTGGAGCCAGGGGGGGGTTGGTCTCTTTTCCCAGGCAGCTCTCAGTAAGACAAGAGGGCATGGTCTTAAATTGTGCCGGGGGAAGTTCAGATTGGATATTAGAAAGAATTTTTTCACGGAAAGGGTGATCAGACATTGGAATGGGCTGCCCAGGGAGGTAGTGGACTCTTCGTCCCTGGAGACATCTAAAAAGAGACTGGATGTGGCACTCAGTGCCATGGTCTAGTGACTGCAGCGGTAGTTAATCAAGGGTTGGACTCGATGATCTCTGAGGTCCCTTCCAACCCAGCCCATTCTATGATTCTATGATTCTATGATCTCAGTGATAAAACAACACGAAATCCTGAAAAAGTTGTGTTGCCCACCCAGCTAGCACCTTAGACAGGTTTTGTATCCCATAGAGACTGAGGCTGGGATCCTAGCCAAACAACTTACAGTAGAGAAAGAAATTCAACTGTATTCCTCCTTATTTTTAACCTCCCTCAAAACTCCAATCCCCATCTCAAAATAGTAATGGTGAATATACACATTTTCAGAGTTATATTCTGCAGGCAGTTTCAATTTGCTGTAAATCATAAATACATTTAAATGTAATTTTGAAAAGAACTTCAAAAATCTAATTAATAATTTGCTAAATAATTGGTAATTAATAATTATATATCATTATAAGCTTAAAGTGCTATCAACAAAAACTACAAAATTAAAAATGGATACAAAAATCAGAATTGTAATTTAAATTTACTGCAGTGCATACAGAATATTCCACATTTTACAATGTGTTTCACATACCTCTGATTAGTCAGGACCAATTATGTCTAAACTACAATGTTGTTTGTTTATACAAATATAGATTAATTATTTTACAATATTAAATGATTAATAGTAAACAAATATTTGTTTTGGTTTTTATACAAACAAAGGGAAAACAACTTGTTTCAGGCAATTTTATCCATTTAATTTTTAGTTTTCTGGATTTGGCAATCATCTCTAAATTAGGTTTTATATTGCAATATAGAAATTTGTCTTCTGGAGACTAATCCAACCATAATGGCTCCCAATAGCCATAACTACAACCAACTAAAATTATTGCAGTTGTTTGAAGCTTTTCTAGAATTGTGCTTATTTGGTATAATTATACAAGTGTAACTCTGTACCAACTCTCTTATCCAGCAATGAGACTCACCAAAAGTGGGGTTACTTTGGGTGTATTTCTACCACATCTACATCTATCTACATTTAAATAACAAAACTGAAAGTGAAAAATTCTTTTCTCCCTGAATCAACATCCAAATGGCATGAAAAGCAGAGACATTCTGATTTAACTTAGCAGTATTCCCTTCCTTCTAGATGAATGCCAAGTGTACTACTTGGGTTAATAATATTTAAAACAAACAAAATGCTGCTTAAATAACTTCTAAGATGGATGTTTGTTTGACACAAAGTTAACTGTGGGAGTTTTTTCATATTCTTTCATCTCTATATGTCCTAATTAATTTATGCCTTTCCTGCTTCAATTGTAAGTTCTGACATTTAAACCAACTCCAAACAAAACAGACCTCTGGAGAAAAATTAATCTGGATTATCTGAAGATCTAAACTTATACAGAGAAGACTACATCCCAGTAAAAGAGTGTTCATTCAGAATATGTAGCCTGATCTGTTTAATTCAAGCAAATGAAGGGAAACCACATTAAGATTGCATATTCTGAGTAACAGCGTCCACCCTGCAATTTAATCAAGTTGAACTAAACCAATTTAAATTCTACTACTGCTGGTAAATTCTCCCCTGCAGATAAGGTCAAAAATCTAAATAGAACTATTTGTCTCACTCGAGCAAAATTTAGAATTGCTAAGTATGATTTTTGCTAAAGCTTTTCAACCACGAGCAAAATTCATCACCTGCAGAAAAGCAGACATTTCATTAAAGCAAAGATATTACAAGAGTGAGTTTAGAGGTGGGCTTTTTGTTAATACTGCTCTCAGCCTTGAAGTATCTGATTTGATACTTCTTTTTTTGTAAATATATTGCAAATTACAATTTATAGTCACACCTCTATCATTTCTGAGAGCCATTTACTCATAGATTCTTGAGGATACTGACAGAGCATCAGTAACTGGCCCAGAATGCAATGGTACAATTCACAGATCCACAGAACCACCCCATACTATAAGAATTATTATAGAATTCCACAATTATTATTACACAATTCCTCAAACCTGTTCCAGCACATTAATTCCTTGTCAAATCTCTTGTCATCCTATGTAATTGCAAAGCAATAAAATCTATATCATCAGTCACTGGTTTGATTCAAAGCACCAAAACCCCAGGTCCCATTGAACTGTCGTGCACAGGAGGCACAAGCTCCCTTGAGCCCCTGAGGCAATGTGCTATAAAGCTCCTGAAGTGTAATAATTAACTGCATTCACTATTTTACTTTAAAACAAATGCAAGTTTTAAAAATATATTGAGGTTACATTGAAGAATCCTGTTTTCTGCAAGACCCCAAGTAAAGGAGGAGGAAGAGGCCAAATTTCAAGGCCAGAAAACTTAAAATCAGCCCAAACTTTTCTCTGATCAGGCTCTGTAACTTCACCCTCTTCAGTAAATTAGCTTTACACATTATGCTAATGAGTAAGAGACCAAATACTAAACAGTCCCCCTCTTCACTGCTAACAGGTTCCAGCACATCCCTTCCTTCACAGCAAGCCTGACCTGTACTTTTCAAGGTTTAATCCATCTAATTTTAGTTTCTTACCACAGGACTTTGTTACAGTTTTGGAAACCAAATTACATTCCCAGTAATTTCACCTCATTTAAGCATCTAAACACATTTATTAACCTTCGATAGATTAATAAACTAAGCTTTAAGCCTCCTGTCCCATGGGTCTTTTATGTGGTACTCCTCTGCAAATCCTCTCTTGCTCCCTGTTCCTCTTCTGACATGTTAGATACCAACACTGAATTACACCCAATCAAAACAAGAATTAATACAGAGAAACTATGAATTTTTAGTTATTATGTCGTTGTGATAGCACTCTTATTTCCCTAGTCTAAGCAGTTTTTTACTTTTACTTTTGTCACAAAACTTTATCAGATGCTTATCTACCACCATTCTGGCACTCAGGCTCTGCTATGAAAGTGAGGATCCTTCAAAGCCTTTATTCACAATCTGATCTAGACTGAGTTCATTGCTCTGTAACACTGTGAAACTGAAATTCTGATATTACTGTACTGCAGTAGAGTAATATCTTTATATTCCTTACATATTCTGGTAGGTGCACTTCAGGTTACTTTTCCAAATTCATGTGAAGAATAAGGACATTATTAGAGAGCACTGGACCTAAAAGACTTCTGGACAGCCATAAATAAGCACCCTTTGGAGGCAGTGCTTAGGACAAAACTGAAACTGCAATTTCTCTAAATTTTGAAGGACTTCAATTAGGATTGTTTGTCTTATTCTAAATTCCACAGATGAATAAAAGACTCATAAAAGTACATACAGTCCCATTTGTATTGCTAAAACACTGCTGTAAGTTGCTTTCAGCAGAGCTCTTTAACAGCCTACAACTCTGTTAAAAAATTTAAGAAAGCTCCAGCGTGTTCTGTATCCCACTGAAGCAGAGGAATAGTTACTGACATAGCATTAAGTTGCAAGCTTTCCTCTTTTTTTTTTGATTCAGTAGAAGATCTTTTAGCAGTGCAGTTTTATGTGGCTACATGAATATTTTTTGCTCAACAAATACTTCATAATTCTGCTAAAAAAGTACCAGCCATATAATTGCAATATATCTCATAAACTCCATAGTCATTAACTCATCACTTACTCTATCAGAGCAGTTTATCAGACCAAAGGAAACATGTAAGATAGCAGAATTATCATAATTAAATTCAATTGGATCTCTGCCCATTTTATTTCCAGGTGACAGGTCATGGAATAACCTGGACAACACAGAGAATACAGACTTTATTCCATTTCAAAAGCCTTTGTGTGGGAACTGATTACAGTGTAATATAAGAACAGGTAAAGGAAAGTTAGTTAGTGCTTATTTCCAGAATTTCATGTACAAACAGCATCCATCTGTACACTTAACTACATTTAAGTACATATAACCCTCATAAAATACAAAACTTTAATTTACCCCAATCAAATACATGAAAGATTATAAGCTATTAGAAAATGGTGCAAAACTTTAAAAAAAAAAAACATACAAAAAAGCCACCACAAAAAAAACCCACCACAAAAAAAACCCACCACAAAAAAAACCCACCACAAAAAAAAACCACCACAAAAAAAAACACCACAAAAAAAAAAACACCACAAAAAAAAAAACCACCACAAAAAAAACCCCACCAAAAAAAACCCCACCAAAAAAAAAACCCCACCAAAAAAAAACCCCACCAAAAAAAAACCCCACCAAAAAAAAACCCCACCAAAAAAAAACCCACCAAAAAAAACCCCACAAAAAAAACCCCCAAAACCAAGATGATTTTGTGAAATCTGATTCCAGCCCAGCAAATAAAGATACTAATTTTATGTCATTTCTGTGCTCATATATAATTTCTTTAGAAATGACCCCAAACTGAAGCCAATCTCTGTTTATCAGCCTTTGTAGATTTTCACATTGCAAACTAAGCCTGAGAGAGTAGAACAGACAATTTTGGCTGAATGGCTGAATTTTGGCTGTAAGTTTCAGGACAAAACAAGTAAGGACAGAAGACAACTTCTGTTCCACTCCACAGTAAAACTGAAGTCCTGCTGCCTCCCCTCGGAGGCAATACCAACTTTTTGCTCTTAGGAGCTCTATCTGCATATTAAGAGCTGTATCTGCCAACCTGAACTTCAGAAGCTAACAAATTAACTGAAATCTACCAAAGCTGCTTTCCACTTCTGTGCTTTGGACCTTTGAGCAGAAGGAGAACTTAAAGGAACAAAGAAAAGTTTAACAAGTCAGCATAAAGAGAAATCAGGGCAGGGGATGGTCAAAGGTACTAATCCCACCACATTTGTGATAAAGTTTGCTTTCTTACACAAGCTAAGAAGATGTTCAAATTGTAAGTTGTAAGACCAGACATGTTTTAAGTCTGTCTATTTGAATATCTAAACTAGAAAGCTATCATAGAATCATAGAATCATAGAATCCTAGGGGTTGGAAGGGACCTCGAAAGATCATCTAGTCCAACCCCCCCTGCCAGAGCAGGGCCCCCTAGAGTACATCGCCTAGGAACGTGTCCAGGGGGGTTTTGAATGTCTCCAGTGAAGGAGACTCCACAACCCCCCTGGGCAGCCTGTTCCAGGGCTCCGTCACCCTTACAGTAAAAAAATGTTTTCTGATATTCAACTTGAACCTCCTATGCTCCAATTTACACCCATTACCCCTTGTCCTATCACTGGTCACCACTGAGAAAAGCCTAACTCCATCTCCCTGACACTCACCCCTTACATATTTGAAAACATTGATGAGGTCACCCCTCAGTCTCCTTTTCTCCAAACTAAAGAGACCCAGCTCCCTCAGCCTTTCCTCATAAGGGAGATGTTCCACTCCCTTAATCATCTCAGTAGCTCTGCGCTGGACTCTTTCAAGCACTTCCCTGTCCTTCTTGAACTGAGGGGCCCAGAACTGGACACAATACTCCAGGTGTGGCCTCACCAATGCAGAATAGAGGGGGAGGAGAACCTCTCTTGACCTACCTCAATGTTTTCTAAATACATTCACTAGAAGCTGGAGTCCTGAAAATGATCATTCAGCATGCCAATGAGAAAGCTAAATTTAAGGCCCTGACCTAAATTTCCAATTCTAACTGGTTGTGAAGAAAGTGTATTTAAAAATTCAACACATAACCAATGCCATTTTAGATTTTCCTATCACAAGCTCTTGGGTGCTAAAATACTCATCATCACTTGCAGATTCCAGGTGTGAAAAGCTACCAACTGCCTTGTGTGCTATTGCCAAAGAATCTAGATTTCCTTCTGGCAACTTCTGCACTTACAGCTATGTTGTTATTACAAAAGTGGTAATATTGTCTCAGTTTGAAGCCAGATTTAAAAAAAATAAAATTTAGGTTAAAGATAACTGTCTTATTTTAAAAAGAGATTTTTCAAGCTACCACACTATTTCCAGCTTCCAAGAGAATTCAGCACCAAAATGTTATAAAAACACAGGACAAAGTTCATGGGAGGAGTATTCTTTCTTTTACTAACCCAACAAATAAAGGTGGGAAAACCCTACAAGTTTTAGGCACACAAACCCCTCTTCAAGCCCAAATAGAATGAGCAACTTTAAAATTAAATTGAACTTGAAAGCAATTGCTCTATGTTTCTTGATTAGATCAAGTGAGATAACAGGTACTCCATACCTTGCCAAGAAAAAAAGGAAGCACATGGGTATGTACATTACAGGGAGAGACTACAGGGCTGTGGATCCTGTGAGAAATACAGAATGTAATTTATTACCTACAAGAAACCAGAAATTTTTGGTCAGGAAGAACCAGAACAAGTCATAAAACATAACCTCTATTTAACCCATTCTGGTTTCGCCAGGATATTTTTCAGCTGAGTGAGTTAATTTCCTCATTTGATCTGTCACACAATTGCACAAAAACTTATATCAAAATAAGAGAAAGATGGAAAGTTAGCTGTGGGGGGACAGGGAAGGGTTGGACTCAGAGCAGCTGTTGAACTACAGCCTCAGGTGAAGAGCCTTTAATACTAATGTGGAAACCTAACCCTTTGGAGAGGTCCAAATGGAACCATATTATTCTCAGTTTGTTTATACAAATCAGAGTGTGTTCCAAATCAAAAACAGGCTTGTGAAACCTTATTAATTGTGCCAAAAATAATTGTAAAACCCTGCAGGTGTCATTTGTATAAAAACAGAGAAAAAAAGAGCTATATTTCAGTGTCATCAATTCACTAGGTTTCTAAATGGAACAAGATGTGAGGGGGTTTGCTATCATAAGAAATTTTTTTATCTGTCATAAAAGCCTTCTTCAAAGAAACTAGTTCTCTGATAACTTAAATGAAGCAAAAAATATTTTTCCACACAAATTATGTCAGTTCAGTTTTCAAGATCCTTGTAAAATTTTCATTGCAGAAGACTTAAGTGATAGTGAAGTGTGGTTTTGAACACTGATATAAAGACAGCTTGAAGTCAGACTTTTAAGATATTTTAAATAGTGACACAGTAATAAAATATCAAAGTATTTATACTCTGGATTTGTCAGCAAAATAAAAATCTTCAGGTTTTTTAATGTTGGAATACTGAGTTATTTTCTTAGGATACACTTCAAATATTAGTAGATTACCATCAATGCCATTGACTTTATATACCAAGGAGTAACATAAATTGATCCCTTAAGACACTCAAACTACTGCCCTTTCTACTAGTACTATTTCTGTTATTTCGTAAATCCATTTTTTCAGCAAACAAAACCATAAACATAGTAATTTTAAAAATACATAATAGTTAAAAAACAATCAGCAGAGGAACTTTGGCAAGATGACCAGATAGATGACATGCCAATTGCAAAATGGTTTTTGCACTGACTGTGTTCAGATCAAATGATCAACAAGGCTGCCAGTGGTGGATGAGCAGCCCAGCTGGCAGCTCACCAGTTTACACTCACTGCCTTGTGCCCAGGCTGCAACACCATGGATAAAGCATTCTGGGCCTCACTAACAAAAGCTGAGATAGATTCAAGATTCTCTTGATGGGAGTTGACGAAGCACACCACAAAAAGAGGGTGAATAAGGTCTGACAGTTTGCTAAGCAAACCAAGACAAAAATAGAGGAATAACCTTGTTTTGTTTTTTTTTTTTAATCTGTAGTGTCTAATATCATAGCATCCTTAAGGGCACATAACTAAATCTGAAGCAGTATTGTGATAGAGAGGGCACTGGCCATGCACACACAGGCATTTCATCTCCTTAAAGACCTGAAGACAGCAGCTCTGCTTTTTGCCAAGAGCTGAAATGAGGTCAGTAACTGCTACACCAAACAAGATGACTCCAAAAGAGCCCAGCTGACAGGAGGATGGAATCCAACTGAGCCCACACAGTGCACAAGGTCTATCAAACTCTGGCAGCCTTTTGGCCTCCTCAATGAGAGGAATGCCCAGCCAAGCTGCCACACAACACAGCAATCTCCAAAAGAGTTAAGGAAGATGCATCACCACGTTACAGCTCATGCAAGAGTATCCTGGGTTTGCTGGGACACTATTCTAAACTAATTTTCCTGTTTAAAGAAACTGTAGTTTTGAGAGACTGAAGTGCCTAAATTTGTGAGAACAAAAGAGGTAAGATGGTCTGGTGTTCAGGTTTCTGTAGAGATGAACACCAAACCATCTGACCACCAGATGAGACCATCAGAGATGAAGGTGGAGGGGGCTGAGAGGGGTGAAGCCCAGGCCAGCTGACACAAGTAGCCACCCAATGTATTCCATTCCATTAATGTCACCCTCACTGTTAAATTGGAAAGTTTCAGGGATATTTGGGGGCTTCTACCATAGTTGCCTTCCCAAGATGGGCATGTCTCATTGGTCATCCCATGCTTGAGGCTTCTCTTCCACTTGCTGTGACCACAACTTTCTCACTGGAGCTGCTGTGCTGGCAGTGTTGGGCATTCAGCTTTCACTGCTACAAGTGCTCAGCTTCAGACTGCTATCTGGAGCCAAATATAATTTTGTCTCTTATATTAGCATTAGGTTTAATATTAGTTCATTATTGTTATTCTGTTTTCTTTTTAACCCACGAGTTTCCTTTCCCTTTCTATTGGGTGACAGAGTGCAGAGTCCCGAAAAGAATATTTGTCTCAAAACAGCCACCCTGACAAAACAGACATTGTGGTTGGGTTGAGGACTTGTTTAATAAGTCACTTGGACTCTGTTCTCTCAAGAGAGACCCTCATTTGAGTAACCACACTGATGAACAGTGCCCTGGTCTCACAAGAGCAGCCCCCCCTTTAGTGGCCATCCTGATAAGCTGAGCACTGTCCCTGCAAGGGGAGCCCCTCTTTGATGGCCACCGTGACAGGCAGGACACTGTCCTTAATTGATAAGGGACAAGGGCAGGCAACCTGCACCCTGCAGAGGCAGTGACATCTTGTGTGTGCCCCGTGTAAGGCCACTGCAGAGGGCACATGTGGGTCACTGCTCAGTCATCCCATCTGGAGGGGCCCAAGCAAGCACCTGGCTGCACAAGATATTCCAACATCTCCCTCAAACAGGTTGGGTCAGGTGGCATAAAAGAGGCAAATGCTGGATGTGAGCCCAGCATCCAAGGACCACAACTTCCTACCAAGATCACCACTGAAGGGTGGTGATATCTTTTTGTGTCTGCTCTTTTTTTCTTTCCCTGTTTCTAACCTTATGTCAGCACATAAGGGTAAAATAGTTTCTAACTCTGTTAATTTTTTACAACCCGCAGCTTTGTTAAGTTTTGTTAATTGCAACCTGTTGTTTTGACAAATTCCTGAAGTTTTGCTAAGTTCTGCTACTTGTGATCCATTGCTCTGAAAGCACCATCATTTCTAATTCAGCTAGTTGTAATGTGACATGCTTTATAGCCTTGCTTTTAAGTCAAGTTGTATTCTGTACAAACCTCCTGGGTAATAGTCTTACTCCTAGAGAACCACAAAGAAAATTCCTGAACTTAATGTTGCCAAATGGACTCTTAAAAGAGATTAATTAAAAGAGGAGGATTGGATCCAGCCACCCCTAGGCTCCTCTCTAAAGGAGTTTTGAAAGCACAGGGGTCCAGTCTGAATCTCCCTGGGTCAATCCCCACTTCTGGGGAACTCTTCTGGCAGGAGACAACCATGTTAAGTGGCCCCTTATGAAATTTCAAGTGACATGAGATGTGGGAAACAGCTTGGTGCTTCCCTGTGCTGAAGGAAGGTGGTACTATGGCACCTAAAATAAACATACAAGCTACTACCAGCAAAACAGCACAGGTTATTTCTTTATCTTCAGTTTGAGCTTTAGGGCCATGGAGCCACTCTTGTTCACAGAATATTCCACAGTGATTGTGCGGGCTCAGGTAGGATTGAAGCCAGAAGCACAACCCACAAAAAAAAAAAAAAGAGATGGGTAGCTCATCTAGAACTGCCTGACCAGTCTGGCCCTAAAAAAACACTTGTGCTGGGAATTTCAAAGGGTTTCAAGTCAACTTGGCCAGAGCATACACTTGTTTTGTAGCTGCAGCTGAAGGCAGCTTCAAGCAAATGACTGAGGAGGTCCTTCCAAGTTTGAAATGGAAGGCAGGTATTAAAGAACTGAAACAAAGCTTTGGCAAAGATATTTAAAGTTGGGTCGAATCCAAAAATATCCATTTGCAGCAGGAAAAAAAAAAAAAAAAAGGTTAGACAGCAGAAAAGTAGATAGCATGGACAGCTAATCACAAGAGCAGACAGGCTGCATTAGATCAAAGATCCACCTGGCCTGATCTCCTGTCTCTGACCTGCCAGTAGCAGATGTCCAGGGAAGAACACAAGGACATGGAAAGTGTACTGATGTTTTCTCAGAGTATTTTCTAAGGATATAAAAAGATGGGAAACAAAACACTTTCTGATCCAGAGATGGTATTTGGGTATTGATCCAGAGATGGTATTTTGGAATTTTCATCACCGAGTTCATTGCAACTTTTCTGATTCTATGAAACCTTTTAGTAGTATCTGTAACACCCTACTGCAAGTAAACTGTAACTTAATTCCATGCTGTGGGAACAAGTACACTGTTATTTCCAGTTTGCTTTCTGCTAGTTATGCTTGAGCTTCACTAACCCTTGTATGGGAAAGGGAGACTTTACAGTGCTCCCCATTCTCCTCTAAGTCCTGCACAGGGAATGCACTGCTATGCCACCTCATTTATCTCTTCACCTATTTAGTCTTTCACTGATTTTTATCACCATCTGTGTGCTGCTTCAGTTCTACTCCATCCCTTCTGAGATGTGGAGAGCAGCACTGTCATTAGGCACTGATCTGCTGTCTTCACAGAACCTGTAAGACCCCATCCCAGAGAAGCAAGCTCATCACTGTGTACATTTTAAAATTACTTTTCCCTACATTAATTGCTTTCTGATAACTTTCATTTATCATTATCTCAGCATTGCAAGGTCTTCCTCCAGCTCTTCCTCGTCTTAACCTTTTCTAATTTTAATACCCTTGTATCAGCAGACTTCTTAATTTCAGTATTACATCTTCTCTAGACCATCTGTGAATACACACTTCAGCACAGAGAGCTACACTTTCTAGGCTGATGAGCTATCATTTGTCAGACTCAATGTTTACATTTTTAATTCCATTAGAATACATTATTGCAGAAATTATTTGCATATAGAAAATCTGACTCATGATCTTCCATCTGGATCATTAACAGCTCTGCTTTTAAATCTGGAATGTATTCCTTGGATATCTAAACAAAATTCTTCTTCAAAAGATCTTTATTCAGCATGTGACATAATTCATGGTCACATTTTTTAGAGATATTGTCTGACCATATATCCCATTTCTCCTTTATTTTGGTCTTGCCAACAAAGCAGTTTCTCTAACATAGATTTAGAAGGAAGCAAAACATAAAACACCAACTGAGAAAGACTGGGAAAAGGTCAAAAGCAAGCCAGCATGAATGAACAGCAGGTTAAAACAAAGCACACAAAGCAAAACAGACTGAGAAAGTTAAGTAAAATACATTAAAACTAACAATAAACCTTTCTTCAGACAGCAGGAATAGAAAGTTTGCCAAAGAATACATAGGACCAATAAGTGTTATGAAGATAAAAGGTGTATTCAAAGAAGGTAAGATTGCAAGAGAGAAATTCTATGACTCTTTGCATCTGTGTTGACAGTGGAAAAAATGAGAAAATATCCAGACAGCAAATCTTGGTTTTGAAACACATCTGAAAATCTGCCTTGAATTGAAGCTACTGAAGAAAGGAATAGGGAATAAGTACACAAAAAAATTAAAGCTAGGTTTAAAAGGGGCTTAAGAATTATATAGCTAATCCATTTATGATGGTACATAACTTTTCCCATATACCTGCACTGGAAAATAAAGATTGAAGCAAATATATTGCCAGTTTTTAAAAAGGGTTCCACAGGACATCCAGTTAGCTTCAGGCCTGGAAATCCAGTATTTCTACCCAAGAAATCAGTAGAAACCATAATCATAGAATGGCAGGGGTTGGAATGAACATCTGGAGATGATCCAGACCAACTGCCCTGCCAGAGCAGGTTCACCTAGAGTGGATTGCACAGGATGGCATCCAGGCAGGTTTTGAATGTCACCAGAGACAAAGACCCCACCATCACTCTGGGAAGCCTGTTCCAGTGCTCTGCTGCCCTTGCAGCTAAAGAAGTTCTTCCTATGGTTCAGTTGAACCTCTTGTGTTTCAGTTTGTGACCACTGTCTCTTGTTTCTATCCCTACTGAAAAGAAGCTGGCCTCTTGACACCCATCCTTCAGATATTTATAAGCATTGGTAAAATCCCCTCTGCCTTCTCCAGGCTAAACAGCCCCATGTGTCTCAGCCTTCCCTCACAAGAGAGATGCTCCAGTCCCCTGACCATCTCCCAAGTCTCCCACTGGACTGTTGCCAGTAATTCCTCAATCCTTGTTGTACTGGGAAGTCCAGAACTGGAGCCAGTACTACAGATGTGGCCTCACTAGGGCAGAGGGGAGGGATGACCTCCCTTTACCTGCTGTCCACACTCCTCTTGATGCACCCCAGGGTGCACCTTCTGCTGCATCAGCCACTCCTCCCTGTAGAGAGAACCACAGGTCCTCAGGTGTCGCCGATAATGAACTGGGAGCTTAAGGCCCAGCTGTGCCCAATAATTAGGGCCTGCCCCAGCCGGAAATAGGCGGGGCTGAAGGGCAAAATAAAAGGCATGATCCCAGAAGCAGAGTCAGTCAAGAGATGAAGATGCCTGAGGAGAGGAACGGCAAGAAAGAGCTCCGGAGAAGAGTTGAGTCCCCAAGAGAAAGGCTCGCTGCAACACCTCCCAGTTCTGCATCATCAGCAAACCTGCTGAGAGTACACTCTGTGCCTTCATCCAGATCACTGACTGAACACACCTGTACCCAGATCTGACCCTGGGGAACACCACTAGCTACAGGCCTCCAACTTGACCCTGCACTGCTGACCACCACCCTCTGAGCTCTGTCATTCAGCCAGTTCTCAACCCACCTCACTCTCCACTCAACTGACTCACACTTCCTGAGCTTACCTATGAGGATTTTATGGGAGACAGTGTCAAAAACCTTGCTGAAGTCAAGGTAGACAATATCCACTGCTCTGCCCTCATCTACCCAGCCAGACATGCCACCAAAGGCCATCAGATTGGTCAAGCAGGATTTCCCCTTGGTCAGTCCATGCTGACTACCCCTGATAACCACGTTTTCCTCCACATGCTTAGAGGTGATATCCAGACTGGATTGTTCCATCAGCTTTCCAGGGATGGAGGTGAGGCTGACTGGCTTGTAGCTTCCTAGGTCCTCCTGCCCTTTTTGAAGGCTGGAGTGACACTGGCTTTCCATATTAAGCATATTCAGCTCAGGAAATCCCTTAACAAACAAGGGAAAAGTCCTAGAGGAAAGTAAAGGTCTATTATCTCTATTTTTGTACTTTTCCTTAGGCACCCACTTACAACCACTGCTGAATACAGGCCTTTAGCCTGCTCCAGAATGTTACATTGCTACATTATGTCTGGGAAGACAGAGAAAAAAGAGAAATTCTGCTCCCTATAACGCCATAAATTCAAATGATCATAATTTAATTAAATTTTTGTGTGTAATATTTTGTCAGTTACTGAAAGGAAGTTCCAGCCCTAAAAGTGTTGACTGACTAACTGCTTTCAGAATGACAACAGAAATCAAATCATTTCAACTCAAGGGAACTCTTTTCTGGCACTTCTGTGAAGTTATTTTGGAAGGAAAAAAAAATTGAAACCTTTGTATGGAAAAAAACCACACTCAGGATCTTCAAGTACAGTTTGTACCATTATTTCACCTTCTATTTTCCCCATGCTGTCCCTTCTATTTTATGCTTAGTTTAGTCTTGAGTCTCAGTGTCTCTGTAGTACTCTGCCCATCAACCTGCATATTTCCTACTTCAGCCTCCCTGCATCAGGCTTCTCATTCAAATGCAGATTTTCACACACACATTAAAATCTAATACTAATCACTAATGCTGTGAGCTTGAATCCTACCTCTGATAAACGTGCACCAAGCCATTCTGCAAACACCAGTGAAGTTACATTAATTTAATAACTTGCAGCTATTGCACAGGCCTGCTGCTTTCAATGGTCTTCTGTATTCACTCAGCTTTTTTCCACTTACGGTTGAAGGAGAATATTCCTTTTTAATTTGGTTTCATAACACAGAGCAAGTTTGTGATCCTGTCACACAGTAAAATTAGAAACACATACCTCAGCTGAAGCATCAAAATCTATTACATTATGTATTTTTAGAAATAAACAATAACAACCCTTTCAAAAATCAGCTTCCATGCATCTTTCACAGAATGTTAACATACATAAAGATGAAAGGAAGCATGGCTTGTAGCAGTCACACAGCAGTGGTGTGGGATCTGAAGCAATTTTAACTGTAGCAGAGATCAAACCATTTGTAGGCTATTAAATACCTCCCTGTTTTGAAGACAATTCATTAATGTTCATTATGTTTCAATGGTTACATCCACATTTATATTTTTACATAAATATCAGATAGTTTCTTACAATACTGCTTTTGCTAAAATCCTGTGTGGTAATAATATAAAAAGTTTTAAATTATGCCTACTGCTACCAAAAAAGAAACAAAGTTAGGCTAATAATGGGATAAGCTATTACAGTAAAGACTTTCAAACATTAAAATGTACAGTGTTGTGAAACCCACTTAACATCATATGATACTCAAATGACATCACCATTAGGTCCTGCTACTTGAATTACACCAGCTCTTCTGATTAATTAAAAAAAAAAAAAAGCTTCATCTAAGAAAGTACTTTTTAAATTTTTCACTGTTTATGATGGTCTTGCAAATTTAAGTCACATGTCAGAGAGATCCTGATGCAAATTTTGGCAGCAGATTAGTAGTTTTTTTAAACTTTCCTAAAACTGGACAGTCATTCACAAAACAGACTGATATTACTAGAAGTTTAGAGAAGCCCATGATTTTTTTTTGCTAATTCTATACTACCAATACAATTGTACAAAAATATGTTCAACTCTTCTAACCTGAAGCCTATCACAAGATCTCACCCATTCATTGCCAGGAAGCTGAACAGGAGCCAGCAGTGTGCCCAGGTGGCCAAGAAGGCCAATGGCATCCTGGGCTGGCTCAGGAACAGCGTGGCCAGCAGGTCCAGGGAAGGGATTCTGCCCCTGTGCTCAGCCCTGGGGAGGCCACAGCTTGAGTCCTGTGTCCAGTTCTGGGCCCCTCAGCTCAGGAAGGAGATTGAGGTGCTGGAGCAGGTCCAGAGAAGAGCAAGGAGGCTGGGAAGGGATCCAGCACAAGTCCTGTGAGGAAGGGCTGAGGGAGCTGGGGGTGTTGAGGCTGGAGAAGAGGAGGCTCAGGGGAGACCTCATCACTCTCTACAACTCCCTGAAAGGAGGTTGGAGCCAGGGGGGGGTTGGGCTCTTTTCCCAGGCAACTCTCAGCAAGACAAGAGGGCACAAGAGGTCTCAAGTTGTGCCAGGGGAGGTTTAGGTTGGACATTAGAAAGAATTTCTTTACAGAGAGGGTGCTCAGACACTGGAATGGGCTGCCCAGGGAAGGGGTGGATTCTCCATGCCTGGAGATATTTCAAAAGAGCCTGGATGTGGCACTCAGTGCCATGGGCTGGGAACCACGAGGGGAATGGATCAAGGGTTGGACTTGATGATCTCTGAGGTCCCTTCCAACCCAGCCAATTCTATGATTATCTGAATAAGTCAAGTCTGCTCTTCTCCAGTCTAATGTCCCTATTCTGCTTCCCACTTTCCTTATTTCCCTTTACTCTTAACCCACTTAACCCATTGGCCTGCACATGTGCAACTGCTTCATCTTTATTCCCAAGGAACAGGTCCAGTACAGCACTTCCCCAAGTAAATTCACCCAGCACATCAAAAGCTTCTCCTTAACACTCCAGACTATGCAGTGAACCAGGCCAAGGAATATACAAGTCTAACTCTTTCAAAAAAAAAAAAAAAAAAAAAAAAAATTAGTTTTAACCTAGCTCAGCTCCCTGATCCAATTCACTAAGTGGCAGTAAAAAACTTCTGCTGAGACAGAGGTATTTTTTTCAAGGTGGGAGGAATAGTTAAAGTACCTACACAAATATGTTCGTGTATATGTGTAGCTTGTGTTAGCTTAGCTATTAGTATTGACATCAGTACTGTCAATAATTTATTTTTCTCCTCTCTAGCCTACCTAAAAGCCTTGTTTTATGCAATGCACTCTAATAATTTTTTTGTCCCAGAGACATAAGTTAAACCAAAATACTGTTAAGTCAATTATTTAGAATCGTCTTAAAAGAAAAACTTGTGCAATCTGCAAAAGAATTTTAATTCAAAAAGACACTAAGACCACACAGCTCTAGTCCCCTGTTAAATCATAATCACATCACAATCAAAGTTTTTTGGGTTTGTTCTGATTAAATATCTCATGTACTTCTCACTGATTTCTCTCAAATAGGTCTGAACACTCCTCAGTCAGTTGGGAATCTTATGGCTGAACAGAACTGAGGTAGGAGAACTATAAAGCATGGGATGATTCAAGAGTTGTGAGCATGGGCAGATGTACTTCCAGAGCTCTAAAGATCATGGATGACTTGAACAGCCTGGTAAGGTGAAAAAAAAAAATAAAATCTGTCTTATCCAATTACATTCCTTAGATTTTTTCCATTATTTTATCATAGAGATGCCAAAGTAATGGCAAGTGCATCCATGCCAACCATAAAAAGATAATTCCACTATCTCTGCTGTTATGTTACCAGGTCACTTTGGTACCCAACTGTAGCACGTCCTCCAAGGTAGTGATTAGACAAAAGACAGGTATTTCTCCCTGTATTTAGCTTCAGAAAAGACTTGGAAATGCCTCTACACATTAAACTCGAATAATTCTATAGCTAGGATGCAGAGAACCAAGACATTAACAAACATCTAACTGCACAACTATCTTTCTCTTACTAGAGCTGAAGTTATCCAGGGTCAGATTTTAGCAATGAAAATTCACAGAATGAATTTGAACTCACTGAAAGTCAACTACAACAATGCCACAGTTTGAATATTAAGGAAAATTTCATTTAAAAATTGGTTGCTACATCTGGCAGCATGAAAACATATGCCTGATTTTTATATAGGTGACAGAACAAAAACTGTTGGCTGCTGAAGGTCTGAGCATCAAGAAAAGCAAGCCATAAAAATAGCCACAACAGCTGTGATTTTCATATCTATGGTTAATAACTTTAGTTTCACCTTAGGGAAACTTCAATATTGTGTTTAAGTTAACAAAAAAAAAAAAAAAAAAAAAAAAAAAAGAAACAGAACAAAAAGCCATTCAAAAAAACCCCAAAATTGCTGTAAAACATCTGGGAATACATATGACTGTCCTTCCACAAATAAGTTTCAATGTAAAAAATATTTAAAAGGGGACAGAAGTTCCTACAATTCTGTTACCACTTGATACACTACTCACACTTCTTAACATCCTTTTCACTTTTCTGCATCATTTTAGTTGTATATTCCTCAACACAACATCATAAGGGATCTCTGAATTGTAGCTAAATTCCAATTATTGTTACCTGCTACCACAGGAAACACATTAGAGAGGCAAATACTGATTATATGCAGTACCATACAGGATTTATTGCTCAACTCTTAATGCTTGATTCAGACTTGTTGCTTTCCTAATTAAATTCAGTATATATACACCTCTTTTGGGTCTGGCATTATGTGCATATCAGAAAGAATCTTACAAAGATTTCTACGTTGCTTGCTAGAGAAGCAATCACACACTTTTGCTGACATAGACTACTAAGCTTTTACCACATTATTAAATATTGAAAACCCTACAACACCCTGTGGTGGTGGGGAAAAGAGGGCAGAAGTAAGCTTTTTAATCCATTTGTTGGTCATTATCAGTTGTCAAGTCTGACAAAAGGACACCCTGTCTCTGAAAAGATTGTTGAGCTGAGGTAGTTGGTGATGGAAACAAGAGAAGATTCAAGCCTCATGAGCATTTTCAAAAGTTCTACTTAAGTGATGAGAGCTGCAATATTGAAGTGTAAAAAATATTTTAAATTTGCTTCAGTGCTGTGGCTTTGCTTCAGTCCAGTAGCTAGCAAAAAATGTTCAATAACTACTAAAAATTGTTCAGTAAATATTTTAAAACTGAAAAATAAATTTAAAAAAAAAAAAAAATGTGAAAGGCATCTTATTTTAAGGAAAAAAAGCACCCACAGATGGAGCAGTAGGCATACTCTCAAAAAAAGGAAAGTAGCTCAATCAGCTAACTAGAAAATATTTTTTTATGTGCAAGAGTCACGGAGTCCTCACAGCAGAAAAACACCCAAACCTCTTACCAGGAAAGGTAAGAGAAAAGGAGAGAAAAATTCTCCTAAAGAAAAGGAATTAGACAGGAGAAAAGGAGAAAGATTTCAGCTCTTCAAGACACCTTCCAGCAGCATGGCACTTTTTTATCTTCTTTCACTTCCAGTTCTTGTTGCTGCTTCCTCATAATTGCTCCTGAGGACACCAAAGTTTTGTAGCCTCTGCTCTGCCTCGAGACTCTGAGCTATAGCTGCACCAAAGTGAAAAATAATGCAGGGAATCAGAAGTGTAGCACTCATTACAATACTGCTAAACTAACACTTTGTAACAAAGAATATCACAAAATGTACTTTTTATGTACATATCGTGCACGCAGATGTGCGTTATTCACATATATACTATGTACATGCACATAGATGTACATATACACTATTAGATATTTTACAGAAAAAACAAACTTCATAATTGCATCAACGAGGAGTTGTGGATTTCATCATAACTACACACAGAAAATGGGAGCATGTTTGGCAATGTAGCCACATACAGATGCCAAGGAATATGCCCCAATGCTTACCAAATGAGGTCAGGTATTTGTAAAGTTCAATTATTACAATAAGTGGGGTTGTGTCTAATAATAATTTTTCAATGTGCTATCACTAATCATCTTTAAAGTGTATCAGAAAGAAGAGTGGTGTGGGGAAGACGACAGAACAGAGAGATTAGTGAGGAAATGGAGGAGAAAATGAAGCAAATATCTGTAATAAGCTGGAAGCTGTTTATAGACATTAGTGTTATTTTCTAAGTTCACCTTTGGAGGTTGTTTCATAGGGTTCTCTTGAGGGCAGAGATGATAGGACAAAGCAGGTGCTTTTTGAAAACTGTTGCACAGATTTATGGTTTCACCCTTTACACATAGACTGAAAGCTCACTGAGCTGCACTGTGTTTGCCTCAGTTTCCCTGCTTAGTGCAGCTCAGCACACTGCAAAACTCGAGGCTGACACAGCATTATGCACTTGGCATCATTTACACACCAAGGAATCTGCTCCTGATGACAAGCTCAGCACAGCTGGAGCTGCTAACAACCCAGGAGCTGCAGTTCTGGGACAACTTTCTGGGAAGAGTTTCCTTCCTGTATAGGGAGCATCTGCCCAGAGATTTTCTGTGCAAATCCCAGGATATGATGACAAGCTCAGAACAGCTGGAGCCGTTAACAACCCAGGAGCTGCAGTACTGGAACAACTTTCTGGGAAGAGTTTCCTTCCTGTATAGGGAGCATCTGCCCAGAGATTTTCTGTGCAAATCCCAGGATATGATGACAAGCTCAGCACAGCTGGAGCCGTTAACAACCCAGGAGCTGCAGTTCTGGGACAACTTTCCGGGAAGAGTTTCCTTCCTGTATAGGGAGCATCTGCCCAGAGATTTTCTGTGCAAACCCCAGGATATGATGATATGGTGAAAACGAGAAGCTACAGTCAGGGGCAGACGCCTTTTGGCAGTAATTAACAGCAATTAATTGTCCGCCCACGGGCCAGGGCGGTCAGGACCCTGGACAGCTCCGGGTCGGGGCGGTCAGCACCCTGGACAGCTCCGGGCCGGGCGGGGCAGTTTCTGCCCCCCCCCCCCCCCCCCCCCCTCTCAGCATCAGTCGGATACTAAGGAGGAAGGTGGAGAACTGATCTCTGGTTCACTTTTATTTTAATAAGAATTTTCAAGGAGGCCTCGGAGTTACCAGCACAGATTCTGACAGATCGTTGCAACGTAAAAGGAAAAAAAAAAAAAAATCCAGAAGACAGTGTTTGGAAAGGATAAATTACTTTGGTAACTACGGGGTACTGGCTAGGTATCACTTCCAAACAAAATAGAAGAGTTGAATATTAAAGGAAGAGAATATAACTACTGCCATTCAGCTGGACCACATTGCAAGTTTGGCCTAAAAAGATAACAGCATTAAGGCACTTAAACTTCTGTAACACAGCCAAGTTTCTACTGCACGGTACAGTCTGTTTTTAAGAAACTAAACCAGGAGAAAACCAAAGATCACATGTTAAATAATAGGTACCAAAATATAACTGTAAGTTAACTGAATTAATATTTCCCCAATTAGTTCCTAAAGAATCAACTCCTGAATTTACACTGGAACAGATCTTACTAGATGAAAATTGAGTTGTGGCTGATACTGAGATCAGGAAGTGGAACAGAACAAACTGCATCAGTCATTTAATGGAGTGCAATCAAACTGCATGTGTTCCAACTTGAATAAAAGAGGACATTAAACATCAAGGAGCAAAGAATAACTGGAAACATCACCCCAACACGATACCAATAATCAGATTCTCTTGATAAATGCACTGCTGCAGCATTAAGGCTACAAAAACCACGGATGAGTAGGCAAATAGATAGCAGGAGAGACTGTGATACCTCTGTCTGCTCATTGTAGGATTGCTGCTGGAATAGAATATTACAGCTCTGGTGGTCACATTTTAAAAAAAGGTTTGGGTTTTTTTTTTTTTTACAAAAAGAGGCAGGATCCCAAATTATTAAGATACTGGAGAATATGTATTAAGTGTGTGACATATCTGAATATTTAAAAGTAACTTTATAGCTCTTTGATGGATGCCTAAACTTGCCATATAGAGACATGTTTAGAAAAGAACAGGTCATATTTGAAAGCAGAGATGGGACAAGATGGGACCAGGAGTCAAGTGAGTGCATTAAAACTCCCTGCTTACAGTTTGTTGTCTGCACAACTAAATTTTTCCAGGGAGACCAACCATAAATGAATTACCATTAATAGACAACATATTTTAATTGTGCTTAGTGGAAGTTTTCAAATGGACAGCCTAATTTTTTTCCTAACTATATCTGCTTTAGCAAATGAAGTTGGCACATCCAAAAGACAGGTGAAAGGAAATATAACAACTTTCTCCACTTATGCATGTATAGAGTGAATAATTGCTGCATAAATAAGAGCTTGAAGATATCCTTCCAGAAATGACCAGTTCTAAAAATCTCACATCCTTTCAGGAAGAAATTGAGTAAGGATGGAAGAGAAGTTGGACAAAGTGTCTGTCTGACCCTTTAGGAGGCAGGTCCCAGCTCTGACACTTTGGAGTGGGGACTCTGGGTCAGAGTCCTGAGCAATTTTACCCTGTGCCTGTACAGGAATTTCCTTCAGCAAAGCTCAGGAGAATCCATGAGCTGCAGCAGCTCCTGGGCAGGTCACCAAGCCCCTGCACTGCTGTGGGGACCACTGGGCTCCTGATGCTTTACTTGTGCAGCTGGACTGGCTTGACTTTTTTATTCAGTGTATTGTGTCAAAATTATGAGGCTCAGTTGCTTCAGTTTAATAAAAGTTGCTAATAAATAGTTTAGGAAATAAGAGATCTTCATTCTGACATAAAAAATCATACCAGTGAAAGGCTGAACCTTTAAATTACATAAAAACAAAGCCCTCCAAGGTCTTGGGTTTTACTCAATAAAGATATTCTACTATTAGAACACCTCATTATGTCAGTGGATTCTTCATTACTGACAAGTCTTAAAAGACAACAAAATGATTTTTTGAATGATTTTTGTTAAAATAGTGTTAGCACAGAGAATTCCAAGAAGTTCTGAGGAAGCTGGTGGTAGGCACAAAGTTGGCCTCAATAACCACAACAGTTCCCTTGCTCTTAAAGCAGTCAGGCCAATTCATGGGATGAGGTTTTTATCTTGGAAAATTAACTACAAAGGTATATTTCATCATGAAAATATGATTATCCCAAGCATATTTAGTATGCTGGGACTGTCTAAGTCCACAAAAGTACTTTTCAACACTTCAGGGATCAGGTGAAAAAAATAAAACATTGCATAATGATGAGGCATATAAATCAACAAATTTACATATTATTAACATGGGATCAAGAGACTGACAAAAGTTATATGAATTTCTTACACATCAGAAGATGTAACAGTGCAATTTCAGATTTTAACTCTCTGCCAAACCAACTCAGAACTATTCCTAATAATACAAAAGCAAAGTTTTCCACAAAACATTCCAGTCTTTCATTTAATTCTTACTTATATAATAAAAGGTATTACATATAGGTATTACATGCCTCAAGAAACACTGGCTGGGTGTAAAGAAAGAGATTCAATACCAAATCACTCAGAATTTCCAAATAGTTCTGGTCAAATTGTCAACCTATAACCTGCTGTATTTGTACATTCTGAATGTTTAAACACTTGCTCTATAAATATAAAATGTCTAAAACTGGAAGTTTTACTTCAGATTGACTGAGATCTAATTTTGAGGATATAAAAACAGTAATACATGACACCATAATTACAATAGCATGATAACCCTAAAATAATAGCAGTATTCTGTTTAACAGAAACTCATGTACGTTGGTGTTTAATTAAATAATACTTGGAACTCAAATAGTAATTATATAGCCAATAAATATTTGCTGTAATATATAACTACAGGTACTACTCTTGAAACCAAGATTCCAGCTTTTGCCTCTTTCAAAACAAAGAATGTAAGAGCATTTTATAATATGTCAACACCAAATATGATGAATACCTGGGCTACTCATACAGCAGTCTTTGGTCCTGATTCAGGACCAGCTGATTCATAACTCAACTCTGCCCAATCCTTCACTCCAGGTAAAAAAAACCAAACCAAAGAATAAAAAAACCCAAACCAAGCCAAATCAACAACAAAAAAAAAAAAGCCTACAAAAAAACCAAAACAAAACACTAAATAAATTAACTCAGGGACCCATTACATGTCAATGCAGATCCTCACAATATTGATGCATTTCCTACCAATTCCAACAAGCCAGTCAAAATACAGCTGCTCCCTGCTCCCTGATTGCAGAGGGAGGGAAAATTGACTCATCAAGGAAAGCTCAGACCAGTCTTTGCCAGTCTTTGGACTGGTAGCTGTACAGAAGAGTGGCCACACGACTGAGATTTCCTAGGCTCAAAAACAATGAAATCTGTAAAAGCAACATGGACAACAGGGAGAAATGTTTGGCCTGAATTTAACATCTAGCCCAAATTTCCTTCCAATTTATAGGGAAAATAGAGCAGCACCACCTCAAAGCAGCCTTTTGGGCAAAATGTTCCTTTTTCTCTTGCCTCCTCCCTGAGCTGACAACAGGCACCCAGGCCACACTGATGGAGAGCACCTGGTTACAGCTTCTATCTCAGCTGGACATGCAGGGTGAAGCTGCATGTGACACATTGACCTAGCAAGAGCTGTAAACCTATCCCAGAAAAAAAGTAATATAACCAACCCTCTTCTAACAACCATTCTCTGTCAAGTTAGTGAGTTGAATCAGTGCAGCTCAGAGATCAATGGACACAGGAAAAGGCACAGACAGAGGGCATTACTTATAAACAGCAGCCACCTCCTACACTGGTTCAACAATAATGTGTAAGTTCATCTGCAGGAGCCAACACGTAAAAATATTTTATATATATATATATGTGTGTGTGTGTGTATATATATATATTTCATCTGCAGGAGCCAACATGTAAAAATATTATATATATATATATATATATATGTGTGTGTGTGTGTGTGTGTATATATATATATATTTCATCTGCAGGAGCCAACACGTAAAAATATTATATATATATATGTGTGTGTGTGTGTGTGTGTGTGTGTGTGTGTGTATTTCATCTGCAGGAGCCAACACATAAAAATATTATATATATATATATATTAATAAATGACAACCAGTGCCAGAGAGTCAACAATGGAGCTTCTTTCCTGCATGCATTTGCTTTCCTGTGGGAAGCTCACAACTTCAGCATCAATATCTTCTGCTTCAGCTTCAGTATCAATTTCTTCAGTCTCACCTACTCAAACAGGAACTGTCTGGGTCAGCTGGCACATTCCTCTCCAAAGACCAATAAATACTTTCTTCACACTGATCTATCTTGTGATTCTTTCACAATTTTTTCTCCACACTGATGAATTATTCAACAGGTTTCCCCACTGGAAACATCACCTTTCTCAAAACTATACAACTCTAATTTTGCCCAAATTATCATGACTAACACAATATTCCTTGGAGCATGGAAAAAACAACAGATAAACTTTATGCAGAAATAGAATCATGACCCAAAATCAAGTTCCCCTCCTTCAGCTAGCAAACTATGCCAATTTAGGCTGACTACTTATGGAATTATACTTGGATTTTACAGCAATTGGAAACAGAAAAATCAAAGAGTCACATAGGAAAGCAGAACATTCAGTGAAACTCAAGGAGCAGCACAGTCATTCCTCCTCCAATAAAATTTCAGTCATTTGATATTGCCCCTTCTGAATCTACCTAATGCAGGATGCTGACAAATGGAAAGACAGGGAAATAATTCTTTCAAGACAGTAAAAACCTCAACATGACATTATTTAAAATAAGAGCATAGATGCGTTCTTTAAAATCATCAGTTTGATGCTGAAAAGAAGCACAGTCTATTTATAGATCACTTTTTTGGTTTTAAATACTTCAGCTCTGCAAAGCTCACCAGACACACTTAATTTGCTCAGAAGCTGTACTGCTCCCCAAGAGTGGCATCTGAAGCATTGCTGGAGTGAACTTAAGAGCTTCAACAAGACACATCCTGCTGACAGACCACACAAAAAAGCAGCTTCCTTCTTTCTATCTTACTGAAAAAGACTGTATCAAGTAAGCATTGCTAAAACCCTCACAAAACATTAATATCCTGAGAGAATGCATGACAAGAGCAATAAACATTATCTGAGAATTATCTGGGAAATGACAGAGAGCAAAACAAACCCCCCCTTTCAGATTCAATAGGCAGTTGGAGACAATTCCCAAATAGTGGAAAGACACAAGCTCTACAAGGCAAGATCTTAACTGTGGATGAGTCCAGTGGAACACCTCCATCAGCAGTGGATACACTTCTTGTCTAACTTCAGTTGTGAGAGAAATGCAAACACATAATCAAATTATTTCAATGTAAACACAGAGCAGTAGGTCACGATCATTTCAGTTCTTCCCCAATTTAGCTTCAGATAGTAGCATATCCTTGCTATAAAAATAACAAATCTCTTTGCATATTGAGAAATTAAAAAATTACCTCATATTAAAAAGACTTTGTCTTTTACAAGCTCTCAAAGCAAGCTCAGCATATTTTACCTTTTCTTTACACATAAGACAGCCTGGAAAAATTTACTTTACTGACACATTTACTGGAAAAATTTCCAGTATTGGAAAAATCTACTTTCCTCATCAATACCACCAGTGAACTTGTTACCATCACCCATGAAACCCCAGCCAGCCTTCAACTCTTCTAACTACTTGGAAGCATCTTCTGCAGATAAATACAAGCCTAAGCAACATACACACATCTTTCTGAAAGGAAGAATTACTGGATGGAGTTCCTCATCAGGGCATATAACCTAGTCCTCAAAAATTGATTAATCACTTCAGAGACAAAACAAGAGCATGGAACAGCATTTCAGCAGTGTTTTTTCATCACAGAATTGTTCACTATGCAGTACAAGAACCACAGAAAAAAAAACGTCTGAAACATAACAGGGAACACATTTTTAAATTTGTAACAAGACAGTTTTGTTAAAAATGCTGTAGGCTTCTTCAATTTCCAGTTTTGCCTTCTTTTTCATCCCTCCTCTCAAATTAAATCTTCCCCTTCTCCCAAAAAGAAATTCCTCACAGTTTTCACATATTTATCTCCATTAGTAGAGAATCAAGTTTGAAACCAGGACAAGTAAGTTCTTGAAAATCGTGACTCATATAGCTTCCCCAAAATTGGAAAAAAGATACCTAAACAGATCAGGAGATGAAGCATCAAAAGGTCAGACTTTATTGTTTGAGTTTTCCACTACTTAGGTTTCAAGATTAGTGACCCATAAGCTAATACAGAGACAAACAGACTGCAAATTTTAATTGCCAAGATTAGCACCTCAATTTCATAATCAGCTTTAAAAAAAAAAAAAAAAAAAAAGCTCTGAGTTACCAGATGCCTTCAAAAGCACACTAAACATCTAGCACTGAAGAGAAAAAAAAACTAAAATCCAGCTTTAAAATTTTATAAATATAATAAAGTTGTAAAGGATAAGTAAATGAAAGGATATTTTCAAAAAAGGCAATTTGTAAGAACATTCAAGATACAGTTACTAAAAGCCATGTTACATAGCATTCAATTTTTCCAACGAAGAGAGGGATGTCAACTTTTATTGTACCCCCATGTAACACAACACAGTGCCACCATGTAGGGACTCTACCTGTGCATGAAAAGCAGAAAAATGAAACTGATCCATTGGGTTGTATGCTCTCCTCCAACTCTTCCCAAAGTTAAAATGTTTAAATGTTTCCATTTAAGTAGCCTAAATGCTAAGCTGTTAAATAGAAGAAAAAGTAGCAAAAGATTAAGCACTCAAACAGGTTTCCCTCATCCTAATCACAGACAAGAAATCAAGTGGATTCCAAGTAATTTTTAAACACAACATGATCTGCTGCTCTTGTATTCCTTAATGTACACCGTGCATTTAGTCAATTTTGAGTGTTTTAATTTTTCACCCTTTTACACTTCATCTATTGGCCCATCAGACTGCTCTGCTAGATCCATGGCACCACACACTGCTCTCCGAGATCAAACAAATGAAGCTCAGGTTTCTTTGCTTAGGAGAGAGTGCTTTAACAATGAGAACGAGGAAGGAAGGACAGTGGCTGGTCCACATACAACAAAACATCCCTGTGAGACCACTACCAGTCCTGGTGTACTGAAAAGGCAGCTGTTTCTCCTCCCCTCTGGCCAAACACAAAGGCTTTGTGTGATGCTCTCCCAGAGCAGGAGAAAGAGACAACGCAGCACACAGGAACACACAGAAACTGTCAGTCTCTGTTGCAGAGCATCAATTCATTCCCACTAAACAAACCAATCTTGGCTAACTCAGAAAACACAGCAGTATATTAATGTACCACAGAGTGCAACTTCCCACAACGAGACAAATGCTTAACCTTCTGTACACATACACCTAGAACTGGTAGGCACCCATCATTTAGAGATCAGTTTTGAAGAGGGAAAATTCCACTCACATCTCTCTTTCGTCATACTCAAAAATCTCTTTCTTGATTTAATCAGTTGCACTGGAAAAGCCTCTCTGGAATTCATGATGTTCGAGGTAACAGACCCTGCAGCACACAGCTGCTCAGTGACTGCTCTAAATCTAACCAATGTCATGATATTCCTATTGCTCAGTTTGCTCTTCTTATCCTTACCCCATCATCAGGTTTAAAAAGATGCTGAACTTAAAGGGCATAACAGTACCTCAGAAATATACCAGAGAATCAAAAAAGTACCTGTCAGAAAAAACTGATTCCATCTTCAGGTTTTTTAAACTACGTTATCTTGATGCACTACTTTCAAAATAACTTTTGATTAATGGATACATACTACTACAGTCAAATTTCCCTATATGTGGTCTTTTTGGCAAGCCAAGCAAATGTTAAGATGCATACTTCTTGTTTAGCAGGCTGAGAAAGTTTTAATACTTTTGTTAAAGGTAATTCATACTGTAAAACAAAGGAGTCCTCATCAGTGAAGTACTGTGCAATTTAACACATAACAAAAATGGGTATCTTAGTACCACAAGTTCACTTCATTAAGATTAAAAAAAAAAAAAAATTTTGCAAAACCAAACAAGAGCAGTAAAATAAGCTCTAATCTTTTTCTTTCCCTGATATAACAGCTAAAATTAACTAATATATCTACAAGCACAGCATGTGTTCTAGAGGCATGACATAAACTATGCAGAACGTATAAAAATTCTACTCAGTTTTTCCAGAACCACAGCCTGGAAACTAATCACTCACTTTCAGGCTAACGTGATTTTTAAAAGAAAGAGTATGCTTTATTTTAGGGCTCTTAACCTTTCTGTCAATATAGCTTACCCTTTCAGAGCATTTAAGCTGAAACTGAACTGCTTCTGCACATAAAGGCTAAGATAGCCATTACAAACTATTTCATAGCTTATTTTCTACAGTCCTTTCCAGCTGAATTATAAATACAGTAGAAGGTTCTCCAAAGGCTGGGCAATAGTTAGGGTCTTTCCTTTGTGTCCATCTTTGGTTGCCCTCCCCCACCAGAATAATATATTAATATTAATATTTGCAAAAACACCCCCGTTCACACTACCAGTTATTCCCAACTGCTCTGGCTCACACCGGGGTGGGGGGGGAGGGAGAAACTCAGCTTCTTCCTTTCATTGCATTTGCTCTAGACTGACAAGAGAAGTACAAGGATGCAGATGCAGCTCCAGAGATCACCCGAGCACCTAGGAACAAGGTGCTTCCCCCCATTTCCTTTTTCTTGAAGCTGAAAGGATCTATAGCCGCGATTTGAAAACCTGTAGGTTTACTATTACCCCTGTAGTGAGTGCATCTGCGGCCTAGCCAGGCGTATCTGTATTCACATATTGATGCAACTGCTGCTAATGGCTCCAGCTCTCAGCGCGCTAGACGGCAGACTGACTCCCCATCCAGCCTTGCCCACGGATCCATCCCCTCCACGCACGCCACGGTGAAGAGCTGGGAGCACAGACGCAGCTATTTTAAAATCAGGGATGTTTCGCCACTAGAACACGTAAACAGCGGTACCGTTTGCCTTCTTGCAGCAAGTGGAAGGAACAAATAAAAAAAAAAAAAAATATATATAATAATAATAATAATAAATCTCGTGCCTATAAATTGGAATTCTCCGTAGAGGCCGGGGCGGCGATGACCGCCGCCGGAGCCCGCCAGACACGCTGACCTTAACTCCACGGCAAGGATCGCCCTGTCCTCCCCGCGACACCCGCTCCGTTCCAACAACCCTTCCTCGGGGCAGGCCACGGCTCCCCGGAGCTCCGGCGCCCGGCGAACTCCTTCTCCCGCGGGGAGAGGAAGAGCGACGCGGCTCCCACAGCAACCGCTGCGGGCGGAACGGCTGAGGCGGCAGAGCCCGAGGGCCGCGCAGGGCTCAGGCGGCGGGAGCGGCCCCGGGGGACACCTCCGCCCGGCGGCCGCCGCGTCTGCTCACCTGGAACGGGGCCGAGGCGGAGGCGGCGGCTCCTCGGGGCGGCTGTTCGCGGCTAGAGCGGCGAATCCCTGCGGAGTGCGGAGCGCGAAAAGGGAGGGTTATGAGGAGCGGGTGTTGGGGGGGGGGGGGGGGTCGGCTAGAGCGGCGGCCCCCGACCCAGCCTCCGCCCCATGGCGTGCGGCGCGGTCTCTATGGCGACTGCAGTGCCGGGACGGCGCCGGCCCGCCCGCCCGCGGGGAGGGGTACGGCTGCGCACAGCGCGGAGGAGACGCTCAGGGGGTTACGGAGGAGCCCGCGGCCCTTCCCACCGGAGTTAACCCCCTCGCGGCCACCGCTCCCGCCATCCCCGCAGCAGCCCCCGCCGCCCTCCCCCGCGCTCGCCCTTCCTCAGCGGCGGCGCCACGGAACCGCTGTCCTCTAGGGCACCGCCCGCCACCCTCTTTCCGCAGCGGCGATTGGGCATCCCCCGGAGATCCCTGCCGGTGGTTGGCTGCCAGCGCTATCACTTAGGGTTCCGGAGGCGGGCGCACCGGGACGCGGGCGCTGTGTGCGGGCTTGGTTGAGGGGCGGTGAGTCCCGATTGCGGCCGCCCCCGCGCAGCCTCGGGGCCGAGGTGCGTGCCGGGCGCTGTAGTTCCCCCGCAGCCGTGGCGGGGACCGCCGCACGCCGCTTCTCGCCCAAGTTCTGAGGGGTTGTCGGGCAGCGCCCGTGACGGGGATCCGGGCTGGCCCCACGGCGCTGGCCGCCGGGCGGCTTCCCCGCTGCAGCTCCCGCTCTGCTCCGGGGGAGGGCTGCGTCCTCCCTGCGGTACCGACCTCCGCCGCAGCATCTCCGGCCCTCTCCGCACCGAAGAGGGGGGCAGATGGCTCGGGGCCCGTCTAGGCCCAGGCCGTAGCCCTGCGGGACGAGCGGGATGAGGAATGACAGAGCAGGGGGAGGGAGGTGCGGGGCAGGACCCTTGTGTCGCCTCAGGGGCTTGAGGCTCCCGAGGTGGCAACTGCAGACACAGGAGGGGCCGTCACCTGGGGGTCCGCGCTGTCGCAGTGGGGAGGGAGGGGTTGATGTACCCAGCGCGGCCTTGGGGGTGGGAAGGCTGCAGCTCGGCGGGCAGGGCTCGATAGCTTCGGCGGGGCCGTGGGGTGGGAGCTCTTCGGGGGGAACCGTCGGACAACAGCCCCCAGGACTCCTTCGGAGGCCACGGTGTCAACCCAGAGAGGCTGGATCCCAGACCTGCAGCTCGGGGAGAGCTGTTCTAGGAGAAGGGGGAAGGCTCATAGAATCATAGAATAGGCTGGGTTGGAAGGGACCTCAGAGATCATCAAGTCCAACCCTTGATCCACTCCTGCTGCAGTTCCCAGCCCATGGCACTGAGTGCCACATCCAGGCTCTTTTTAAATATCTCCAGGGATGGAGAATCCACCCCTTCCCTGGGCAGCCCATTCCAATGCCTGATCACCCTCTCTGTAAAGAAATTCTTTCTAATGTCCAACCTAAGCCTCCCCTGGCACAACTTGAGACCTCTTGTGCCCTCTTGTCTTGCTGAGAGTTGCCTGGGAAAAGAGCCCAACCCCCCCCTGGCTCCAACCTCCTTTCAGGGAGTTGTAGAGAGTGATGAGGTCTCCCCTGAGCCTCCTCTTCTCCAGCCTCAACACCCCCAGCTCCCTCAGCCCTTCCTCACAGGACTTGTGCTGGATCCCTTCCCAGCCTCCTTGCTCTTCTCTGGACCTGCTCCAGCACCTCAATCTCCTTCCTGAGCTGAGGGGCCCAGAACTGGACACAGGACTCAAGCTGTGGCCTCCCCAGGGCTGAGCACAGGGGCAGAATCCCTTCCCTGGACCTGCTGGCCACGCTGTTCCTGAGCCAGCCCAGGATGCCATTGGCCTTCTTGGCCACCTGGGCACACTGCTGGCTCCTCTTCAGCTTCCTGGCAATCTATGGATTTGAGGTGCTCGCAGCAGCTCGTATAAAATCAGTAAACGTCTTCCCCTTGTGCAAAAAGCTTTTCTTTCCCTAATCTCAGGCAGGCGAGATGTTGATAATGTGAATAATTTAAGCTTCGTTCATCACAAGGAGGTTGTAGTCAAAGGGTAAGGTTAGAAAGCAGCATCTCCTCCCTCTGCTTTATGTGTAATGACATCTTGGTGCTTCCAGCTTACAAATAAGCTCCCCAGCAGTAGGAGCTGGGAACACAACCTACCAGTGAGCCCAAACAGCTGTGACATCCTCAACATCAGCTTCCTTCAGGTGCTGCTCCATTCAGAGTGAACTACAGCAAGCAGTGGGGCCACCAGTAGCAGCAGTGTGGTTACAGCACTGGTGATAGGGGTGTATATGGTATTATGAAGAAATGTTCATTTAGTGAATGGAATTTTTTTTTTTAATAGTACTTTTTTTTTTTCCCAGCTAGTAAATGGAGTTACAAGTTTTGCTTACACTTGATATTTGCAATTTCTTAGATGTAAAATGCTGTAACTACCTTTCTCAAAGCATTTCAAAGAGGGACAATTCTTCTGTGGTAGGCCTGTGCCTAATAGCTACTATAAACAAATAGTTTTTTTTTCACACTTTCTCTAAACAAGACTTGTTTTCCCAAATTACATTTGAGGGCAGATGAATGCCCTAACCACCTTATTTTAAGCTATGCAAGCAAAACTTGCTGTGTGCTAAGTGTAACTCATGAATATGAATTTATCTGTGAATAATATTGTTCCTCAAATAATCACCATATTGCCTGAGGTGTGTAATTCTTCAGGAAACTTTTTCTGATTCAATTAAAGAGAATGGAAAGGTCTTAAGAAACTTGTTGACCTGGTTTGCTTGTTTAACATTGCTAATCCAAGGGATGTAGTTTCTTTAATCACTTTGTAGCTACACAGGTTAATTAATTATCTCATATAACTGCATTGTCAGGCACAGTGTCAGGGAAATCATATGATGAATACATGTCAGCATACTGTAAGTTAGCATGCATGCTGCAAGCTTTAAAACACCAAATACTCTTTCACATTGTCATTGGGTTAAAGTTCCAGCAATAAATTAGTTTTGGGCTCTTCATAAGCACATAAAACCTGGGTGGCTCAGTAAAAGTCAAGCAGGGAAAAATTAAACTAAAACGGAGTCTTCTCAAAAGGAAATTCTCTGTCTACTTCAGTGCAGGAGTTCTTTACAGAGAAGACCTAATCTTTTTTAATTCACTGCTCCAGAAATATACCAAGAGGTTCTTCAAGGCTTTTTGTTCTACTATCTTTGATTGAAAGATGATGGTAAATAGAGCAGATACCAGCATTTCCTCCCTCAGTGCAAACTTGCAAAATAGCTTCACCACAAGAAAGAAACACAAAATGCAACACATTAAAATCTCCATGTAACTGTGGAATCAAGCTGCTCTAGATTTTTGGCAGTACTATGGGTAGTTGCACTTTAGATGCAAAGTGCTGATTGGACCTGGAAATAGTTCCCCTGAGCCAAAAAGTGTCCTGTTCATGTTTTGTTCAAGTTTTACCTTGTTGGTTCTAGTTGGCAAACTCCATTTGAAAAGATGCCACTTTTTGCAGTGTAACTATCACCTTGTTATCTTAACCAATCCTGTTGTGTTGCTGTATCTGGTTTTGTCTTGTAATTACCTGGTTTTCTGTAACATTAACAACAGTTTGGGATGCAGGGTAAGTAAAAGGGGGATTAACTGTAAAAAGTGCCTCTAAATAGTATCTAATTGTGGTTTTGCTAAAGACAGGCTTGAGAGCCAGGTGGATAACTGGTTGGACCTCATAGGGCATTTTTTTATGTTCTGATATAAATGCCTTTTTTGTATGGAAGTTTGTTTTGCAGCCTTTGAATCAATATATGAAACACAGGTGGATGAAGAGCCACCTCTGTATCTGCATGGAATAATAATGAGCATCCTGGGTCCTCCTATAACACCAGAAAGTTCTTGCAAGCATGTTCAGTATGGTAGGCCAGCACAGATAAACATTTAACTCTGTTGTGTCTGTGAGTTTGTTTATAGGTACTTCTGTTGCAAGAAAAGGGGAAAGAAGAGGAGCTTCTAATTCCGATTTGTTGCAGATCTCCGGGTCTATTCCTACTATAAATATTTTCTGGTGAGTGTACATATGTACATTTTGCTTGTCTCTGCCTGTAAATGACATACCTAAATATTCCTGCTTAAAGCTACTACATTGCTTTCATTATTCCTGAGAAACACACTGAAATTAATATTTCTACCATATATCATGCCAAAAAGGTTACTTTTATAAATAAATTATTAAGATTGTAGGGGAAAATCATTACTTGCATCAGCAAAGGTTTAGATCTTGCCAAGAGGTGAATTTCACCTTAGGATGTAGAAGAACAAGTATTGAAAACAGTTACCTGCCAATTTATCTTTTCTAAAGTCAGAATTTCTGTATTAGCAGAAACTTTTGTCCCTGACTTCCAAAAGTGGAAACACTGGTCTCATTGAAAAGTAAAAAGGAAAATACATTTTGGGCTCATATTTCAGGCAAAAGTCAATGAGGAAAAGAAGTATTGATCAAAGATGGGGAGCACATCCAAAGGTGGGAGTTTTGCAGCTGTTTGCACAGGTATCCAGTTCCTAGCAAATGAGAAATCACAGACCTTAAGACATCTAGTTCAGCCCTTTTTCTAAGGAAGGACCCTACAGGGATCCTACTCAGTATTTGCCATCCTCTTTTAAAAGTACTTTTTTGATGGAAATCAAACTTTTTCATGAGCTGTTGCCCTATTCTCACTAAAATAATTATTTCTCTCATTATTTCTCCTCCTATCACCAAAGGAATGTATTTCCTGTCTCTCTGCAACTACCTTAAAATGACCTGAACATTATTTTCAGCTCTCTCCATCAGTTTTCCCTACACTAAGGAGACAAGAGTTCCTTTATTTTTTTTTCACAGATCACTATTTCTAGACACAGAGTGTCAATAAGCATGAAGTCACTACTGAAGGGACAGGGTGATTCTGGATCTATTTTAGAAAAGCTCTAAGAGCACTGTGTCTAGGTGCTGGTTTTTATCTATTTGACAGCTTCAGAAAATTTGTAAGTTTGGGTTTCCCCACACACACTTTTTTTTTTAACACCTCTGTTCTTTTTAAAAGAATCTCAGATTCCCTTGAAGGTGTCCTAATATTGTTTAGTTCAAATAGTATCTAGAGAGTGAAAAACAGCATGAGCATAAGGTATATAACAAGGTGAGAACAGGACTTCTGGTTAGGATAGGAATTATCTTCAAGGAGTAATGCAGGGTGTGTCTGACTGCTTTGCTGGGGGAAAAAGGGTTAATTGGCAACACAGTGCACCAAAGTTTTGATGCTATGAGATATGGAATAGAAAAAGGAAATTTTACCTCATTATGTAAGGGGAATTTAGTTGGGAGCCCTCACAAGACCTGTGTAATTCCACTCTGCAAAAAGCCTCTTGCTGTGATGATAACAGCCCATAAGGTGCAGAGGTGAAAAGCCAGATTGCTGCATGGTCTATGAATAAAATCATAAAAATGGATTTTAGTCTTCAAGGAAAACATTACAGCCAGGATTACCAAGAGCAGGTTACCAACATTTTACATGCAGATTCACTTCCCAGCTTCACCATAAGCTGCTGGGCTGATTTGAGGGTGAACACACTATTTCTGTGCCTTAGTTTTCTATTTGTAATGACTCACCATGAGTCAGGAGTGGATGACTCAGAGGTTATGGACAGTACAGCTCCTATGGATTGAAATCAGAGCTTGATTGGTACCTGTGTGGTGTTTCCTGGAATATACAGGAGCCCTGAAGGCTGCCAGCACATGTGCAGTGGAGTTCATGCAAGTCTGCTGTAATTTTTGGTTTTTTCCCCGAGATTGGCTTCAGCATCCTTATAACCTTTAAATACCTAAAAATGAAAATTTTAATTAAAAAAAATTAAATGTTAATGCTTCTTTTTCTGTGATGTTATTCAGGAAATTAAATGAGGTGCAGTACAGGTGTTTTTTTTTCATGGAACACTGTACCATGGGTCTTCTGGTACAACTGTAGTACAGTGTATAGCTGTAGTTGTAAAACCATAATTGACTTAGTTTGCAATAAGCTCTGTGGCAACCTAATGTACAAACTGAGTACTTTTGAATTACTCCTTGCTTTTGAGTTTTGACATTCCCTCTCCAGCTCTGCAATTCCTCAAGCATGTTAAATATGGCTTAAATTGGTATCTAGCTAAACCAACCATAATCATCTGAATACCACTATACAAGTTCAAAAATGTAACTGAGAGATGAATATTCTGCAAAGACCAAATTGTTTCTAGTTACCTAATAACTTACTCCCCCTGGTATCTACCCTGTGGTTCACAACTTTACAAAAGCAAACAAGCTGCATATGGTCTGAGTTCCCTTTCCCTGCCCTCTTCTCATTAACGTGGATCTAGTGAGAATCTCTTAATGAATATTGACTCTGAAGCACTGACATGTTAAAGAAAGGTTGAGTAGGATGTGCTTGTGTCAGACAATGAGTGCCTCTCATTTTAGTCCCATACTCCAAAATCTCAGCATTAGTGGTCGTATTGTTAATTAAGACGAAACAGAAAGCCATCCAAATAAAAGAATAAAATATTAGTTTTTGGAAACTAGATGTAAAATTACATTTTGCAGTATGTGTCATTCCAGCCAGCTATTTAATTAGGCTAATTTGGAACACATCTGTCCTTGCTTGTGGACTCATCCATGAACAGTACTGAACAGATAAGTAATTGGCCAAACATCTGCTAAATTTACCTCCTTCAGATCCAAAGCCCCAGCACAGCAATCCCCACTGTTAGCAGGGAAATTTGTGTTCTCTTTCTATACCACTGGGTGATAGATTGCAGAGCCACATGTACAACCACTCCTCCTGAGTAACAGGATGCTGCTCTATCATTATGGTCTCCAGGTTTACCACAGGTCTGTAAGAAAGCTCATCATGGTTAGTTATGGATTGTCAGAAACCAAAAGTAATTTCTGAATAATTCAGCTTTTAATATTAACTTTGCAGCTGAATAGGAGATGGAACAAGAAATGGACAGAACAAGAGATGGAACAAAGTAGCATTGACTTCTAATTGTATTAAGATTGGATTTAAGTTATTTCTTAGAGTGATGCATTCCTAGGCTTTCACTAACTGTGTCAGCCACCTCTAAAATCTCTTAAAACAAATAAAAGAAAACTTCTTACTTTGCTTTGTAAGCAAAACTAAATACAGCAGCACTGCCATCTTCTGCTTGCTTGCTTTCCTGCATGCAAATACTCAGTTTACCTTGCAAAGCAGCAACAGGGAAGGTGCCTTTTTCTTCTAGGAGGTGTCTGGGATGATAACGTTTTCTCATACTCGTAACACACGTCTGGAGTTCCACAGATAGGGGGGGATTTTCACATAAAGGAATTAAGGCATTTGCCCAGGATTGCTAAAATATCTCATCCCAGCCCAGAGCAACAGCTCAAAAATCCCAGGCCCATGCCTGTATTTGTGCTGTCCATAAGGAATAGATTAAAGCCACTGTGGCTGCTCCATAGAGTTGAGGTGTACACAAATGATCACATTATAACAGATCTCACATTATAACAGATCCCACGTGCTCCCTGTGGTCTGCACAAGTACCACGAGTCCAAAACACGGATGATCCATATGCACAGGACTTCCTGCAGCTGGGGTAGGTGTGATCACAGGCAAGAATTTGTGTGGTCCATCTGCAGTAGCTCCAACAGGTCCCAGATGTATCATAAATGCTCCTGATCTGAAGTTTCCTGGATGTGCTGTACATCAGCATTCAGGCAAGATAGAGACCTGGAAGCCCTACCCCAAATACTTTATTTTAAAAGATGCAGGTATGGTAAATGATATTTCCCTGAACTCAAGTTGCTAGCAGCAGGCACATTGATCCTGAATTGCTCCAGGGACACATTCCTCCACATCTGGGAAGTGACTGTTTAGTATATATCATATATCATACAGCATAGATGATACATTATTGAATGGAGCTTTCAGCATTAAACATTAATTATGAGTTTGATTGTACCAGAAAAACTGAAAAAGGAGAGAATTTCATTGTGTCACTTTTTCCTGTCGGGGCATTTCCTGGGGGCTTCTCACCCCATGGAGCCAGAGTGACATTGGCAGTTCTGAGCCTCCCTCTTCCGTGCAGTAATGTCTGACATTACTGGGAAGTGAATAGGTCTTAATGCTTTTTTCTTCTTAAAATAATGTAGTTAGATATTCCAGGCTCTGCTTTACTCGAGACTTTGATAGACTGAGGTGCACTGATAACTATTCTTTCACCTTTCCCTGAAAATAAGCATTATAGAACTGATGCACACCAAAGTCTGTCCATCTTTATGGAAGCACGAGACCATAAATGAGGTGAGCAGACACATTCCATTTTATGATTCTGTGATTTTTTTTGTTCCCAGAATACAGAGTTAGAATCACAGTAACATCCTGGGTTTGGTTTATTGCTCATCATTTCCTGGGGAAGGACAGTTTATGCTCCTGGGAATATCCACAGGCATTACAGTCCCTGGGAAAAGGGTCCCTTGTGTGTGCTCAATGCACTCTGCTGTGCTGATGCATTATGGACCCTGCAGACTTAACCTGTGATGCAGATCTGGTACCAACATCACCACGAACTTGATCAAGTATTGATGCAAGCTCGTTACCACTGTTCAGTCCACTGGTGTCCATCCCACAGGCTGCTACATGCTGGGCTCAGAAGTGCCAGAGACAACATCTTTTGCTTGGGATAAAAACCTTTCCCAAGTCTAGGACAGAGGTTTCTACTAGATTTGTTCTCAAACCTGGAAAGCTTCCCCCTGTGGTTTGAGGGGCCACAGGATAATGTGGTACCAATCCGAGGGCCCAGGGAGAGAGGGGGGATCCAGAGGGCAGAACAGAGAGGGCTCAGTGTTCCCAGCCACCCTATGCCATACTCTGTGGCAGAAGTCTCCCCCTTTCCTGCTCCCTTCTTCCTTGCTGCTTTCTGCACTCAGAGGTCTCGAGAGAGAGGCTCCTGCTCTCTGTCGTCAGCACCCAGGATAGAAGTCCACTGGGTGCTGGGAAGAAACAGGGACCCTTTTCCCAGGTCAGCTCTGCCCCAAGGGACCTCGGATACTTAGCTCAGAGATCACTGAGATTGGGTTTTGTATTTATTTGTTCCCCACCCCACATGTTGCAGTCCTTTCCCTGTTCCATTAAACCTGTTCCAGTTTTAACTTCTAACTTCAAGTCTCTCTTCCTTGTTCCCTTTTTATCTTCCCCTGGGAGGGTGGAGGGGGGTAACCAGGAGCAGTTCTGTCCTTTGGGTTTTGGTTTGCTCTGACCACTAAACCAAGACACTTCCCAAACCAGAGTGTGCAATCTTTTTTCTATCCCATATTCAGGGCTGAACTGAAGCATTTTGATCTCTCACTGAGTGATCCCTCTCCAGCCAAGGAGGAGAATCAGGATGGGTTGCATAAGTTTATCCTCAGCCCAGTTCCCTGGAGCAGCAGGGGCAGCAGCAGGGCAGGAGGGAGGAGCCCCAGGAAAGGGAACTCCCCATCCTCAGTACAGCTCCTACCTTGTAATCAGCATTAGGTAAGTGGTGTGGGGCACCCCTGGGTGTCACCATCAGTCAGCTGCTTTAGGGCTACTAATGGTCTGTCCTCCATGGCTGGACTGTGATCCTGTCCCAGTGAAACCAGGACAGAGTCATAAATGATGATCCAGGTGACTGTGGTTACTTTAATTCCTTTCCTGGACACAGACAATACTCAGGACAGACAATTCCACCCAAAGCAACAAAACATGGGTAAGGCACATAATGGTGAATGTGTATTATGATTGTGTGAGACAGATTTCTCTTTCCCACATAAGCTCAAATTTTCATTATTATTATCATTCTTCTCTCTCTTGGACAAATATTTAATGTTAATAACAAATTAAGAACAATTAAGAACCAATGAAAACATTAGAAGGTACTGAAAAATTGTTGCTTACCAGCCCAAACCTCAGGAGGTGAGTGAAAAGGTAGAAGTTGTTACTATAAATCCATTTTGTTGGTGAAATCTTAGTTGTCACTCAGTTAGTTGGCCTGTTTTGAAGGATTTAACCTGTTGGAATAAGAACCTTGAAATAAATCTCTTAGCTGTGATTAGAGATGAAAGAGAGATTAGCATTGGCAGGAGGGCTGAAGTCTTTTTTTCCATCTCCACTGGTGAGTCAGTGTAAAGACAGAAGAACTCCAGAGACACCAGGAAATCAATACTGCAGCATTCCTCAGGATGCCTGATCCAAGTATTTTCTCCCTGGTACTCAGCAAGTTACCAGTTTCAAGATCCTGTTCAGTCCTCTGAAGCAGGTTAGTGGTTTCTTCTGCAGGAAATCACAGGTAGGAATGTGTGTTTAGCTAAAATAGCAGATTTCAGTGAAACCAGTAAGATAAAATGTGGTTTGCTAATGAAAAAATTGCAAGCCAAGTTCCTTCAGACAATTTGTATTTAGTAAGCAAATATTACATGCAAACAAATAAATAGCCAAGCTGTGTCTTGCTATGCAGTCAGGGAAATTCCATAGCAAAGGAATAGGAAGGTGGCATCTTGGAAGCAAAAAGCTACTGTATGCTGGTGGAAGCTGTGTTTGGAGTGAGTTAGACAAGGATGTAATAAGAACAGTGTCAATAATACAGGAGAGATTTTCACATGTGTAGAGCTTCTGCTGAAAGGTTGCTCCCCTTATAGAACAAAAATCTGGCTTGCTCTCCCAGAGCTGGGGAAAAAAGTTTGTGTGTTTATGCTTCATAACTCTGGAGGGGCTCATATGCAACCATGAGGTGTGTTTCACAGAGCTTCACAGAGGTGTTTGTTACACTGAAATCCTAGGAGTGTTGTGGGTTACAGGAGCCCATTGCCAAACACAGCTTGGAGAAGACCAGGTACCTATTGCAGAGCAAGAAAATGACACTTTTAGCTCATAACTGCACTTCAGTTCTTTCAGCTGGAAGAACTTTCTTCATGGTGCTCAAAAAAATGCTACTATGCAGCAGTACCTGGGTTGCAAAATATCTTACACTAATAAATATGTTCAACACTTAGGGAAAGAATAATGTTATAGTGTATTTTAAAAATTGATCATGATGGAAAAAGAGTCTTCTCATTATCTAAAATAAATTCAGTAAATTGTTAGCACAGGAAGAAACAATCTGAAGAGAAATGTCCTTGTAGAAGTTGGGAACAGAGCAGGTAAGTTGTTCTGTCCCAGCCTCAATGCACTCATAGCAAAACTGTCCCAGAGATCCTTTGGGAAAATCAGTGACAGCCAGGGGCAGTCACCAGTGGTCATTTTTAATTTTTTTAACTAGTGTTTGAAAATGGCTGAGGAAGCCATATGAGAACAGCTACAGAAGACTGAATGTATCCTTGCTTATGGAGTTCAGATTCAAATTCCTTTATGGCTAGAACATGACAGAAAGTCTCAAATGTACAGCTTCCCAAATCAACAGTGCCTCTTGGGTAGATGAATTGTCAGTAAAGGAAGAACTGGTTACAATTTTTCCCCACATGTTAAAGCAAAAGATGCCTGGCAAGTTGAGCATTCCCACTGACACCATAATTATTTGTGTGCTGAACAATTTTGAGGTATTTTGTAAATGTGTAAATATGTAAATGTGTAAATATGTAAATGTGTAAATATGTAAATGTGTAAATATGTAAATGTGTAAATATGTAAATGTGTAAATATGTAAATATGTACATGTATTTCATAGAAATGAACAGTGAGGGATGCATTCATACACGCAGGCAGCTGTAGACTCTTTCCAGGCTTAGCAGACAGGCTGAATTCCTACAGGGTATTAATTCTGTGCCAGCAGAGCATCATCCTTTTAAATGAAAGATACTGTAGAAGAATGGTGTGAAGAAAGTGCTGCCATTTTACAAATGACTGTTTTCTGGACTTCTTTGTACAGAAGCATCTATCAGTAACCAGTATTTTATCATGATAATCAAAATTATTATAACAATATGATCACAAAGGATATTCAACCATAATGGATCATCTGCTTTAACAATCATTAAAATCAGGACTCTGGAGAGCTGCTGGCCTCAACACCTTTGGAAATAAGAAATTAAGGAAAACTACTGTGCATTTCATGCACTGTTCTGTGCATTGTGCAAAAAGTACAGAGAGATGTATAGTTTTGAAGGGAATTAATTTCCTCTGAAGATGCAGGAAAAAATGAACAACAGTGAATGAATTAGATCATAGAATCACTTTGGTTAGAAAAGACTTGTCAGATCATCAAGACCAACTATAAACTCAGTGCCCTGCCAAGTCCACCACTAAACCATATCCCTAAGCACCACATCTACACAACTTTTAAACACCTTCTGGGACGGTGACTCCAGCACTTCCCTGGGCAGCCTGTTCCAGTGCCTACAGGCATTAAAATGTTTTAGTGTTCAGATGCAGGAAGATACTTAACCATCTCCTCAGATGAATGAAACCATCTGTTTTTCACCTGAGGAAACAGAATTGATTCCTTCTGACATTTACAGATCCTGGGACAGCATTACCTTTTAAAACTGCTCACCCAGAGTTAAGCTTCATTGCAGCTGTGGCTCCTTTAGTGGGGAGGTGTTGCCATAGTTCTGGTCTGCAGCTGGTTTTAATGCTGTTTTAGCTGATACCAGTTTTATGCAGGTAAAGTAGTTGAGTCCACTAGTTTAAAAAATATTATACAAGAATCATAGAATCATAGAATCCTAGGGGTTGGAAGGGACCTTGAAAGATCATCTAGTCCAACCCCCCCTGCCAGAGCAGGGCCCCCTAGAGTACATCGCCTAGGAACGTGTCCAGGGGGGTTTTGAATGTCTCCAGTGAAGGAGACTCCACAACCCCCCTGGGCAGCCTGTTCCAGGGCTCCGTCACCCTTACAGTAAAAAAATTTTTTCTGATATTCAACTTGAACCTCCTATGCTCCAATTTACACCCATTACCCCTTGTCCTATCACTGGTCACCACTGAGAAAAGCCTAACTCCATCTCCCTGACACTCACCCCTTACATATTTGAAAACATTGATGAGGTCACCCCTCAGTCTCCTTTTCTCCAAACTAAAGAGACCCAGCTCCCTCAGCCTTTCCTCATAAGGGAGATGTTCCACTCCCTTCATCATCTCAGTAGCTCTGCGCTGGACTCTTTCAAGCACTTCCCTGTCCTTCTTGAACTGAGGGGCCCAGAACTGGACACAATACTCCAGGTGCGGCCTCACCAATCATGCTGCTTATGCTTTTCCATTTCCTCAAATTTACAGGTTTGTTTCATTGTTTATAAATGTCATTGCATTAGTGGAATTAGGTGACTGTTATGATCATATAAATACATAGGTTGGTAGTAAAGAATCACTCTAAAGAAAATTACTGAATTATTACATTAAGACCATGCTCAGAGCAGGTTTTCTGGGGTGGAAAGAAAGAACTCCATATAGGTTGCACGTGTTGAGAAAGGGCAATCACAAAGCAGAGGAAGCACTGAAGAAGGCTAAAACTTCATGGTTGGATTCTAAGATAGTTCTGCAGCATAGTTCTACATCCACATCACATACCCAGAAAACACATTGCCTCCAGCTCTAACAGGTTTTAGATACTGGATGTGATTATCTGCTTTCTGCCTGGGATTGCAATGTAACTGGAGAAGTGCAAAGGCAAAGTTCTTAGTAGTGTTGCAGAGAAGTAAGGTTAAAAATGCCAGGAGAGGTGGTGTCTTTTCTGTGAGCCCCTAAGAGCTGGGGAAAAGAAGACAAGACCTTGAAACACACAAGTTCTCCTTCAGCTGTGAAACTCTGAAATATCAGATTTGAAACTCGAGAGGGACGGGAGGTAGAAATCTGTCCCAACAGATTTTATTCCCATCACTGTGATCTTCAGAGAGAGAATTAAGTCTGTAGATCACATGGGAATGTTATTAAAGGACTGTTAATAACTTAAGAGTAGGTGCATCAAAAACAAGCTAATAAAATACACAAGATAGAAATTACTCATATTGAGGGGTTTCCTATAATTTCTCTAATTGCTCCCTGTCAACAAAAAAAAAAAAAAAAAAAAAAATTGTTGTGTCCCTGGGGCTGCAGATTGTTCAACAGATGAGGGAGTGGAAGCAGCTCCAATGAGCAGTGAAGTCAAATCCACAAATCCACAAAACCACAAATCAAAGCTCAGGACTCTGACTGGAAAATGAGGGGCTGAAAGAAAACCAAAGTGCAGGTGGTAGGAGAATTGGAATAAGGCAGGATTGTCTGAGTTCTGAGGACAAAAAGGGAAAGAATGAGCAATTTCAGCTCCAGGAGCAGAGGTTAAGACAAAAACAGTGAGTACCTAAGTAGTGAACAGGCCTCATTTAATACATCCCACTATTCTTAAAACTGCTTTTTAATAAGAACTTTGAGAAAGAAAGGAGGGACAGTTAGGTAGAGAAAGAAATACAGCATCTTAAACTGCTCTTTTTCTTAAGGTGTAAAGAAGCTCTGCTATTTTTGGTAGGATAATGTGTTACTTCACATAAAAATGGTAGTGCCTGTATGCCTGGTCAAGTGGGAAAATGTGGTGCAGGATGGTTTGTTCATCACTAATATATTCAGGTCATAGCACTTAAAAGTTGATAAAATGTCAATAATAATGATAAAATACTTTCTAGAAAACTAATGGGGTCATTAATAGTTTCTTGGTTTCCCCTGCAGTTTTTGACAGAGTGATCATGTTTGGAATATAAGTGTAGGAACAAGATTGTGTTTTGCTACTGAAATCTTTCCCCACACATAATCAACAAAATGCCTAAAACCACCTATAGGATCCTGCCTTTCTGATCCTATTTACATGATTTTTCCATATGGAAAAAAGGCTTATGTGATTATGTTTTATGAATGTGCTTGCTTGTCCTATTTAGCTACTTCTGGACACAAATTTGACAATGACACAGTCTAAGAATTCCAGATTCCTAGAATCATCAAGAAAATATGGGCACTGAGTACAAGGGAAGGTCACCACGAGTCTCATGAAGTGAAAGACAGCAGAGCAGATCACTTCTACCCATCAGAAAATCTGCACTAAAAGTTGCTTTCAGGACAAAACTCCACAGGAATTCACAGTTCACGGGTGCCGCTCTTCACTTCTTTGTCATTGCTGTAGTCTGTCCTTAGAAGAATTTCCTTATGTCTCTCACAATACATGAGATTTAAGCCATGCATTCCCTGGGGCAGACCCTTGGCAGGTCTCAGAGTGCGTGAGGCTGTACAGGAAGCTCTCTGTAGTCTCTATAAATACCCAGTCTCACAGACAGTAATCTCTCTCTCTCTCTCTCTCTCTCTCTTCTTCAGATGTCTCCTGCATGCCTGGGATCCATGCTTCTAATCAGCTTACGAGCTCTGCTTGCCCTGTGCTTCTCCTCCTAATGCTGATCTGACTATGGCTGTCCTCAAAGTCAAATTCACCAAAACAAAGAGGGACAAATTGGCTCAGATCTTATGGATCCTCAACTGGGTTTCCGTAGTGAGCGGGGTCATTCTCTTCAGTCTGGGCCTCTTCCTGAAAATAGAGATCAAGAAGCGCAACGAAGTGATGGCAAAAGGGGACATTAACTCTGTCCCCAACTTGCTGATCTCTGTAGGAGTCATAGCCTGCATCATCAACTTTCTGGGTGGCAAAATCTGCTACGACTGCTCAGATGGCAACAAGTTCTCTCGGTGGAAACTTGTTATGCTCCCCTACATTGTGTGTACCTTCTGCTTTACCTTCTGCATCCTGGTGGGAGCTCTCATGTGCTACACCATGAGGAACGAGCTGGAGGAGTCTCTCTATCTGGGGCTGAAGGATGCCATTAAGTTCTATAAGGACACAGACATACCTGGAAGATGTTTCTTAAAGAAAATGGTGGATATGTTACAAATTGGGTTCCAGTGCTGTGGAAACAATGGCTTTAGAGACTGGTTTGAAATCCAGTGGGTATCTCCTCGTTATCTGAATATGGCTTCCAAGGAAGTTGTGGAGTAAGTATTTGCTTGTCACTACAAAAAAAAAACAAAAACATTCAAGGAGGCAAAGTAGATCCTAGTTTTCTCTGGACCCTTGTCTCTTAATCAAAAGCCTGTAGAAAGACCACATTACTCACAAAATATACTAATTATAACTACATGCACAACCAAAAGTTGCCTTTTGCTAACTTTTTAAGGATGCTAAGCAAAGGAAAGGCTTGGCTTTCCTTTTTTATTGTGTTAAATTAGCCACTTTGAAATTTCAATTATAGTGAATGAACAGAAAGAAAAAAAAGGATCAGTTCTAAACAGTCAATTCTAAACACTGAAAGATCTTCATCCTTCAAGACTTTGCAAACCCGGGCTCAAATCTATATATTCACATGCAAGAAACAGCCAGTAGCACGTAGACTGCTTAAAAAGGAGAAAACCCCTTCAAAATTGAGGCAGTTTTTTTTTTTTTTTTTCCATGATGCTTCAATGCATGTAGCAATTGTGAAACTATATGCTCAAAAGTAAGAGCGTGGTAATTCTTACAAGACAATAGAAAAGTTAATAAAAGTTTTTAAAAGTAGACAATCCAATATAGAATAATCTTTCTAAAGCTGAAAAAATGTCTTCACTGATGAGAGTGGAGTAGCCACCTAATCCTGAGAAAGATGCACACAAAAAGCTTGGCTGGCTTTTGTCAAGTGTTCTGTTTTGTTTAACTCAAGACTCAGTGACAATAAAGCCAGAGAAAGGGAGGCCAAAGCTCTTGTTTTCAAAGAATTCACATCTTGAAACTGCCATCATTGCAAAGCCTCAATACAGAGCTGCAAATAAACCAGAGGACAGGACTTGGGAGAATATGGACAAGAAGTCTCAACATGTGCCAGGCAGTTGCCTGGGGGAATGAAGCAAGCTTTGGAGCAAGTGCTCTTGAGGGAGAAGTTGGAAAGAAACAGTGACACAAAGCAGACTGACTCAAGAGGCTGCTTAAATCCTAATTCTACCCTAAAAAGTGACATGACAAGAAAGATGATCCTCAGAAACTTCAGTAGTATCTCATTTTCAGGATACAATGAAAACATATTCCCTTTTATTCCTGTGAGCCATGCAGAACCAGTACAGTTTTACCCAGAGAGCTAAACTCTTTTCTTTTACAGGGTCACCAATGCTCTACCTTTATTTTAAACATACATTGTCAGTTAAATTTTGCCCTACATAGGCAGAAGATGCCAGTGAAATCAAGTGTGTGTGACAGAAGAAATTACACTGCAGGATTTCTTTTACTGCATGTAAATTGGATGATGCCATCTTGATTGCTAGAATCCAAGTTGGTGCTGCATAACCAAATTATACTGCCATTTCCACAAATCTGTTAGTGAAACATTTGATATAAAAACATGAGAAGCAAATTTCAGGTGGTAACTTGCAGAAAGGAACCAAATATTTTTCTTGGTTTTATCTCCTATTGTATGTCAGCTAGTCCTGGGTGGATTAAGAGGCAAAGCAGGTGAGAAATGACACCCTGTCAGCTCAGGTGTGAGCTTTGCACAACTGAATTTCATAATCCTCATTCATAATCCCTTCCCTCCCCTTCTATTCTATGCATGGCCAACACCACAATATGACAAGAAATGAGAGAATCAATGGGAACTGTAGGAGGATGAGGCAGGTTACACTGCTACAAACCTATCACTGCCCTGGTTGAGTAAAAACCATCTTTTTATAGTCTCAAAAGCAAGTGTTGCCTTACAACAACAGCTTTGAACTGCAACAACAAATAGCAGTGAGTGTCTTGCTCCCTCAGCTCTTCCCTTCTGAAAGTACCAAGATAAAGAGTTTTTTAGTTTGCAACTATTACAGCAAACATGATGGCAGGGGGACGTAACCCAAGTTGTGCTGGTTGCAGGAATAAGATTCCTCTTCATAACATGCAGCAGGAACTAAAAAAAAAAAAAAGAACAGAATTGATGCTTGAGATCAAGAGAGAAGCTTAAGGCCTAGCTCAAGAGATGGCAATACAACCATTTTAGATGCTCTACTGTATTTGGATCATGTCACTGAAATACACCCCAGGTAAAAGTTTCTCTTTCACAACAAACTGGCCTTCCCCTACTCCCTCTGTGAGGTTTCTTTTCTCCTCTTGCTCACAAATCTCCCATGCTGTAAATCTGTCTCCCCTCGTTGTCTCCTGCCCAATGAGTGGTTTTGCCTCTGCCTCTTGCACTGCTTGCACACTGAAGTCTGGTGTATTTGGGTTTTTCTGCCTTGGTTCAGTTCTGGTACCAAGAGTATGATGGCCACAAAGTGAAGAGGCAGACTTTATGGAGAGGAATTCATGCCTAACCCACTCCTAGGTGGCAGCAGATGAACTTCCTGAGATTTTGGGGGAAGATATTTTGGAAGCAATGTTAAACAAGACACTTTATCACCACCACCACCCCCCAAAAAAAAAGGAATGAGGTTGTATTTAGCAGGCCAACAGCAATAAAATGAAGGCAATTGTTCTGCCATCCCAGCAGAGCCACAAATACTGAGCTTCTGAGCAGTTTATGTTTGTTCCAAAGGATACGTTTAGTCACAGGATGCCAGAAGAACTGCAGAATTTCTGCTGCTTCTGTTCACCTGGTGAGTTTCTTGTGATGACTTCCTTCCCTTTAATTTAGAACAGGAAAATATGATTTGTAAATGCTAATATATAAGTTTTGGAAAATATTACAAATTCTACTAGCAAATGGTGAAAGTTGGGTATCTGAGAGAAAGTTGTTTTTCATATATTCTGGCTCCCTATGAAAGACTTAAGGGATCCATTGAAACCTGCAATGGTGCTGACCTGTGGGGCTGCCTCAGGAAATAAACCTTTTGCAATGAGCATGAAAACAGATAAAATCCTTAGAGGCTCCTTCCCCAAAGTGTGAGAGCATCTCTCAACATCTCATATACTCTCCACTTTCTGGAAAATTATTTGAAAGAGAAGTCCTCACAAGGACACACTTGTGCTAAAGAGTAGGTAATACAAGAAGAAGAGATACAAAGGATTCATTTAACTGTTCCAGAAACTCTTGATTAATCTGACACTGTTCTCTTTCCATCATATGAATTTTTTACCCTCTGATTTCTTTGGTTTTCTTTTTTTCCCCACTTGTTTTTTTCCTGTTCTTATAAATGAGAGCAAGGAGTAGTTTTAAACAGTAAATACAGTTTCAAAATTTACAAAAAGAGTATAGCTACAAAAAGTATAAAATCCCTTGTGAATTAGTCTCAAAACATGTGCCATATCAGCCATTGCACATGAGGACAAAGAAGCCAGGCAGACAATTTCCAGTGATTCCTGTGGCACGCAAAGATGTCCTTATATTAGGAATTTTATGCTGAAAACCAGCCCAGGAGTACTGAAACACAGATTTCTAGGGCCACAGCTTCCACTGGTCACACTGAGATAAACAATTTCAGAAACTGCCTTTAGTCTTTCCAGTGCAAAAATACCTAAAAAGGCTTTAGTCAGTGTCAGTGAATATTGAACACATACCTTGCATGCACAGTGCCAAGAGACACATGAGATTCTGTGCTGATACCACACTTGAGAAGCACAGCAAGTGAAAAATTCAGTTTTCCTGCAGTAAGCCATTTGTCCAGGTGGAAATTTATTCCCACTTTCCTTTCATTACACTAGAGAGGCCTACGCTGCAGCAGGCTTACGTTTTATCCTTTTCTGTTGCGGCGAGCCTTCTCTCGGGGACACGGCTCTTCTCTGGAGCTCTCTTGCCATCCCTCTCCTCAGGCATCTTCATCTCTTGTCTCCTTCTGCTTCTGGGATCATGCCTTTTATTTTGCCCTTCAGCCCCACCCATTTCCGGCTGGGGCAGGCCCTAATTATTGGGCACAGCTGGGCCTAAGCTCCCAGTTCATTATCAGCGACACCTGAGGACCTGTGGTTCTCTCTACATTTCCCCCCTTTTTGTTGTTTGTTGAAAAATAAACTTCATTTCATTATTTTTCAACATTTATAATAATTTACAATTCATTTAAACATTTCATTCAAACATTTCATTACTTTTTTAAATATTTCATTTCACAATAACTGACGGCCTCACATTCTTAATAATTTACAAACATTTTTAAACATTTCATCATTATTTTTTTAAAATATTTCATTTAATAGTTTACAAACATTTCATTATTTTTCAACATTTTTTCGCCTTTTCTATTTTTCTTCATTTTCTTAATTTTACAATTTTCTTTGCCTTTGTGGAGGGAAAATTCAGGCTCTTACCGGCTTTTTTGTGCTGCTTTAGCCTTTGTTATCAGCAGGAGATGAGGTCTCAAAACACCAGCTCAGTTTTCGCTGGTACTCGCCACCTCGGGATGCCTGGCCATGCAGAGGCTTCTCCGAGCATTCAGCGCACCAGTCTTATCGCGTGTCCCTAGGGCCCCGTTTCAGGACCGCATCGCGTGTCCCTGGGAGGCTCCGTTTCAGGACCGCACTATCGCGTGTCCCTGGGGACTCCATTTCAGGACCGCACTGTCGCGTGTCCCTGGGAGACTCCGTTTCAGGACCGCACTATCGCGTGTCCCTGGGAGGCTCCGTTTCAGGACCGCACTATCGCGTGTCCCTGGGAGGCTCCGTTTCAGGACCGCGTCGCGTGTCCCTGGGAGGCTCCATTTCAGGACCGCACTGACTTGATGCGCACTCAGAGCTCCGCTTCAGCTTCAGCATTCCTCAGGCTTGAGTTCCGCGCGCCAACTCGCTGCACCTTTCGAGCCTCATTCTTCTCTCCTGCCTGGCTCGCCATTCCGGGCTGTTGTCTTGCCGTGCTGGGCTTCTACTCTGAGCTCTTCACGCCGCCTACAGCATTTAAGCCTGGCCTTGTGGAGCTTCACTCGTGGTTGCGTTTTTGGAGCTCTTTATAGAGCGTCCCGCACCAACGTGGTGGCTCCATCTGACGTGGTTGCGTATTCGAAGCTCTTTATATCGCCTTCCACATTTAAGCCTGGCTTTGTAGAGCTTCCCGCAACCAACGTGGTCGTGTAGAGCTTCTTACATTACCTCAGCATTCACGGCTGCTGTTGTTGCCCACATTCTCCACCAGATGTTGCGGCGAGCCCTTCTCTCAGGGACACGGCTCTTCTTCTGAGCTCTCTTGCCATCCCTCTCCTCAGGCATCTTCATCTCTTCCCTTTCTGCTTCTGGGATCATGCCTTTTATTTTGCCCTTCAGCCCCGCCCATTTCCGGCTGGGGCAGGCCCTAATTATTGGGCACAGCTGGGCCTAAGCTCCCAGTTCATTATCGGCGACACCTGAGGACTTGTGGTTCTCTCTACACTTTTCTAAAAAATCACCTGACTAAAATATAAATAAATCTCCCATAGAAATAAACATCTCCTGACAGCAGATCTGCAATGCCCAAACTTCCCCTCTTGTTGCAGCCGTCTGAAGAGCAACGTTGATGGAAAGTTCTTGGTGGATGGAGTTCCCTTCAGCTGCTGCAACCCCAGCTCTCCCCGGCCCTGCATCCAGTACCAGCTGACAAACAACAGTGCTCACTACAACTATGATTTTCTGACAGAGGAGCTCAATATCTGGGTGAAGGGGTGCAGAGAGGCCCTGCTGGATTACTACACAGGCATCATGAGGTCCATTGGTATCACAGCACTGCTCATTTGGCTGTTTGAGGTAAGTCTCAAAAAATAAGTCTGTGTCAGAGTTACTGCAGTCTTCCTGCTCTCCAGGATGGGAAGCAACTACTGTGTAATGTGGAAGTGCCTCAGTATAAAATATAAAGTCCACAAGCACTTAAATCTATTGCAGGCTTTCCTGTAGTTCAGTTTTCTCAAAGTTCCCAGAGCAGAAGCAAAGCTCATTGAAGATGAGAACTATTTAGAACAGGGAAATATAATTGTGTGTATTTACAGAACTTTTTCTTCGGTGTATTTCCTTCCCTGAAGCATTTATGGGATCAGATGCAGGATGATACATACAAACTGCAGGGAAACTACATGAGGTCTGAAGATTGTTTTGAGTCAGTTTTACCAAAGAATTTAGCAAAATGTCAGCAGGCCTTTGGCTGAAAACATTGCCTTTATTTATAGGAAAAAAATCAAGTGCAGCTTATTAGTATCTCAAAGGCTCACTTTTACATTACACAGCTTTGCCATACAGCACTTGCAAACATGGGATAGCTTTTAGATGTAGGCAGGACTGGTTATTATGCAATTAAAATAAGGATATTTCAGGTAAGCATATACACCTGCAAAGATACACCTGCTGGCATCTGAAAGGAAGTTGTTTGGACATTGTCACATGAAGGTAAAGGACACCTTACCCACCTTCCTCCTCCCCAAGGGCACAGGCTAGAATATATTTGCCTTTCCTTTTTAATAAGATTTAGTTTTCTGATTATTTTTTTTGTACATAGATATGAGCCCTGTAATTGAAACAACAGTCCTCAAGTGGTGGTAGATGAGGTGGAGGTGCCAGAAAGCAGCTCTCTGGCAGCACAAGAAAAAGCTGTGGGCCAGCTCTCTGTGCTCCCTTCAATGCTGACAAGCTGCACATGCTCATGTCCATTCAAGGGAACTATGAAAGTGGAGTTTTTATCTAAAATTAAACTTGAGCTCTACTACTTAAGCCATCCTTCTTCATTTTAATGCACTGGCATGAAAGACACATCTGGCTTACATTTGAATAATTGGACCCCTCAAGAGTAACACCTGTTTAATCAAAACAAGGGGGGAAAAAATCCACAGAAATTAATAGACTACTATTTAATTTTTTTTTCCTAGTGATTGATGTTTCCATTAACTGATCACCCATTCTTTATCCATTAGCTGTAGTCTCTGAGGCTGCAGCATTCCCAAGTAATTCTAGGTATTTATGTGCTATAAGTGGCAATTGCTGCCTGAAGAGTAGAGAGACTACCAGTCAATCTCTCCCCAGTATTTTCTTTAAAAAAAAAAAAAATTAGGATTGTGGATGGATAGATTGCTGGGGTAAAGAATTTGTCTGCTCTACTCAATGTGAATTATTAGGCCTGTAGACAGGCAAGTCAGAAAGCTGAGTTGGTGGTAGGATTGAGGCTGTAAATGAAACTCTGTTTAACCATTAACTTTTCTTCCAGCTCTCTGTACTTATTGGTGTCCGGTACCTACAAACAGCAATGAAGAATGTCCTTCTGCTGGGAGATCTGGAGGGAGAATCAGATGGTTGGTTACTAGAAAACAGCTTTGTGGAAACTGCCAAATACAACATCAGCATCATTAAGAACCTTGGCAAAGCCAATCAGGTCTCCACTGTCTCAGGCATGAACGATCCCAACATTGATGTTCAGAACACAAACTGTGACAAAACCAACATTACCACAAAATCTATCCCAGCACCCAGCTAGGGAACTCTTCAAAGAAATGACATCACAAGTGTAGCTTTGATGTGTTTCAGTCTTATGGTTACCAGATTTTTCCACTGGTGGGGGAAAAAAAAGGTAGGGAAACTGACAAGACAACTGAACAGACCACTGAGAGGTGACAGCTCCAAAACTGCTGATACTTCTTTGGCTGAATGCATTTGTACTCATTCTTGGGAAATTCCTGATTTCCAGCACTCTAGAAAACTTTTGTAATTTTCTCCACTTTCTCTCCCCTGATGGTCTGAATACATCAGAAAAATCACTATGCACGAGCAATTGTGTCCCAGATAGCAGGGTCTACATGTTCCAACATACACGCTGCTCTGCTGAGTACCAACAAACTTTGTCATTTTGGCTACAGAAATCCCAGCAGCAGGGAAATCCCAGAAGAAATTGTTACACCAGGTAAAAAGATTCTCTAAAAAAAGACACAAAAAATGTGAAATGAAAACTCCGTTAGTCTAAGTTAGTTGGGTTTTTTTTCCAGAATAGCCTGAAGTGTCTCTTCATTTTTCCCCCCAAATAGTTTAGAGAAAGCAAGCTGCCATATCTCCCTGAAAATCAATGGTTTCTGCTGGAGAACTGTAATTTCTTTGCTGAAATAAAATAGCTGCCAGCTCATGCTGGGATATTTAAAATTCCAAGTAGCATGTGATATCAAGTTTGAAAACAAATACTCTCCATTAAAAAAAAAAAAATACTGGTGTTTAAAAGCTCCTAACTTTAAAAGTACTTACATGGATCCAGGAAATGGAAGATAAGGGGTTATTTCAATCCACTGAAAGCAAGGGCAGGCTGAGAGATCTCCCATCACATTCCTGGCACAGTGCTGAGGAATTCTGTCAAGGGATGGATTTGAAAGCCTTCTACACCTGAGACACTTCTAGCTGCAGGATGTCCCATGATTGTAATTCATCATTAACAGTAAGCAGGAAAACCATACTGATATAGAGGATAAAAGACCAAATAAAATATTTCACTTTTTAGTGTTGTGAATAATACATTGTTTGAATACAACTCTGGGCAGCTTGTGCATTCTTCATATATGATTGAGTAAAAGAAGTTGTATCACTGGGATATTCAAAGCAGAACTATTCCTCTTTTGAAACTCTGCAAAATTAACTCTAAAAATTCTTTTACCTGTCTAAATCATGCTGTTTTCTGTAACATTAGAATAGGCAAGAGCTCTGCTGGAAGAATATCTTGTAAATGAAATGTGTGATGTAAAAATTGCTACTCTAAATCAAGCAGGCTATGTGTATGATCATAATTTCAAATCTAATTGTTTCACTGCTTAAAATATTAGGCCTATACTTAATTATGGTAAAATGGACAGATGGGGTCTGGCTGCAGGAGCAGCCTGTAGCAGGTGTTTTGCAAAAGGCATGTAAGAGGCAAGTCCATTAGAAGAATAGTTCTTCCCTTACAAAGCCTCCTAACTTGGAGGAAACAGCTTTTTGGGACTTGGTGTGACAGAGGGTATTTGTGTCACTGTGTTTTAATATATCTCAGTGGGCATTTTTTTATTTGGATTTTTGAAAATCTATATTACACACTGACTGGCTCAACATCCTCACAATATTCCCTGACTCCTTCAAAGAACCAGATTGTTGTAAACTGAGACTTCTTTCTCTTTAGAAGGACTATGGTAAATCTCTTTGCACTGCATTTACCTCAATGTCATCTTCTTTGCTTCATTTCCATCACTTTATCCACAGTGGAATTAAACTTAACTGCTGCTTATTTCTTTCAAACACTCTGAGAGCCAAAAATACTATTTCTGCACCTCAGTCTGTTGTGGTGGTGCAGAACACTGAGCACAACAGTATCCTGGAGCCTTACCAGCAGCACTAAAATTAGCTGCTACACACCAGAAAAAAACCCCAAACACAGAAAGCTGCAGTATCTTGAGAAATCAAGGAGGCAGCTCTGTACTGCAAATAGATCAGACTTTGCAACAGAATATTTTTATAGAAATGCAGATTATTTTTTTTTTTAGACAAGTATGCAAAGTGCCACATGTCACTCAACAGCAATCCCCTCCTCGAGACAATTTTTGTCCGGCTACATTTGGAAAAACAGTTCTAGATTTCTCAATAGCCAAAAGGGGTAAGATTATCAGAAATAACTCAGGGAAAACCAGAAATTATTTCTACAGAAATTTCTTTACTGGTTTCATTCAGAAAAAATTAATCACAAGGACTAAGTACGAACATACATATTTTAAAAAAAATCTTAAAAAAAAAAAGAGAAACGTCTCAGCTTGATGAAAATGCTTACAAAACAAGACATGAGAGCAAAAATTTAAAAGAAAATTTTTTAAAAAGGAAATTTTGCTCTGTATTTTAGGAAACATTTCCTAATTGCTAAACATAACTAATATACCTACAGAAAGTAGGTGAAGCCTTACATCTTGCACCATTTCAAAATCTCTCTAGGTCATCTGTTTAGCTTGCAGAATGATACAAGTTGTGAGCTTACTCTTTTGATAGGTCTCTGGTCAAGGTCCCTGTATGATGGATTTGTCAAGGTTTCTGCTCTGAAAAACAGGTTTAGAAAAAAGAGTGACCTATAATGTCATCTCAGTACTACTGAGCATCTCAATAAAACACAAATTTCAACAATAGTTGCTGCACATCAAGCACCAAGAGCAGAGGTATCACTGCCTGGTTATGCAATTTCTCTTGTCCCCACACAGCTCATTTACTTTTATGGAAAAATGTGTTTTCTCTCTCTGTGAAAGTCCAGTTAACATCCACCAAGTTAACCTTTGTGTCTCAGCCACTTGTGAAATGACCTGAGCATGAGCACACATCTCATCAGGAACAGTCCTTGTCCTGACTGGCAGCAGCAGTGACTCAGTCACCAGATTGTTCATTTCTGCCCTGTACAGGCATTGAGTCCCCATCAATGCAGAGTGAAAAAGATGACAGCTCATTTCACAGCAATAGGACAGCATTTATTTTAACAAGTTTTTTTCTTCCTTGCTTTGTATGTGTTAGCTCTCCACAGAGAGTGGAAGTGCATGCTACCTGTCTAGCCTGTGTTACAGCACCTGTCACAATAATTTGGGTTTTCTGGAGTATTTAATTTTACAGCCACCAGATCAAGAAAACAAACTCAGGTAGCAGCACAGAATCCATCTTTAATGCTCTGTAATTTATAAAGACAAAGATGGCATTAGCAAGCCAAGCCTTTAAGCCAAAGCATCTGCTCAGATACAGAAATAAATACGATTTGGGGGACACTTCTTATCCTATTTGTTAATAATGCTTAAACCAGTCAGAATTTATAACAACGCATTTATGCAACAGCAACTTCCAGAGCCAGGAACTCCCCTATGCATAAAAATACCTTCTTTATGAAGTTCTTCACCAATTAAAAACCCACTGAAACATTTTAATGTTCAGTTTCCTGAGAACGTGCTAGGACAGCTTCTTCTTTCTGAAGAAATTGCAACGACAATGCTCTTCCTTTAAAGCTGATTGCCACTGAAAACACTTGCTTTACATTGATCATAAAAATTAATAACAAATACAGCACATCTACAGTTTCATTTATATTAAAAAAAAATGAACAGAGCACATTTACTTAGCAGCTAAAACCTTCATTCTGAAAACTGATCCTTTAAAAATTGCATACAGTCATACAGCTCTCTACAACACGTGATGCATGATATTTAAAATCTTAGAAATTATTTGGTAAGCATGTGCTTTGTATTGGTTTCCCACTATGGGAGCACTTTAGGGTCTGCATGCAGTACTCTGTAGTTTAGCAAAGAACTCTAAAGGTATAAAGCTCATGGAGCCCACTTGGAGTCCTGATTTATGATAAGACCATAACTTAAATGGGTGATCTCATCCTGCTCCTCTGTGTCAATCAATTGAGTCAGACTGACTGAGTGTAAATGAAACTGCTCAAAGAAGTTCTGTGTACAGCAGAGCTGGGAAAAGAAATATTCCTGGATCACCTCCAGTATCATGAGACTGAGGCACACCACTTCTGCCACTTTTAGTAAAGGTTAGCATGATTTACAGAAAGAAAAATGGAATGAAAGAAAATAGGAGGCTTTTTATCCTCTGAATTGGATTATTCCTGAACCTGTTGTGGTATGTTCAGGATAACCTTCAACCAAAAATCCTGGAACACTGGGATGTGCCAGACTAACTGCAGATCTTCACAGATAAAGCAAGGACTTGAAATGACCGCAAAGTCCACAGTCACTGCTACCTGCTTCACAACATTTTGGTGAAACTCATTAACCATAAAGCCTAAAAACCTCCAAAAATCAAGTCTGAGGGATGCTAACTTCTTTGGCAACCTGTCATTAAATGGCACAAACTGTACTCCTTTTTTTGACACTGCTCTCATGAACAATAGCCACACAGAAATAAGAAAACTCAGGTCCAGTTTTAACATTTCATGTTTAACTTTATACGTGGTATTCTCTTACTCATCATTACAGGAAATTATGTATAAGATGTCTTTGACTTCCAGCTCTCCCTCCTTCAATACAGATTTCCTTTACACAGCTTCTCTTTCATGCAGGGTTTCAACCATCCTGAATATAAGTTTAGAGAAATGCAGGCAGGATTAGCAATAACTAGGTTTGAGAGACTTGTATAGAAATGGATATTCATTATCATCCATTTGTTTTCTGTATCAAACTCCAAATTTAGCCTACCTGCAAAGCAAAAAAATAAATAAGACATTGTGCCACAGAAATGGAACAACTTTCAAAAATATCTTTGAAGATCTTGTGAAGTAACAAGTTACAAGAATCTAAATAACTTAAATGCTGTATCCCACAACTGACAAGTTTACAATGGAAATTATTCAAGGATATTGTCTGGAAAATAAAGCAGATTATAACCATACAAAGAATACGAAGGCCAAAATCCTCATATATATCTGTGTACATTTTATATTGCACCTTGAGATTCTTACTATGCAGGAAATTATGATGGTCTTGTTGTTTCTATGTAAATGATCTCCTGGCTGTTTGCTGAGCTCTGTAATGAACCAATTAAAAAAAAAGAAAAAAATTATCATACAGCACCACAACACCACAAGCTTTCCCTTTCTAGAGGCTAAGTACCTGACAGTACAGTCAGACAGACAGTACAGTCAGACAGACAGTACAGTCAGACAGACAGTACAGTCAGCTCTTCTCTGAGAATCTACAAAGCCAGAATCACTCAACTGATCAGCTAAGGACACTGAAATATTAAACTCTGTACTGAAGACTTATCCCACAAACTGAGGCAGACAGGCAGGAATCTGCATCTGTGAAGAACTAGGACAGCTTTCAAGTGGAGTATTTCTCTAAATAAGTGTCACCTTTGCTAACTCGTACAGTGATGGTATGGACTACACAGATAACTGGTGGTGTTAACCATCTACTTACTAACTCTTCTCCTTTGCCCTACTTTGACCTGTGTTGCTGTGATGCTCTTGGTAAAATGAACTCTGAAGTGTCAAAGCGCCTCCAAATAAAAACTGAATAATCTATGAGAAGTTACTTTATTTCCTTTTTTTTCTTTTTTTTTAAAATATACATATACAAGATATTTTATTTCAAAAGCACATGAACATTATACAAGTTTCAAATTTACATTTTTGTAATTAAAGATACCAATATGTGCATTATCAAATAACTTCTGTCAGCTTGGATGGAAAAGAAATCAGTGGCATAAGCATCTTGCAGTCACTAAATTCAGATTATACTCACAGTGAACAAACCTGCATAGTAGTTGAACAGAATGAAAGATGACCACACCAGTCAGTGAATGATATGGGACCCCATTTGCTGAATTAGTATGTGCAAGTGTACAGAAAGATGCACCTTTCCTCTCCCAGTTCTTCAGCTATGAAGCTATTTCCAGAGCTTTAAACATGAGCTCACCTGCTCAGTCAGCCCAGCTCCTGTCCTTATACACAGTTCAGAGAGAAAACAAAATAAAGTGATCTCACTGCATATTTGATAACAGAATTTTTGTATCAGTGAAGTGCAAGGTAACAACATTTTAGATAAATGAATAGGTAAAATGAGGGAAAGAATAAGTGAATATAGTTTTGGTATCAGTGAGGCTTGGATTGCTAGTCTCAATCCAATATTTTTTGATGGGAAGAAGTGTTTACATCTTAGAAATTGCCAGTGCATGCAAGTTTTTGTGACAACTGCCTCTTTTAAATTCAGTATGCATTTGAAATACATTTTACAGAAGACTAACAGCATTCAGATTTGTCTTTAAGGAGTTCTATATTCAGGTTTCAAATCTGAAAGAATCAAAATAAGTAGAATGGTCTTAACTGCAAGAAACAGAATAGCTGAAAAATATATCAAAGCCAACTACTTGTATCACCAGGGAAGGCTTATAGTAAAAGTTATAAAAAAGTATTTGAAATCAGAACAATTTTTGAGTTCACTGGTATTCCATCTTTATGAGTTATGGTGCTTGCTGTTCACTACACTCAAATGTACAAACTTCAAAATCTAGGAGAACTGATATTTAAATCTAAATAGTTATTTGTGATTCTACTATCTCTCATAGCATCAGTAGCAAAAAAAGAAAACAAAATGAAACAAAAAACCCCCAAACAAACTAACAAAAAACCCCAACAACAACAAAAAAACCCCACCACCGCCAAAGAAAGAAAACCAAAAAGAAATCATACAAAAATATACTCTTGGACATTAATTTGAAAACCTCTCCTTGCAAGCCTTATTAAAATAACACAAAAAAATCCAAAAAGCAGAGGTGGGAAAATTTAGAATACTGACAACTTCAAACTTTCAAACAGAAATGGGATTTCTTGGGAAGGCTTTTCCACCCATCACATTACAAATTCTCTCATGTCTGTTAGGGTTGAAATTCAATAAACAGAAAACCAAACATTTCAAACTGAAGCACAATCACATGTCACTGAGAGAGAGCTCAATCACAATGTGCTGTTGGCTACTGAAGGGCAAAGTGACAGATTTCACCACCTTTTTCCCCCCTTTTCTGCTCTAACTGGCACTAAACATGCCCCCCCTCAAATATGCAACTTCATTTATGCAGGCAGGGCTCCAAACAGTAGTGTCAGAGGATGTAAGAGTGGAAAAATTCTCAAATATGGGCACACAACTTATTTGACTCTAAAACTTGCTTCTTTGGGGCCTTGGTTTTAGTCCAGTGATAGCTTTGAAGGCCTTCTAGTTTACTGATAATTCAGGTTCTTATATAACCTGTATAACTTACAGAGCTACAATACAATAACAGCATTTTCACCTTTGATTTCCAGGGAAAATTTAGAAGACAAACTGTAAAAAGTAAAACTAACCATAACCTAGCCAAATCGTGTAAGCCCTAGACTTTAGGATATATAACATTGTTAAGTGACAACTTCATTACATAAAGTGCAGTTCTGGCAATGCAAAAAGCACAGATTTTATTTTTTGATGCAACAAGCAAGATGGCAATTCTCCACTTTCTATCCCACACTCCTCTTTTAAAGAGTTCCTTAAAGAAAACTCTTCATTAAATCTCTGGATGCAGCTGAATGCAGACTTTTTCTGTACAACTTTGTCTCCTGGAGCTGTTGCTATAGATTACTAAAAGCCTGTCACCACTTCCACTCCAATATTATGCCACAGATCTTGGCCTATTTAAAAGCTTCACTAAGCTTGGAAAAGAACCCAGGAAGAAAGCAAAGGAGGCTTTTCTATAGCAACACCATCTGGGTATATTCTCAAGATATAGAAGAGACAGAAATACAGTATGTGCCCTGAATGAAGCACAGCATTTGGGAAGTTGTCCTTGTCAAAACATGTGCAACAATTACAACTTCTCAAAAAAGCAAAAACATTCCTGGCCTGAATGTCCAGTAATAATTACATAACAGGGTTTTCTTTTTTTTGGGGGAAAAAGAAATAAAATAAGAAGAGCAAAACATATGACTTGAGGTTCTGTTTCAACGGATCAGTAACATATCCAAAACTAGAGAATCCATCAGCTGTGTCTGAATTACAGAAGCCATTTGAGAGTAGATTTACTGCCACCCTCCCTTCCTTTTCCAAAGCACTGCCAAAGGTAAGTTTTCCACTAAAAATCATGAGACTCAGAGCAATTGCCAGTTGAATCCAAAGAAGATCTGATTAGTTTCTTGGCTCCTGGCTATCTCCTCTATGATGCAGTGTTGCTGCCATAGCAGATGGAGCTTCCGGTAACGCTCCCGACATAAGTGCAGGGGATTGCCTCTTCTTCATAGAAGGAAAAAGGAAAATACCCAATAAGCATCTCAGAATAGCTACTGACAAACTGTTCCATTCACAGTCTAGCATGAACATTCTTAATGATAGCCAGAAAACATTAATACTTGTATGAACACCAATGCCAACGAATCTACTGGAAATGAAAAAAAAAAAAAAAAAAAAATTCTCCATGTGTCAAACCACGACTGCCATTTCCAAGGTTCTATGTCAGCAACATCAGGTTGCTGCACACTCGTGATGAAAAGCACACAAAGTATTCTTGAGAAAAGTAAGAAAGCTCAATAGCACCAAAAAAAGTGTATTTTTCCATTACGAATAACCCATTCATGACTGGGAACTGCCACCAGGAATATGAAGTTAATTGAGTTCACCAGGTCAAGATCTACATTACAGAGCTGCACATGCTGGCAGGAAGAGCACGTTGTGTAATGGGTATAAGAAAGAGACCCCAAAATGGAAAAGTAGAAAGTCAGTCAGGCATTTACTTACTTCAGACCTGGATCTGTTTCTCCATATTCATCCAAGTAGGGAGCAGGATATAAGCAGCCCCTGGTTTTACCTTCAATGAGGACAACTCTGCATTCCCTGATTCTTAAGGAAAAAAAAGGTGCATTTAAAATACAAGGTTACTCCCAGCAAGTTATTAACTTTTTGCTAAGCCCTATTTAGGACAAAGCAGTATTTCTTCATCTCAAACATAATCAAGAGCTTTGACAATGTTGCAAATGACCTTCAAATATTTCCTTTCACTTTTTAAACACATTAAATTCTGGCTAGCTACTTACTTGAGAAACATACAGACACCAGCTCCACATTGAAGAGCATGAGAAGTACAGGCTCCCAGCTCCTCCCCATTCACCAGTTCTTGACAGCAAGTATTCTGGGAACACAACATGGCCCCACAGAATAAACACAACACTGGATGTTTCTGTTCATCATCAGAAGACCTTGGGCATCTAGAAAAAGTGTAACCAGAATGGTAGTGCAGTAATTAAAACTCTGAAAAAAATGCCAGCCATGGGTAACCCTTAAAAAACAACCCACAAATCTAAGACATACTAGGACATACATCATATCTCCCATATCTTTGGATAGGTTTTTACATTGCTGGAAAAATTTTATTTGCTTTAAGCATCTGCTGGACATTTGCTCAAGTCCCTTCTAACCTGAAAATCCTAACCTGTGATTCACTCCTCCTGGCAGAACAGAGTGCCAGCCTTCTGGAATCACTGTGTCCAGTTAAAAAATAATTTTCAGGCTTGTGGCCAAAGCAACTGCACATTGCACTGGTGAAAGAAAACCAGCAGATTAAGCTATAAGAATTTCATGTGCTATCCTATCAAACACAAGTTTTGAAATAAGTTGCTGTGTTTCAGATTTAACTGGTCAGTATAAGCATAACAGAGCCTTCAACTCTGCAAAGTAGTTTCTGTACATAGTTTTAACACCAGCTACAGCAACTGTAAGAAAATAAAAGTTATTAAAAGTGACAAAACACCTAGGAAGACAGCTGAAAATGTCACATCTTACCTAAACTGAGAGGCTTGGTTCAGAAGGCAGCTATAGTCTTCAGGAAGCTCTATTAAGCTATTTCTTTTCCTAGGATACCTGGGTAAGTGCAAAAGGACAATTATCATGCAGATAATTATCAGAATAATAATAACAGAATGGATAGCTATATATTCCTGCTACACTTTCAGCCCATTCTGCAAACTTCTGCAATCCTACACCAGTTCTTCAGTCCCAGAAGTCAAAGATAAAGGCTCCATATAGGAGCTTCAGCATTTTTATATTCCAGAAAAGGTGATTAAATAAAATTTCATATGTAATCTACATGTATGAAGACATTTGGGTTAGCTTTTGTTTTTTTGTCAAGTAAGCTAGGTTTAACAATGTTGTTCATTCTCATTGATGAGTCACTGTTTGAGGAGTAATACTTTTTTTTTTTTTTTTTTTTTTTTTTTTTTTTTTTTTTTTTTTTTTTTTTTTGAGGAGACTAGTACTTTTGGTAGTAGAGCAGGAGGAAGAAAATACAAGCACTCTAACTTCCCCACAACTACTTTATATTTTTCAACAGTTTTAAGTAAAAAACAGAAGAAAAAAGAACAGAAGCAAACTAACCTTATTGCAATGCTTTTCCCCTTCAAACAGCTTAACACCACTGGGTCAGCACACCACCTATTTCAAATAAACATTTGCAGATGACATTTAATATTGCTAAAGTAAACTAGTAAGCAAGGAGCAAACACAGAGCACAGACAAAGCTCTAAAGACTGATAATTCTAGATGAAACTTCACAAATAGCTATTCTTTGACAATTTCCCTTCAATAAAAGAATTAAAGTTTGTATACAAGAGATAAACCTATGTGAAAAAACAACAGTTAAGATTATCATCATGCACATGAAAACAGAGTTAACACAGAGTTAAAAAATGGAAACAGTTTTCACAGATATTTAAGTTCTCAAAGGGAGCTACACTATAGAGCTTCTTTTGGAATGTATCTGCTGAAAGCCACAGTGTAAGAAAAATGTCTACCATTAGAACATTGCTTTTAAAAACCATTATCAATGTTTATTTTGCAATGCTTTACTGCATGTCTTGTGCTTGCTTGGAATGGCCAAATGAGTCTACCAAAACAAAGGGAGACACTGGCAAGTTATTCAACAGAGGAGCTGTATGATGTATTTCAAGTTATTTCTCCAAAAAGGAGAAGGGAGAGAGAACTATAGCAGATGGTCAATCGAGTAATCTTCATTTAACACATTTCTCAACATTCATCAAATTTAGTCTTCTGAAATAAAAATCCTTCAAAACACATATGGGAACTTGCATGATGATTTGACAACTGTTACTATTACATTAAATATGCATTCTACATGAAACTTTGTTTTTGACTGAGAGCACTATAGAATTATAGAATCATTGTGGCTGGAAAGGACCTTTGGGTTTGCTAGCCCTGCCTCTAATGATTATTTTCTCATGTCCACAAGCACCTATCCTTTCTGCTCTCTTTTTGTCTTTGAGCAAACATGTAGGAAGATATAAGACAAACTTACTTAATTTACTTGTGAAATTGCTATTAATGGATAAGTAACTGTATATACTACAAATGCCAATAACCACATTAAATTGTATGTAGAGAATTGTTTAGGCAGCTGTATGGACTTTAAGTTGGAGTCAACAGCTCAAAATGTCCCTAAAGTGACAGAATCTAGACAACAAAACAGAACACAGTAAAAAAACAAAAAAACTAGAAAAAGCCAATGAGAGCCAGAGATTTCTGTCAAGAACCAGGAATGATAATTAATGCAACCAAGTGCTCACATGGTCACATTAAATCCATGCAGATATTGTCCAATACAACACAGCAGGTTTATTATCAGTTTAGGGGGAAGGTGTCTGCTTATTTTAACTTGTTTCTGAATGGAGAATTTTACCAATTGTTTTGTTACTGATAGATTGTATTGTACATAATACTCAAATTGTACCTTATCAGCATTAAGCTAACTTCAATATTCAGTTACTTTGGAAATCCAGAGAAGAAATAATACAAAACCTCACCCTGCCACCTACCTAATTTTCCATATTCTCATTTTATAGGCCATGTAATCAGCAATTTGCTGTAGACAGATCAAAAACAGGCCTATGAACAGCAAGTGGCATAGCATGAAAGCAAATGTTTATGGGAAGTTCCTTCTGCATGAATGATTTCATGTAGGTCTGTATACACTAGTCCCTTAAGCTATAATTCTTTAATATTTGAATTACCATAAAATACAGAGTGATTTATGTTTTTTTATTGCTGTAAGAGATTCACTATTGCTGTGCACATCAAACACGTGATTAGAACTCTGGTATGAAATTGAGCTCAACCATTTATAAAGAAATTTGATACAGAATTCCCATACAACACAGAAGAAAAATGTGGCCTGTCCAGTACCAATTTGTACCTTTGAAGCAGTGGATTTACTGTGTCTGAATATTCTTGGAAGAGCAGGAACAAATTGGTAGGTAGAGAGAGGTAACTACAAAGTGCCTTGAATTGATCTTCTTCAGAAACTGCAAAAGAAAAAGAAAAGATGAGCAACTGTCAGTGTGTTTCAGCAATCCTCAGTAGTTCACTCAAAACTAAATCATCTCCTGATCCCTTTTTCCCTTTTAATTGTTTAAGAACAATTAAACTGGCTGCTTTTTATTACCAAAAGCCAGGGATTTTTTTAAATAATGAAAATCTGTCATTCTGTCGGAGTTTTGTATGAAACTGACATATGAGAAAGAACAACAAACCCAACTTTTCCACTGGATATTATGCATCCTAGAGCTTCAACATGGCTCCTAATTAGTACAATTGGATGTAATTCCACTGACTTTATCAGAGCTATAATAATTTGAATTATTGAAATTTGAATAATTTGCTTTAGGTTTAAAAAATCTGATGCAAGCAATTTTAAAGCCATGCAAAATTCACTAAATAACAAAATTCTGTGCTTAAATTCTAATTCATTGCATAATATGTAACATATGTCAGTGCAACAGATTTCTGTATTTATCATGCTTCAGCTTTTCACTATCCTTTTGGCCTGCAATATCAGATTTTGCTATTGTCAAGTCAGTGCTATTACATTACATAAAGCTGGGCTAACAGCAGTTTGCTAGGTGATCATTTACTGGCTCTGCTACAGAAAATGGCATTTTCACCAGGAAGGCTTTTCTCTGCAGACTCAAAGTTCCAGACTTACAGAAAGGGAAGATCTCAAAGTCTACAGACTGACTCATATATTCCCCAATCAACTTATTAGCTGTGAACTCAGTCCACAGTCTATATAAATAAATTTAAGATACCGTATTTTGTCTCAGTTATTCATAGTAAAATATTTATTTTTGGGTTTAGTATCTGCAATCTGTTGGGATCCTTTAAGGAAGAGGTTTAAGTTTTATAATGTGCTTTGTTTCTACTTGGCTCTGTGGAAGAAAGGTGATTTCTTTAGCACTACCAAAATTAGCAACCACACAAGAAGTTTATTTTTGTGGGGTTTTTTTTTTGTTGTTGTTTGGTTTTTGTTTTTGGTTTGTTTTTTAAATATAATCCAGCCAATTTCTCAGGGGACAAAATCTAGAGTCCCTAGAATTAGCCTTAAACCACAAAATCTTTGTATGCACCATTACTTACTATCAGTACATCACTGATAATTCACTAATTTGCATAACTCCTTTCCATACAGAGAATGTCAAAGCAATTCAGCTTCTCATGCTTGCCCCTTTCTATACAATTTAGTATTTGCTTTCTTTCCAAGCCTTACATTAATGTATTAACTCTTGCTACTCAATTGTGAACAATTTAAGAATGCTATTCTTCCAAGAAAACTATAAAGAAGTCAATAGCCAGATGAATTTGCTTTCTCATATTTACCTTGTAGTAGTTCCTCAGGTGGAGAAACCCCCAGCAAATAATGAAAAAATAATGCAGCACAACGTAGGTAAGGCATGATGCCTTTTTTGACAGAATCCCACACAAGCCAGCCTGGGATATCCTGACTAAAGCAACTGTAATACACAAATGAGAAATAGCTGCAGTAGTTCACAGTGCAAATCCTTCTAGAACTTTCACAGTTTGGTTAACATTGGTAAAACTGTAGTTCTGTAGAAGCAACAGTGATCCAACCCTAAATTCTGTGAAATTCAGACACAAACATTTGACTTCTGACTTCCCCTTAACCTCAGAAATGAGCCCTGGGTTTATGTAGAACACTTATGACTAAGCCTTCAAATTACATCCCCTTATATTTTTCAGAATTCTAGAAAATATAAATAGCCAACACAGGGCTGCCCACTTCTAGGTAACTGTGAATAACCTGGTTCAAATGGTGCAATACAGAATCACATGTAGAACAATTAAACTGGCTGCTTTTTATTACCAAAAGCCAGGGATTTTTTTAAATAATGAAAATCTGTCATTCTGTCGAAGTTTTGAATGAAACTGACATATGAGAAAGAACAACAAACCCAACAGAATTAAAAAATTATTATATCATACTTCATTCTGGAAGTCACAACAGTAACACTCATATTGTTTAAAATAAAAACTATGCCAGCCCCATTTTTGACAAAAATACTGAGGTGATACTCATTTCAGTAACCATTCTTGTATGCTGTGTGATACGAGCATTTAGTCTATATCTTGCAGTAAATTAACCTTACTTAGTGCCTTTGTTTTCTAAAAATTTTAAACTTAGTTAAATTAATTTATTTAAAGAGGATGTTCACACAAATCTTGGCCAGGACAAACAACCTGTTTGCTGTATCATACAACTGATAAACAGTTGAAAAACAACCTGTAAAGCTGTATCGTAACCTCACAGACCACAGTAAAATTAATATGCAGATTGTGCCATTTAAGCACAGATAATTCACATTTAGAAGACAAAAATGCATACACAGAAACTAAAACAATAGAAGTTTTAGAGCTGCCTAAACTTTGGCATTTTATTCTGTACCTAAGCATGTCAGCATTGTGACCAGATTTTCCAAAATGCACAGCACCTATGATTAGAAGCTCATGTCTCAGGAAAATCACTCATTATTTAAATATCAAATTTTGAGTATTTAGAAATTTAGACTTAAAACCTGTCTAAAAAGAATGAAAAGATGGACATTAATGCTCAAACAAATAAGCAGCCATGTTTAGGCTTTATACTTTTGCCTTCTCTTATAGAACCATTTCCTTCTTTCTGGCTTTCATCTATAATTGACAGATCTAAAAAAAACAGAAACAAAACAATCAGGGCAACAAAAAAATTACTACAGTGAGTGGCTGTATTTCTCTTCAGGGTGTATGTAGGTATTTTTTCATTCACAGACTAAAAATTTACTCTTGTCCACACAAAGCAGCTAATTTAACTAAAAGTGTTCCTTACACCAGTTTTCTTTTTTTTCAGTGTTCAGTTGTATGGGAAGAAAGCACAAGGCAATGTGCTAACTCTCCATACAAAATGGATAATTTTTTTCCTGTTTTCTGTGTTGTTCAGGAAAATCTCTGTGGATTGCCCTCTTTCTAGGAAAGATGCTATGCTGTAACTAAACTACTTACCCACTGGTGTACTGGCAAACCTCTCTACAGAAGAGCTGTGCAGACTGTGCCTCCTCACTGTTGTCAGATGATTGTGCAGAAGGGGATTCTGGACACAAAAGGATGAATTCAATTGTAAATGTACTTCATTTGTGACACACTTATTATATATACTGAGTTGTTTTTTTTTTAACCTGCATTACAGAAATATTTCCACACTCTTTTTGCTATATTTTACGTAACAAATGCTCTAAAACTGCATGCTATAAAGAAGAATTTCTCATTCTCACATAAAGACTGCTTCCTTCCCCTTGAACCTTTGAAGCTACTGCACTACATAAACTGAACTACAGGATTTTTTTATTTTATTTTTTATTTGTTACTCCCATCATGCTGAAGGAAGGGAGAAGTAGTAGCTAGGAAGCCTATAGGCTACTGGCAGTTTTTAACAGCAGTAAGAGTTGAAGAGAAAAGTGAAACTCTCTTCTATCAGTGTATATGATTTCTCATTTTGGCTCTGGGTACTTACTAGGTTGAAGGGTAAAGAAAAGCTGATTTCCCAAACCCATCTTAAATGTCACAGTACAGCTTAGGGTGCTGCTGATGGACAGAGTTTTGCTTCTCTGACAAAGAGTGAAGGGAATGTTACCACTCTGGAATGACTGATTTGAGCAATTACTGATTTATCACTAACTGTTCTGTTTTCTTAGGCTGAGCACACAGAAGTGATACAATGAAATGCTCTGAAAATGATGTAGTGCTACTTATTTTATACCATAAAACAGTTATTACTACCTAGCACTGTCATTTATTATTAGGAAGTTTACACTTGGAAGACATTAATCGTGTCTATCCAGTATCTTTAAGAAATTGTGCAAAAATGCCAGAATAAAACAACACAAATAAATCTCTACCTGTTGCAGAAGAGATGACAATTTGTGTTATGTGTGCCAGTGTTGTCAGATGGAAGAGGTAGAGATGGTTGTAGGCTGAACTAATTGATGAAGGCTGCAAGTCCACAGCATCCTCCCAGTACAAAGATGGAAAGGATAACACAACTCCCACCTACAGTGAAAAAGAAGGAGCAAATATTAATGTAACAGAAATTTGATAATAGCTACACAAGAAATTATATTTTCACCACACATTGATATTTCATTTCTGTAGTCAATTTAAGTACGTTATTTACCTTGCTCCCTTTCAAAAAGTGTAGCAAAAAGCCATTGAAAAATATTAACCCTTTGTGCCCCCCTGGCATGCAGGAAACTCAGACATGGTTCCTTTGTAATATTAAGCTTAGAGACACACAAAGAAAGCTTGTCCAGAACTTGTCCAGTTCCTAGAAAGCTTAATTTCTGGGGTTTTGCATAAGACAAAGCACAGTGAAAGAAATGAAAAGCAAGACCAATCATTAGCTAGAAAGGCAACCAGAGTAAACCAGATTTTGTTTTGGTGCATTTGATTTTTTGTTTGGCTTCTGTTGCCTTTTTTTGTTGTGGGGTTGAAATTTTTTTTTTTAACAGTAAAAGAAATTATAATACAGACTTGTAGTAAGAATAGAAAGAAGAGGCTAAAAAGAGCAAAGAAGGCAGTAAGGGTGAATGTGAAGGAATCAGATGGTAGGACTAAGACTATTGTCTATTAAGACAAGGAGAAACTGAGGGAAACAAGCTGACTAGGTGCATTTCTCAGGGTTTTTTTGAGGTTTGATAGTAAAAAGATGACTGAGATTGCAAGCATCACATTTACAAAGAGTGAGAGTCAGGACTTGGAAGCCAGAAACACAGCAGAACTGAGAGTAAACACTTGCATGTATCAGCCATATGCAATCATTTGCTTATAATGCAGTGCTCATGTGTAATCATTTGACTCATGCAAGTGAAAAGACAAGACAGGTCTGGCTACAGGGGAAAGCACACAAAAATCCATGCTCAAGTATTAATATAAAAAATAAAATGAACCTGCTTACCAAAACGTGGAACATATCTACTTCTAAGAGGGATGGAGTGTCCTCCACTTTAAAGGCTGGTAGAAGAACTATAAAAGAAATATATCAATCATGCATTTGGTATATATTTTCTTCTTTTGGATTGATTTGCAATGTCAGAATCTGATTTTAGAGCCTCTATCACACGTGTGTTTTCATCATAAAGGGTCCAAGTCTCTGATCTAAGGAAGCATTTAATTAACTGCATATCACTTACAGATACTGACTCTGTTTAGCTATTTCCACATGGCCAAACAGCTCACTATTTTAATGATTCTTCAAAATTCTGAAACAAAGATCTTCAACTCATTTCTCCAGCTCTAACAGAACACATACAGTGTTAAGAGTGAACTCCACAAACATCCTGAGGCACTGCAACACTAGATACCTCACTCCAAAATCCTGTACAGCAGCCAAGCACTGTGAGAAGGCAAGCCAAAGAGTGGGACTCATGAACACCACCATGCTGACCTAAACAGTAAGAAATATGCAGACCTGTGTGTCCCAAACTCTCTCTCCCCAACTCCAAAATATTTCAAACCAGGGCTGCAAGCAGCCTTTTAAAAGTACAAGAAAGATGAAGTCTCAGAATTAGAAGAATACCTATTTTGTGGCTTTATCCACCTGCTTAGGGTAGAATTTGTGTGATTTTGAACACTGGCAGAACCAGTTAAACATCCATAAATATTCCAGATCTGGTGATCTCCAAGCCTAGGTAATCTGGGATAGAGGATTTTTGGGGACTTCAGTGATACACAGCAGGGTTAACAGAATTATTGATAACCTAAGCTCAAGCATATTCCAGGACTCCAAGGCAACAGAGAAAATGAAGTTTTCATTGTTGTCAGAAGTACAACATTTCCTTATATGCTGCATTAATCCATGTGCCAGTTTGCAATTAGGAACTTTGGCAGCATGAAAGAAAGTAAATAAAAGGGCTACAATACCTCCTAGAAGACGAATCAGATGTTTCTGAATCAGGACCTGTGGTGATGTTGTTCTCTGAGCAGCTGCAAACTGCACTAGTGCTTTAAGGCCACTGTGCTAGAGCACAAGAGAAAGTGGTTGGACAGAGAAAAAAGGAAGATAGAATAGTGAAATAAAACTGTGAAAACATATCTACTTCTACAAAGACAAAACACGTAAGTGAGTTTAATATGGACTTCCATGTGTAAGTACAAACATTATTCTTTCAAAATGCTCTTTATATCATCAATTCAAATATTTTGAAAGCTATCCCTCAGCAGAGAATGATCTTGATGTCAGCAGTTTAAACATTAAGTTTTTTATAAATGTGTGTGTACTTTACATATATATGTGTATAAACTTCTTTGTTTAAAATGCATTGCATATCTTACTTGCCCATACCTGTCTATTTTGCAGAGATCCAAATAAAGGCTTGCCCTCTGTTTCCAAGAGGTTTTCTTAAAATTAAACACAGAAAAAATTAACTCACTTTGTTCTACAGGAACCAACATAACATTTCTGTTAGAATACACTTAGTCCAAAATTAATTTATTCTTAGTATATGTACTTCCTTCTGAAGTTCAACTTTATTTTGATACGGGAATTCTCTTGAAAAAAAATCTATCTTAAATAGTAGTGAATGTTTCCCAGATAAATGGTTGTAAAATTTTTTTTAAAAAAGCATTTAGTTTTCAAATCTTGCTAACTAGAGTTTAAAGGAACACTGTTTCACATTAATAGTGTTAAGTGGTCCTATTATTTGTTACCCTTGTACAACACTCAAAACCATCACACTGTGTTTACAGGGATGCTGGACACCTGTCTTACCCTCAGATTCACACTACTGCAAATGACTGTAGTTTTACAAAAATATTTTGAAAACAAAATTCCCAAGCTGCAGTACCATTTATTTTTCTTCCCTAAGCACCTTGGTTCTGAAGGGATAACAAAAGAGAAAATAAGCCAAGAAAACCAAGAAACTAAATTAGCCCAATGGAGTAAAAAAGTATCAATTAAAATGTTTTTGTGCTTTAGCCACTTTTTCAGGGATGAATTAGTATACTTCAAGATCTTGAATATTTTTTTACTGTTTTCATTGGGTTTTTTAGTTGGGAGATTCTTGATGGTTGGTTTTGGTTTTGTTTTGTTTTGTTTAAAAAAAACAAAAACCACAACAAAACAAACAAAAAAATGCCTCTAATGAAAAATGAAAGTGTTTGACCTTAGGACTTCCCCGCATCAGTTTAACACAAAATATATGGAGTTGCTGAGAAAATGTGGGAAAATGTAAATTTATATTTTTATGTGTCTACTTTAGGAAGTCATGAAATTCACATTCCTTGGGTCAGTGACACTTTGAACCTCCTCTAAAGGCTCTAATAATACAGCTAAGGCTCCCTGTTGAGGCAGGGGAACGTGCCCCTTAAAATGGTTTTTGTAGTGCACCCCATGGCTAGATTTAAAACCATCATGCTAGGAGCTAGGTAGTCAGGTTTGCTTTGCAATTTCATGGATGCCTGCTCTATTTGGAAACAGAAATCAATCCAAGGAAGAGGCAGCCTAGGATAGGTCAGACTGTCACAGTGGTTTCTCTGATTTTATAATCTCAGCCTAGTAAGGCATCTGAATTTTCTATTTCTGGCATATGCTTTTGGTGGTAGCAATTACTGCATTTAGACACTTGGTGATAAACTCATCTCTGAGTTGCTTTTTAGGTACCAAATTAAAATAATCTGCACATCATTAAGTGCATTAAAATTAATAGAGCTGGGTGGCTTCCAGTCCTCTCCCAACCCACTGGAAGACTCTGATAAAATCCAACACTAAAAAGATGCATTCAATTTTCAGTACTATTCCTGCCTTATCAGAATATTTTGATAAGATGCATTCAGTTTTCAGTACTATTCCTGCCTTATCAGAATATTCTCAAACCTCCTAAAAACCTTAACTCTTGATATTCCAGTTGGGTCAAGTCCACTATAGATTTAAGGTAGACTACACTTGTACCTCAACAGCTTCATCAAGAAAAAAATGGCATACTTTACAAATGATATTTATGGAGATGTACTTATATTCTCAATTCCTTCAGCAGGCATTACAGATTTCTCTCTTGCATCTCTCCCTGCCTGGAAACCACTAGAGATTTCTCTACAGCTTCACGTTTATTACACACAGAACTTCTTTGTGTATGAAGTAAGGAAATGAAAGGAGTGTAATTGCTAAGCAGGTACCTTATCTCCAAAAATGCAATAATTTTTATCATAATATTTTGCCTTCAAAAAAGAGATTAATACCAGACAATGTTTGGCATTTGTTTGGGTTTTTTTTCCTACCAGGTATCTGCCTTGCAATTTCACAATACAAGACTATACTTCTACAAATTTCATGATAATTCTTTGAGAATAAAGACAAAAAGAAATCAGGAGAGACTGAGTACTATTTCATATCTGTTTACATCAGTGTTGGAGATATCTCCAGGTCTGTGATTTTTTGCAGCCTGAAGATATTTATTGAAGAGACACAGTGTTATAGTTAGTAAAGTAGAACATGATCAATTCCTGCTCCCTCAGACTGCATTTGTCAGTGTTGGCATTCCACACTTTATTTTATAAAATCCCATCTATTAGAAACATCCTATTTATACTGGTTTATAAAATTATAATTCTATTATTTTATATGTAACTACATATAACATTTATACATTAGCTACATAATACTTTTATGCATAATTGCTATCATTATTTATACAACCAGACTGTATGTGATTATACAGTCAAACTGTAAGATTTTCAAGTCAGAGGAAGGAATAAACCCAAATTTATTACCTATACACTGGATGGTAAAAGCACAGGTGCTCCAGGTCATCATGGGAATCCTGTAATCAGCTTCATTTGGAGCAACTTTCAACCCAACTCGATAGATGGTGGTGGCAAAGAGAATGAGCATCTCCTTGATACTGCTTGAGTATTTGGCTCTGCAAAGGGAAGCCAAGATAAATTCAATTTGAATTATTAGTAGTGTTTATTACTTACCAGTCAATCAATCACCAACAAAGTCCAAGTTATTTATGAAAGAATTACTGATTACAAAAGCCCTTTGCTGTACAGAGATGAAAAACATTACTGGTTTCCAGTAGTAAACAAGTACCTTGACATAACAGGATCTCTTAATTGAGAGATTAAGAGCTGCCAGGCAGGCAGGAGTCTATTTCTATATACTATAAAATGTATTTTAAAAATGCAAACATATAAATCCAAGTAAAATACAATAAAAAAACCAAGTGTGACTAAGCAAGTGTAATTTAAAGTGCTGGAGTAAGAATAATTGTAAGTGTCTCATAAGGCACCAAAAATGGAAAGGATGACACTTCGAATGTTTTAAAGCATTTTTTTTGCACTTAAACTCTTTTCAGCTGACACTGGGTTAGTTTATGTAAAAGCAGGGATATGCAGAAAAGTGCCTTGGCAAAATCATGCACAATTTCAATGGCTTGTGGGTTTTTTCTACATAGAACTTTGTAATACAAATATGACATTCATATTAATTCTCAAATCTCTGCAGCCAAAACAACTGGACCAGAAAGTCTGGGGCTTAGCCATACTCACACTTAAACACCACATTATTTAAGGGCAAACAACAGAATTTTTCCCATGGAGTTCAGTTATCAACAAAGAACTGGATTCAATTTTCTGATGGCATTTTTGCAAACAGCAGATATGTAAAAGTACTCTGCCTAAGGTCAGCCAGAAGTAAAGTACCTACAGTGGGACCTAAAAAGAAGACAGCTGAGTACACTTGAAAAGTATCTGTCCATTCATTCTGTTCTAGTGGGAGAGTGCTTCTGCCCACTGGAAGAGAAACAGACAATCCCCTGTTCCTGTGACTAATCTGTATTACATTATTATATCCAAAACTATGTGAAATCTATCCCTGGAACAGACATGTAACAGGAAAATTAACACAGACAGACATTAAAGAAATTGCTAAGAAGAACAAGAAATCACCAGAATTATGGATTAGAAGATTCCAGACTCCTGGCTTTTTACCATGAACATAAGAACTATCAGACTGCATTTGACCAAGCTCTGTATAGATCTGATATTCAGTGACTGCTTAAGGAAAAGTTTAAGTAAACCCAGGATGAGATGAAAAAAATCATGTGCCTTTCCTTCAACACAAATTCTGAAGTATACTTAGGTTATTTTAGCAAGAATTAACATAATGCAGAGAGCACTTTCAGTAAGACTTACGAGGACTGAACTCCAAAACTAAGGATGGAATGGAATTCCAAAGTAGAGTTCCCTGTTCCCTTGCTGGCAAGTGCTGCAAGATTTTGTTTCTCTCCTTCCAGGGGGGGAAAAAAGAAAAAGGGGGATCCACATTAAAAAACAAAGAGGTTGTTACAGTTTTTACAGCAGTCTAACAGAAGTCTGAACATAACTGGTTTGAAAGTAACTGTAAACAGATGTCACCAGCCAGACTGTTTTAACTCTTCTCCTTAAGTAACATTTTCTCTATTCCCATAAATATGAGGATTAAAAGTAATTCTTTGCTGGTGAGGAAAAAACTTTCCTGTGGTATAAGAGTGTAAAGAACACACCGATTCTGTGTTCCTTCTGGTTTTTTAAACACTTATATATGTTTATTTTGGGCCTTTCCATTTATATTATTTCTCTTTTTTTTTTTACTACATCACAGCAGATACAAATGTTTAATTAAGTCTGCATGTTATTTGGTGGTTATCCTCTCCAAGTGTTCATAATTTTCTTCTACAGGGAAGATAAAAAGAATTTAATAGAAACTAGAAAATTGGCAAGGGCACTGTGAAATCAAGATAGCAGCTTAGAGAGGGTCAACAACTTTATCCCCAGATTTATCTGACAGTGTCTTAATTGACAGCAAAATGTACTCTAAGTTTTTTGTTGCTGTTACTTAAACATGTACTGGCATATTAAATATCCCACAGAATAGGTTCAAAATCAAGATAACAAACCTTTAGTATTTTTCACACTGTAGCCAGATATCCTGACTATGACAATCTCCAGCCACCTTGCAAGGGACAGAATTTGAGCTACAGCCTCTGCATCCTCACTGAAAACAGATAGAAAGCAGGTTTTACTTTGACACTCAAAGGATCACCTTGTCTTCAAAAGCAGAGAACAAATTTAGAACAAAACACATTGACTCAGTATTTGCAGTTTTACTGGCTTTGCAAATTCTGAGCAAAAAGTAGAAACCAAAATGTTAGACTACACAGTAGATCTAGGGGCTTTCTCATCTGATATCAGCTCCAAAAAAAGCCACAACCAGGTAGTAAAAATAGTTCTGAAAAAATAAGATCATAAAAATTAACTGCCAAAAGCAGTGCATTTGGCTGAACAGTCAGTAAGGACATATATCATCTTTTACATAGAGACATATATCATCTTTCTATGTAAAAGATTATATATGTCTCTATGTAAGACATATATACATATATACATATGTATATATAAGACATATATACATATATATACATGTCTTATACGTATAAGACATATATAATCTTTTACATAGATTAAGAAGGTCAGACCAAGTCTTCCCCTGAAAAATTTGAAGGGCCAACCAGGTCCAAAGTAATTTTGGCGCTTTTTTTTTATTTTATTTTTTTATTTATTTTTTCTTAATCAGTGAAAAGCTCTACAATCTGATAACTCACCTGTTTATTTTTTGGGTCTGCAGTGGAACAATAGGAATCACAGTATTGCACAGAGATTTGCAAAGTGGACAAAGATACTCTCCATTCTCCAAGTCAAATATCTGCTCGACGTGCAGGCGCTGTCGGAAGTTCAGCTGCATGGCTTCAAAGTACCTACAGCATCCAAAAGGAATTAGAGAGTAGAATAACTCACACCTGACATGCAAACAAATGTTCAAGTAATTAAGTGTTATTATCTAGCAAATGCCTGTCCAAGCCAGCAAACTAGTGTTTTTCTTTGATTTATAACTCTTTCACACACGTGGATGTGAAAAGAAAACCCCCAAGCACATAGATGTTTGGGAAAATAGATTAATTAAAAAAAAAAACCAAAACATTAGAGGGTTGGCACATCCTTACTTCTGCCAGCAGGCTGCATGCATCACATGGCCACAGCTTCCTGTGTGGGTCCCACAAGGTAAGTCAGGGTGCATGAAGAGGGGATCTAAAGTATCTAGAAAGACACAGAAATGAATAATATACACAGAACACAAGCCTTCAGATTTTATTTTCCCACAGTTTGCATAGTTAAATTAAAATCCCATTTGGTTAGCTCATCCAGACCAAAACTCCAGAGCCCACTCAAACTACTTCAGGCAATAAATTGGTTATTTTTTTAAGTATTTGTTTATTTTTAAATGAAAGAAAATTAAATTATTAAGGACAAGGAAGATTAGGCATTTCTCCAACTATTTTTTTCTCAAACCACTGACAGGAATATCACCAAAGTCAACTCTATCTTTTGCTGATTTTGCCTAATTCTTAATGCAAACATACTATGAGAATGTAAAGCATGTCTTTGTGCTGCATATGTACTCAAAGTGAGCATCCATTTTCCCCTTAAGGATATCTAAATAATACTGAACTGAACTAAAGCAATGCTCCAAACTTCATCTGGGGGACTGTTTGGGATTTTGAGCAGGTACACACAATTTAACAAAAAAGAAAAACAAACAAACAAAACCTACAAAATTCCTAGCACACAAATTGCCCTGAAAATACAATTCTACTTGACAGCAGCTGAAGCTGTTAAAATCAAACAGAGACTGAAACAAGAAAGTGAACCTTGGTAGAACACTCATCTGCTAGTATCTGCACTTCTGCTGTGGAAAAAAAATATTTTTCCCACTTGTATAGATCTGCAAAGACAAAAAGTTCTCAGAGGCCTAGTGCTATTTCATGCAGTAGATCAGCAGTAAGTGGGGACCATGCAGTAGAGAGTGTTATAAATAATATCTAGAAGTGGCTTTATGAACGTCATTCCCTCCTTCTCCAATTCTTTCAGAAGCTCAGCATCTCACTAGAGGAAGCTTACAAGTGTATCTGACATAGGATTTAATTTGTACTTCAGAATACCACAAAGAAATGGGAAAAAAAAAAAAAAAAAGGATGCAATTAGATGGCTTAGATAAAAATTCTATACAGATGGCTCAAAATTGCCATTATCGGTAGTTTGCTGTTAAAAATAAAAATAAATCAAACAGGACTCTGCAGAAGCCTGTCCTGGGTATAGGACTATGCAGTATTTGCTAATGATCCAGAGGAGGAAAAAAAAACCAATTTGTTAAATGAAAAAACTTGGTAAAGGTTTGCAAGCATGATAAAGAACAGGGCAACACCCTAGAGAAATAAGAAAAAAGGCTGAACTTCTTTTTATTATTCTACTTTATAGCATTCAGAAGTGCACCTGCAAACTAAGGCAGGATTAACAAACTTCAAACAGAAGTTAAAGCTATTTGCTAGGCAGCAGCATCACTAAAAAAAAAAAAAACCAAACAGGATATAGGGTTTTTTTTGCTTTATGACCATGAACGAACAACACTCTGCTATAAAACAGAAAAACATATTTGAAAACAACTAGAAATTTAAGCTGCAGGTTGTAACATCCTTACCAGCCAGAAAACATCTTGAAAGCACTCACAACCCCCAAATTTTATTATCTTTTAACACTGCATCCTTACTTCTTATACATTAGTTAGCTTGAAAAAGCAGGGTTTGAAAAAATTATATATGCAGCTTTATAATAAAATACAGGCAGATACATAACATATATTTTAAAATAAATATTTAATAGATAAAAGCTAATTAAGTTTTTATCTATCCTGAAATCTAATATTCTTAGCCTTCCTTCCTTCCTCTTAAGCAACTGATCAAAAATCTCATGTTTAATTAACTTATAAAATATTATTTATAAAATATTATTTATAAAATATTATTTATAAAATATTATTTATAAAATATTATTTATAAAATATTATTTATAAAAAACTTATAAAATATTACTTATAAAAATATTCTGGCTTGGTGGTTTTGTTTCCTATTACCAATATGCCATTATGAAACACTTCACTCTTGAGTTTGTATTATTCTCTTGTATTCATTTTTTCATTCATTAGATGATATCATATAACCCTTGCTTACACTTTGCTATTTTTTTATGTTGCTCTTTTTGCAACTTCCAAAAAAAACCCACAAAAAAACAAACAAACAAAAGACCAAAAACAAAACAAAAAAAACCAACAAAAAAAACCCAACCCAAAACCCTCCTGAAGATGCAATGCTGGCCCTTAACACTGTCCATGTGTTTCCTCTACATTGGAGAAGTTTGCTGCTGAACCTGATTAAACAGAGCTTTTAACAATCTTGGTGACCACTCCTACCAAAACTCTAAGTTTTATAAAATCAGCTTGAGAGATTAAAGCACCTTCTGATTTCCAAGGGGCAAAGAAAATTCTTCATACACTTCTTTTTTTTTTTGTTTAAATCACAGATTTTAGAACAACTTAAAAATTTTCACTTTCTTTTTAGTAAGAAAGGTAAACCATTTAACAATCTGACTGAAAGCTGCATTTAATCATGTTCAAAAGGTGTGAGTTCCAAGTACAGAACAGCTTGCACTCTGAAAGAAGAAAAGTTGCATACCCCCTGAGACATCAAGAATTCTGCTCCTGTTCTGAGTTAAGGCAGTTGATTTCTGGACACAGGCAGACAATACCATTGCAGCACTTTCCAACTTTACTTCCTGCTCCTCCTGACACAGAATACAGGTCAGAACTTCTTTCTCAGCCACAGATGGACCTCGTTTGGGACCCAAAGCAATTTTGGAGTAATCAATTGCTGAAGACATGCTGTAGGACCACGAATGACAGAAACACAGGTAGTCAGTTGGATTTTTCTAAACAAACTTATGCTTCTGAGCATCTCAAAAAGATCACACACTGCCAACACACCTGGTTTTGTACCAAAGTGTTTTACAAAAAAATGAAGAACCACCTCAGTCCTCACTAAAATGCAGTATTCCTTAAAAACAGAAAGTAGAAGTCAGCTAACATAGAATAGCACAATTAAATCGATTCTAACAGCAGGAGATTTAGGAGGCTTTATTTAGTGTAGATCAGATTAAATATATTTTAATCTGAGATGTTAAAATTGTTTCCCATTCTTGAAGAAAACAGGGAAAATTAACATCACTACTTAATTCCATGATTTGTGACACAATAAGCTTCCATGTATTTTAAAAAAATATTCCTTATTCCAGTGTTCCACAATGATTTGTAGAACATGACTTAAAGATCAAAGCACAGAGATGTGTTCTGTATTTTTTTATAAGCAGGTTTGTCTATTTTCCTGATTTGTTTTGTGCAGCCCAAATTGGACTCAACATGTGAGTTGTATTAACTATACTATATTGTTGAAGTATGCCCTGAACAGAAGCAATCCATGTGGACAAGGTTATAACTAATGTAAAGAAAACACCTTCAGCATGAAGCTACATTTTACAAACAAATGGATAGAAAGATCAGTGAATTGAACTACAAAAATCATATTTTATTCACTGCTATTTAACCTTAAATCATACTGGCTTCCAGATTATTTCCTAATTAAATACTTAAATTTTCACAGAAAGTCAACAGTTGCCAAACAGCTGTCAACTCAGCACCTTGCTAATGATATTTTTTCAAATGTTAAGTAATATAAGTATTCCCCATTCAAAGAAATAATTTTTCTTTTGTTTATCTTCTGTTGCTCTACAGAAGCAACTTCTACTTCTGTGAGTCCACTGTTCTTACAAACAAATGCTCATTTACATACAATCCTGTAACAGATTACTTATAAGTAAGTAAATATACAAGTTTGCTGACTGTGGTGACACAATCTGTCCCTGGAACATACTTTCAAAATTTTTTATGTAGCGTCATGAGCTTGTGTACCAGGTAGTGAACTCTTCCCACTGGAACTCCAGATGCCTCTTTTTTCTTACCTTTCCTCCTCCATAATAGCATCTTCTTTCCCCTGTGCTTCCAGTGTATTTTCATACAGGAGCTTGTGGGTTTCAATGAAATTCCTCTGCAGTGCAGACATCTGAGCCATGATCTTCTGACGGTGCAACCTGGCTGCTTCTGCCTTTCTCTTTCTTTCAGCTTTCTCTTTATCCTGAGTGCTCTGTGTCTTAAAAGAGAATGAAGAAAGCAAAAGGCAACAGAAAACATCAGAGAGAGAAGAGTATTTCTGCAACTACATGCATTCTAACCACTGACATGAAATTCCTTAACTGACAACATTTCAATAAAAAACAAAGTACCTGTTATCTGAAAAATGTAAAAACTAAAATCTTAAATGCTAAGTTCATTAATCTAGTCAGAAGAATGAGATTTTGAGGAGTTCACAAAAGATCACTTGTACAATCCCTTGCCCAAAGACAGGATCAATAACATATGATTCATATTAACTGGGTCTTAAGAAACTTTAGTGAGGTGAACATCCTCCTCCAGTTTTTTGTTATTCTCCCCATAAACAAAGCCCCTACTGAGCATTCATTATTTCCCTTACAGGAATTAAGGAAAATTTTATCTTGAACTATCTATGGACAACATTGCAAAGAGAGTACTTCTGCATTGCTACAACAGTATTTTATACACCCCAGGTCTGTATTTTCCCTTATTCCTCTTTATTGCAGACTGGAAAACTATTCTTCCAGTATTTCCTCATGGATCATGTTTTCAAAAAGTATAAACAAATTATTCATATGCTTTGGAAATGCAGAGTCTAGCTACATCAAAAAGTAGACCTAATTGAAAGACAGAGAACCTGATTGATCTTATTCAATTATTTAAGGTATAAATTCAACATTACACATATTGCTTCCATTCATATGCCACTATTTTTTTAGGAAACAGAACACTAACGAATTTCTCCACAAGTAGTGGAATGGTAAAAGTCTCATTTCTTGCTCACTTTTGTGCTTTCTTTCTTTACCTTACCAGGTATCATATGACATACTTCTCAAAAAAGAAAAGCAGCATATGCTGGGATAAGGTGAGAGCTGTGTAAGCAATGAGTAGCCAAGAGACTGTTTGGCAACAAGCTGTTTACAGTGTGTAAGAGCAAACTGGTCTGACTTTGCCCAGTGTTGACAGCAAATCAGATTCCTCTTTTCTATTTAACTGCCAATTTAAAAACAAACAAACAAACAAAAAACATTCATGGGACTTCAGTAATCTTTCATATCTCCCTTTCTTTGTGTCATTTGACCACTGGATTCAAAGATCCCCTTTGAGTGAAGGGGACAAAGACTGATACACAGACAGAATAATCACCTAAGCCTGATGCCCTTACACCATCAAGGCAAAGCAGATTAACCCCTTGGTAGGTCACTTAAATTACAACACATCACTTTAAGTGGATCTGTATTTCTAATTATTGCACAATGACAACATATCAGATAGTAAAGTCATAAAGGTAAGAAGAGAAGAGAAACTATCACAAATAACTACTTCACCCATGTCAGTTGCTTCACTTAACATGGAAGTACAAACTAAACCACAATAGCTGCTCATAATTCCCTGAAACATCCTTAGCATAAATTTCATTTATTAAATTAAAATTTATTTAAAATATCAGACTTGGAACCTAAATCCTACTTGTAGGCAATATATAATAATTAATATTTTTAAAGTTATCATCTCAGGTAACAATAAATTTACCCATCTTTTTGAAAACAGCTGTTCAAAACATTAAATACAAGGCTTCCACTGGTCTTTAAAAATTATTATTACCTCATCACATTTTGTAGTTTCTGAGCCTGATGTTGCTGCTACAGAGGTCAAGCTAGATTTTTCTCGCAATCTTTTCACTGTGTCAAACATCTAGGAATAGAGATGTAGATGTTAAAATAAAGAAGCAACATGGTTCATTAGAACACAGACAAGATTAAAGCTCTTGATTATTTAGTTTCATGTTGTTTTCAGCTTTTCAAATGCACAAAACCAACTCCTAAATGCTAAAAACATCTGAGACCGTATGTGCACTCCTGTAGCACTGCTGTGTCTGTATCCTAAATGTGACAAGCACTGCTCAATATGAAGGAAAAGTCTTCCAAATTTTTCAGTCTTCTAGCAGTGATACTGTTAAGCATCTGCACAATCTGCAGAATGGACAGAGACTGCTACCTTAGACTTTAGCAGATGAGATGTGGGGTCACCCCATGGAAATAGTCACAAAAATAATTTAAAAACCTATATATCTGGAACAGAAAGCTTTCCAGCATACATCCAAAAAGTTAAAACTTCAATTTTCATTCACTACCTTCTCAAGCTATCTTTAATAAGCATCTTGAAGCTTTGATAATATGTACTATTATATATTTACTATGCATACCATTAAAAAGTTAAAAAGTATAAAAAAGTGTTTTAAAAGGACATTTTTACTTTCAACCTTAGAATTTTAGAATAATGGCTTTTCAAAAAAAAAACAATCTTTCAAACCTGCCTCCCTAATGTACCAGCATACTCCAATTTTAGTAGCTGAGGGTAATTCTGGATCCCTACTATGGATTCTTACCCTCTTTTCCAAGAGCACTCTCTTCTATGTTTGCCACCTAAACCAAGAAGCCCAAAATGGAAGAGGGCAGCAGTGCTCCTGCCAAGCAGAAGCAGCAGCCTCTTACTTTAGAGAAGGTGTCACAGCTCTAGAAGTTTTCCCCATCTCTTAGTGGGTAATGGCAGGGAGTTGGGTGGACAAATACCACAGGTCAAATGTACAACAGGGCCATCAGTCAGATCTGTGTGACTCAAGTCTTACTACAAGCAGCCCATAAAATGCTTTCCCATTTAATAAACTACTTAGCACTTGCTGTTACTTTGCAACAGAAACAGGAGGTATAAATTTCATGTATAAAAATGTCATTACTGGAATGAGTTACCTAAGAAAAAATTAACCCAATACTTGAAAGTAGCAATTGCAAGCACAATGACCTGTAAGTGTCAGTGCAGTACTTGGGAAACTCTCTCATTTGGGGAGAAAAATTGTTCCAGCAGATTAACTCTCAAGAAATCACTGCGTGTGTAAACACTGGGTTATATGTAACCATAACATCTTTCATAAAAGCTTCCTAAGTTAATGAATCATAGAATCATAGAATCCTAGAGGTTGGAAGGGACCTCGAAAGATCATCTAGTCCAACCCCCCCTGCCAGAGCAGGGCCCCCTAGAGTACATCCCCTAGGAACGTGTCCAGGGGGGTTTTGAATGTCTCCAGTGAAGGAGACTCCACAACCCCCCTGGGCAGCCTGTTCCAGGGCTCTGTCACCCTTACAGTAAAAAAATTTTTTCTGATATTCAACTTGAACCTCCTATGCTCCAATTTACACCCATTACCCCTTGTCCTATCACTGGTCACCACTGAGAAAAGCCTAACTCCATCTCCCTGACACTCACCCCTTACATATTTGAAAACATTGATGAGGTCACCCCTCAGTCTCCTTTTCTCCAAACTAAAGAGACCCAGCTCCCTCAGCCTTTCCTCATAAGGGAGATGTTCCACTCCCTTAATCATCTCAGTAGCTCTGCGCTGGACTCTTTCAAGCACTTCCCTGTCCTTCTTGAACTGAGGGGCCCAGAACTGGACACAATACTCCAGGTGTGGCCTCACCAATGCAGAATAGAGGGGGAGGAGAACCTCTCTTGACCTACTAACCACACCCTTTCTAATGCACTCCAGGATGCCATTGGCCTTCTTGGCCACAAGGGCACATGAAATCACACCATACTCATCTCCCTCTTGTATACCTGCAGTATCCAATTGACTGTGTCCTTCTGTGCCTCTAACTGAGGAACTCTCTTTAATTTTTCCAGAAGCATTAACACGTTCACAGCATTCAAGGCTGAGCTTCCCATTCCTTTACAAAGAGAGAAAAGTAGATAAGCAGGGGAGGGAAACTCAGGGGAAAACCCCTCAATGTTTCAATGTATTTACAACCATGTATATGCCTTAAAATATTGCTAATCCTGTAACACACATACATGAACACAACCTGTGTAATTACTTACCTGTTGCAATTTTAACTGTTTATTCCAGTTAAATGTAGTATAATCTTTCCCCCTTGCACATCTACAGTTCTTGCTACTTCCAGAAATACAAACAAAACAAGAACTGCCTTTCACTTCAAGGAGTAACAGTAAAGATCTTACAGATTATGTGAGTTTGCTAACAGACAGCTGAGTGTGCACAAGTTTATTTCCATCACAACTGTTACAATGATAGTAATTATTTGCTTCCTCACACCTTGGTAGCAGTTCATGATGCTCTAGGCCATTCTCTAACACAAGCATGCTTTAAAATTGAGATAATTCTCTTCAATTTAATTTCTTTAGCAACACTTTCAATTTTAAACTAATTTGTGCCTTTTTAGAAGTGAGACAAATACATTACAATGTAGTTATTTTTTTTTTAAATTATCTCTCAGGGAGGGTTATCTTACAAAAGTACTGATTGTTTTTGCATCCCTTATGAATAAATGGGGTTTTGGCTTTTCTAGTTATGCAAAAGTAAAGATGACAAGGAATTCTCTTACATCTCAACTGTAATTAATTTTAGTGTATTCCTGTAGTTATTATGAAGTTTTTTAAACAGAAATATATTCAGTGGGATAAAAATGCTTCTCCGTTTTATCAAGATGAATATAATAATAAATACATTTTTCAACAAGAAAAACTTAAAACCATAAAAGACATGAAATTGGAGTTTTTCGGTGACACCACTTTGCACATTAGAAAAAAAAATAATTCAGTTCAGCACCTCTATGTATTTACTTATTTAAATGGTATTTTAAAAACATGTAGATGTGTAGTTTCCACTTCAATCATGTTCCTGCAGAGGAAGAGCCATTTTTTCAATTATCAAACACTAGTACTAGTTTTGCATTTCTTTCTCAGGAAGAAAAGAACATCTCCTTTTGAATACACCTGGCAACTAAGAACAATAAAAACTAGTCCTGGTTTCTGGATTATTAACAAAAAAACCAATATTTATTTTTAGCAGATTTTAATTCTATAGCAAAAAAGTAACTAACTAAAATCACCAAATACTTTCTTGTAGTTTATTTTTGTTCATACAAAACCAAGTTAGCATAATCTATTCTCCCCTTGTAAGGGAAGTGAAACATACGTGTTGCTTTGTGATAAAAATCAAAGGTTACTTCTTCTTCTGGGGCCTTCTGCAACTGCTGCTTCTCTTCTAGTAACCCTAAAGAAAGGAGATGAAGTACCTAAAAAAAGAGAAAAATTGTAAATCATTTACTGTTAAGAGGTCTGGAAAAGGATATAAAATATGCTTGATATAGCTCTGCACTAGATGCTGATTATATCCATAGTAAAACACAGAAATGAGAAAATGTGCAAAGATCATTCATGGAAAATAATCATGCACAATATAATTTTCCTGAATATTACTGGCACTGTAATTAATAAACTTGCACACACTTTACATTAGTAACATATGAATCTTTTAATTTTGCTGATACAGATCTATGAAATATTTGGTTAATTCCATAATTCAAAGATTACCAGGTAAAGAAATACAATAAAATAATCTATGCAATCTAATTAACAAAACTGATTAATTCAATCACTCCATACATTCAGGTCCTTATCCTTAAATACCTTACAAAAACCCAAATGAACAACCAAAACCAAACCAAACCAAAAAAACACCTTAAAAAAAAAAAAACTAACAAAAAAACCCTAAAGAAACAACTTAAACAACATAAGTAATTCATTTTTTAAAAAGCATATAAGGACAATGTGGTAATATGAAATGTTTGGATACTTAAATTACATAATTTTATTTTACCAGAGGCCCCAAAAGACATTTACATATTTGCACCTTACAAGATGAGGCAACTCCAATTTCTTCTAAGATGATTAATGGATTACTTATTTGCACATGAAGGTTCAAGAAGAAGATCAAGTAAGGCAAATTACATACTGAAACAGTTTCAGTGATGAGGCAACACACAGGGGAAAGCAAAATAGACAACTGAAGAATATTCCTGATTTAAATTTATGATGTTTCACACTTTTATTTCACAGTGGAGATAAATAATTCAAAAGTATGTCTTTGCCAGTAAGATTGGCACGTTTGGGACAAAAAGCCAATTCTTATCATTCAAAGCTGAAGTTTAGCTTTACACATTTTGATAATATAATAAGCAGTTAACATGCTCAACACAGGAATGACTACAGGAAGACCATAGCTAACCATACCATTTGGATCATAGCTTCAGTCCACAAGTGGGTTTCCAGTTCCACTGCCCTCTGAAGAATGGTCCTAAGTATGTGCATCATAACATCACAGTTCAGAATCCTCACCACGTTGCTGAATGCAGGACTGAAGTCTGGAGGAGGAGGTGGTGGCAATGCTAGAAGACAGACATGCAGACACACACTAACAAACTGGCATCTCATCAAATGCTGCTGGAGAAGAGTAGAGAACAAAACCATACCAATTCCAGCAAAGGAACAACTGGACTTTTAAATTAATAAAACAGTCCTCAAACAGAAATGTTCACCTAAGTCAGCTTTTATCTTTAGCAAAACTAAGTTACCATACAAAAAACCTGAAAACCAAGCTAAAAAAATCAAAAGTACTTTGTTGTAAGTGCAAATCTTGAATACTTTGGATTGCATTATTGCAAATTACAAAATTATTTGTATCACTAACAAACACAGTGCTTAGATTTTGTATAAGATACATGATTTTGAAGCAGTTAAAAAAGAGAAAATAGTGGATCTTCCAGAATGTGTCTCACATTACAGTGGCCAAAGCATAATATGGCTGGAGCTCTAAATTCTTCCTGCTACTGGGGTCTTCAGATCATTTCTAGTTATGTACATTTTCTGAGCTAATGCTGAAAGTGTGTGATGTGATGTTGCACCCAGATGCTACCTGGAATCTTGGCATCTACCAATAGCAGCTCAATGCTGCAGCCACCCCCTATCCAGAAGCATTGATTTGTCTTCTTTTGGTACCTGGATGCCTGCATTCAGAAACTGTCTGTAAGTGCACTGTCTCTGTAACCACCTATCTATTGACAATTTAGAATGAAAGAATTGTAAGAAGTTACTGATAAAGATAACACAACCACATAAAAGCCAATGGGTGAAGTATCTGCAACAAAATGGGTGGTGTCAAGGGAACAGACAAAGTAAACAGTTACCTTTATATTTTGTAACTGTGTTGCGTGATTACATGAATGTGAGTGATTGACAATTCCATCTAAATATCTCCATTATAAAGTGTTCCACAAAATAAGCATCCCTGCTAACAATTTAAATTGATGAAGTGAACATGGGAAAAAACATAAGGTTGAAAATCTTTCAAGTGTATAAAATAAACAGTGGAGGAAGAAACCAAAAGCAATCCAAAAGATTTTTACCTCCTCTTTCCAGCTGTCATAAACTTCTGAGTTACTTAAACTGAAGGAAAAAAATTTTTCCAAAGATAATGTGACTTCTGATTTAACTGTGCCCCTTCTAAATGACAATGTTATTTTGTTCTTCAGTTCCACAGTTTTTCAAGTGAAAGAAACCCAAGGCATGTAAAATTTACTCAGAATTAATTTTAACTATCTAGGCATGAAATGCTGTAGTGTCCCTGACTGTACACAAAAATCAAAATACATTTTAAAAGAGGAAGTAAAAGACTAAATTATCCAGCTTTAAGGACATTCTGGGACAAGAAAAATAAATGTCTAACACAAAAAGATGGTAACTGATTTCATTAAATTGTTCACTGTATTTACTCATTCTGCTTACAAATTCCACCTCAAATTAACTACATTAATGCTCATGTCTTCAACGTGTAAAAATAAATTCAAAAGGAAAATAATTTTTGTGTCACAACAGAAACATGGGATTTACCGTTACGTGTATTTTCAGCTTCTGAAAAAAAAATCCTGGTTTATAAAACTTACAGAATGGATACATGTGGTTGCCACAGGAACTAGCTTCTCTTTGTGACCTTACTATGTCTGAAAACTCTGCTGGAGAAACTACTCATAAAAAATAAATTTTTGTCTTTTAGTTACCCCACCATTAAAACTCAAAGTTGTTAATTTTGTCAATGGACACTATGCCATGTTCATTTGTCTACATGGAAACTAAACTAAAAATTCCAAAGGTCCTATCTTTATGTTAAAGCAAAAAGGAAAAAAAGAGAAAATAAATGTCAGATGCTAATTAATTATAATTATGAAAAATAACAAATTTAATATGAACTCAACTAGCCATGATTGAGTCACAAGACATCTTCCAAAGCTCATTTTACAGGCACAACTACATATACTATTGAATTTGTATATACTATATATATTTGTTGAATTATCAAACTTTTTACCTTCATCTCTGTTTTCTTGTTTTCTTCTTTTCTTTTGTGTATGTTCAGCCTACAGAAAAAGTATTGTTACATGAGCATCTCTACAGAAATACACAATGAAACAATGAGGAAACCTTAAACTGGTCAGCACTGTGGTGTTTGGAAGCAGAGGGAGCCACAGGGATGTCTCCTGTGAGAAGCAGCTGGAAGCTCCCCAAGTTCCAATCCCTGCCCCAACCCTGCCCCAGGCAAGGAGAGACAGCCAACTGGATGTAACATAGTAACATATTCAAGAAAGGGAAAATGAAACTACAAATATATATTTTAAAAAGACCTGCACAGCAGAGGAGATCAGATGAGAGCAAGCAATGCTACAGAAAAGACACCGAGGTCAGTGAAGAAGGAGGGAGAAAGGTGCCTGAGCAGAGGTTCCCCCACAGCCTGTGGTGAGATGGCGGCTGTGCCCCTGCAGCCATGGAGGAACGCGGTGGAGCAGTCCCTGAAGGAGCACAGTGGGGTAAATGTGGATTTGTTGCCCCTGAAGTGTCACAGATGGGCAGATGTGGAGCTGCAGCCTGTGCAGGATGGCAGAGAGGGGCAGATGTGGAGCTGCAGCCATGGAGGAGCCCGTGGCAGGGAGGTGACTGTTCCCGCAGCAGCCGTGACTCTGTGGGCAGCCCGGGATGGAGCAGTTCCTGAGGGACTGCACCCCATGGGAGGGACTCATGTCCCAGGAGTTCCTGAAGGACTTTGTCCCCTCAGAGGGACCCCATGTTGGAGCAGGGGAAGAAAGTGAGGAGTCCTCCCCTGAGGAGGAAAAGCGGCAGAAACAGCGTGTGGGGAACTGAGCCTGAACCCCCTCTGTGTCCCCTGTGCCCTGAGGGGAGGCGGCAGTGAAGTGACCCAGGACAGGGAGAGGGGAGGGTGGCGGGAGAAGGCATTAAGGTCTGTCTGTGTTTTCTCTTTCTCCTTGTAGATTATATCAGGGTTTTTTTCCTTCCAAAGTTGAACCAGTCTTTTTTTTTTTTTTTTTAACTGTAATTGGGGAATACAAACCTCCCTGTCCTTGTCTGGATTAAGGACCTTTGGGTGGATTTTCTCCTCCCTGTCCCACAGTGGGGTGGGGGGTGAGTGAGCAGAGGCCCAGTTGGTACCAGCTGTGACAAATTATGTTGTTATTACTTTTGACTAAAGATTAAGTAAAGCCCAAACTCTGACAAACCTAAACTAGAAATGTGGCAAGATGAATAGTCAATATTTGGTCCTGCAACTAAAATCTGTCCTGAAATCTTTTTAACACTATTGTGTTTTGAATTTCAATTTGTAGTAGAGATAAATAATTGAGCATACTTGCTTCCTCAACAAGAGTTATGAAAGCAAAGTTAGGGATTTTCCAGTTCAAAGATAATTCATGTATCATATTTCATTCTTAGCATAAACAGCTAACAGAGTTAATAGAGAAGACACTATAATGAAAATACCAATGCAGACCACACCATGCCAATTTCTATTGCTAATCTTAACTTCGTTACAAGTTTAGTTTTCAAGCTGGTTTTTTAAATCAGTTTCTTAGGATTCCATTAATTCCTTTGATTTAGCAAAATTCTTTAGACGTTGGTAAGTATGTACTATTTTTCAACATCAGAGTGAAGTTTACACTGCTTACCTTGCTGTGCTGGGTCTTCGTATAGTGATAAAAGAACATATTGAACTCTTTCAAGCATTCATCTTTCAGTTCATATACTCCATGGCCAGACACACCCGGTTTCCTTACAAAGAAATATTTCATGACATACAGACTAATAATGTATGTTCAGCACATCTTTGAATGTAAACAAACCAGTAAAACCATTTTCTAAGTAACTGCTAATAAGAAGCAGAATAGTGATTGTTGCTTATAACAAAAAAGGCTGAGTACAGTTATAGTCTTTAATTTTCAAGACTGTTTACTACTGTGAAATCCATCCAGCAGCAAAATATTTATAGTCTGTACCAACTACAGCACACAGTATAGTCTGACAGGTCAACTCTTTCCAACTTTATAGCTTAGAATTTCAGACACTGGGTGCTATTGTATAAATTTCAATACTTTCCTTTACAAAGGTACAAAACAGGCAATACAAACAGCTACTTCCCAGCCAGATATATTTTTTTTTAATCTTTCATTTAATTCCCAAACTGAAATTGTTAGGTAAACCAGTAACTCCCCTTGATTAAACATAAGCAAGCAATCCACATGAAATTTAAAATAAGGTATATGAAAATAATTAAAATTACAAAACATTTTGGTACAAGAATAGCAGACATCTGAACTAGTTTTCCTTAGCAGCTTCAAATGATTCTTCCATATTTGCATACATAGATTTTTTAAAAAATTTAATCTCAATGCTACAGCACCTTAGCAACTAAATAACATCTAAACCAATGATTAGGTGGTGATTTTCAAAGCAAAATGAGCTGTTAAGTTTCCCAATAATCTCTGCAGTAAAATGAATTCTTTAAGACATTCCCACTAGGATATGAGAGTACTAAACTGCTGAGACTCAAACTGAATTTGAAGAAAAGGGCAACAGGAGAGAAGCAGCTGCTTCAGATATTCCATATACTTTTCCTTCCTATGCATGTTTTAAAGCATCTTTCAAAACAGCAAAGTATTAGATGAACAGAGACTTCACAGTGCAGCAGTTATATATAACCCATATATTCTAAGATATCTTATTTCATGTTCAAGCTAATTATAAAACATAGTAAGAACTTACCTAAAAGTAGCCACTTTATCAATTACATTCTCCAAGCCTGTTTCATGGTTTTCCTGGTAAAAAAATTAGTTTTGGATAAAAATGTAATGATTCAAGTATCTTCAGTATTATGCTAGGTGTAGCAAAAATAGACACATAGATCTAGATCAATTTCCCTAATTCATGAATTAATATCTTTTGCTCACTGTCATTCAGAAAGCAGATAATCATAAGTGAGAAGTTACAACGAAGTACCAAATAAGAGATGGATAATACTTTCATTTAATCATGTGAAATTTTTAATAGAGCTGATTTCCAGAAAGAGAGCAGTGCCTTACCCAACCTCAATGGAGGACAAACCAGAGGTTTAATTTCTAAAGAGTGGATCATCACAGGTTTCTGATAACATTCCAGGCTATTTAATTTACAATAAAATTGAAAGTTTTTGTATTTATTGCCAGCTCTGAAAACATGCAGTCTCTAATTCCCATCTGCTTGCTCCTTTGCTTGGAATTCCACAAGTCTGAATAGGATGGCAGGGAAATCTGTGCTTTTGAATAGACATGTACAATACTTGACTTCCAATGGATCTGCTCAGGCTTAAGTGATAAAAATTACAGGATAAATTTTATTGATGGTACACAGGGCAGAGTGGAATCCAGCTGCATGGTCCTACAGGACCAAAAGAGAAAATAATTTTGAAACTTTTCTCTTTGAATTCAGAACTACAGCTGGATTAAATAAAAAAAAAATTCTACTTCATCAAAAAGCACAATTCCCATACCAGCCTTTTCAGATTAGCCCATACTTGAATCCATGACATTTATGTGTACATCAGTAATGCTTGCAAGCCCTTTTGTCATGCTACTTTGTAATTATGAAATCAACATTTGAGCTTTTTATCAGAAGTAAAAAAGATTCCATATAAAAATATGGAAACTAAAGACAAAAAAAAAAAACCCCACAAAACAAGAAAAAGCAAATTAAGAAAAAAACTAAATAAAGAAGGACTCACATTTTCAGGCAAGGACTTGGTAATTGCACTGTGAGCCATTGGCTCAATACACAAGAGATGGATGATTTCCCTCATAATAACATCTTCTTTTGTCACATTACTCACTCCAGGCACATATCTTTCCCCTACCAGAGTGAAACAAAAGGAGAAGAATAGCAGATATAGAATTTATAAAGCACTTTTGAATTTTGCACAGAGCCAATACTGTTGCTGGGTTGCTTCATTGAGTAAGTTTGGATTTGCCAGAAACCTCTCAAGTGTCTGAAAGAAAAAATGGTTTTAGCTTAGCTTTGTAACCAAGTGGGCTGAGATGGAGTTTCTCTTCATATTCTACTTTAAGGATCAAGTATGAAGTTAACTAACAGCTCTTTTCACTACACAACCACTACAGCTTCTGGTTGACCAATACTTGTGTTACTGAATCATCTATTTAAAACAGACATTCTCCAGTATCCCCTCCATACCACCTATGTCAAAAAAAGTCACCAAGCCTGTTTTTCCAAACTCTAATAACCCATTAGAACAACAGAGAAAAATCAAACTTACCCACAACATAAATGAGAATCTGAAGCATCTCTTCTATCAACACATTACATTGTTTGATCAAATCCTGCAAGAATCGGGGAAATCAGTTTTAAAGAACAAGCAGGAAACATGAGCAGGACACTGAACTCAGCCTTTGGATGCACCACTTGCTCAAGCACTGCACTGTAGGAAGAAACCTCCATCCAAACAAGCTGGAAAAAATGCACTTGGAGGAGATATTACTTTCCATCTGAGGTACATGCAGAAAAATAGCTAAAAATTTATCCCAAATGAAGGGTAATACAAAAAGTTTACGCCTTAAGAAGTAGCACAACAATCTAATCCAAAGTAAGAATATGTAACATGGCTTAAGTGACATAGAAATTTTTTAGAGAAGTGATTTAGGTCGATTTGGAAGATACCCCATGAAGTAAAAATCAGAGAGGGCAAAATCTGTTTTGAGCAAGCCCCCTAAAAATTCCAAACACAAAATCATTTACGTACCAACTAGGTCTTCTGTTGACTGACTTTTAGAATGGTCATAAAAATGCAGTTAGACAGTAGTAAGTTTTCCTTATTATTATGTTTATTCCATAAACACAAAGCAAAAAAAAGTAAATCAGCAGAAATACTTGCTACTTACCTGATCTTTGGTGGGCTTGATCTTCTTGAATGCATCAGCAAGCTCATACCTCTGTAGTATCAGCAAGAGGAACTGATTTGGATCCATAAGAGATGCACCTATCTATCAAAAAAACCAAATTAATATGAACATCAGTTACTATTAAAGTTGATCAATTATGAAAACTACTCTAGCCAAGAAATTTTTTTTTCATAATCAAAGTTCAAAGAAAATTAATGAGAATTTTACGAATCAGGAAGGCAGTGATTCAAAAAATTATACCTGGAGCATGATTATGTCTTTATCATACATCTCTTCTCTGCATTTAACATCTTGATAGTAGAATACCTGAGAAATAAGAAAGCAAAATTTGAGAAGTAATATAAAGCAATGCATTTGGTATGTGCACCAGTTGACATACAAAGTTTTTTTTAACTGCACAGCACCTTTCCTGAGTAAGTGAAAGTCCTGTGATTCTTTCAACACAAACATGTACTTTGATGGAAGTGAAAAATGTTTTCACCTATGCAGAGAAAGCCTATGCCATTATTCTTCATACATAATTCTACAAGCTGCTATCAATTTAAGTTAAAACATCCTCCTCCTACCCCAGTTGTCAGAAAAACAATTCTACAAGGGGCTACTAGTATTTACTTTGATTTTGCCAAAGCATCTTGTGAAAGATAATCAGAAAAATTCTGCCAAAGAAACAATAATAAACAAAAAAGAGAAACTAAAGCAGGCAAAATATGAGATTAAAGCAGTTTAACTTTTGCATATAGTGATCTCCATACACAATTCTTCTAGTATTTTATGCTATAAGCAACACTGCTAAGAGTACTTAAGCAGTGATTTCTTTATCAGATCTGAAAGTACTTTATAACAGATGTCAATAATACTAATACCATTTCAGAAAGTCAGAAAAAGTCATAAGTGAGATGAAAATACTTGTCTAACATGGGGAGGATAAGCCATTGATGAAGCTGGTAATAAAACCAGGTTACCAAATCCCCACCTAGAAATGTTTCTGTTAATTGTACCACACTGGATGAAGCCACATTTCTGAGAAACACCTGCATACACCAGTAGGACCAACTCACTGTGACTTAATGTAGGGGTACCTGGCTTATTAAGGAGAGCCCATTCCTTCTCCACATCTCTGCAGCAACCTGAGCAACTAAGACAAGACATCGCAAAGGATATTCTACCAGCAGCTCCACTTGAAATTCTTCCTAAAATGTAAAAAAAAAAAAATTAATTAAAAAAAAATAAATCAAGAAATAAGTCTGCCAGTGATTTTTTAAAAGTTCAAGTCCTAATGAACAAAGACACAGCAACAGCTGCAAAATAACTTGTGTGTGCACCACGGAAGTTACAGAATATAATTTTAGGCTTTTTCCTTTCCAGAGTATAAAACACAAGAAGTGTTTGGGAAAAAAAGAATCTTACAGGAGAAACAAACTCATGCAATCTTGAGATGGTTCCTGTCTTGCTTAATCGTACATGAAGGCCTGCAAAAACATTGGGAAAAAATGAGAAAAGAAATCAGTATCAGTGAATTTTCTTCTCCATTCTATATGTTAGCTAAATCACCTACAACTTAGAGAATTACAGAAAAAAAAAAAAAAAAAAAAAAAGGAAAAAGGTCAAAGTTTACTTTGGAAAGGCTTGTTCCTTTTCTTTTTTTTTTTTTTTTTTAAGATAGACCATCTATCACATTATTTCTTACCAGTCTTACAATCCATTATTTTATGAATGTTTTCATTTAATTAATTAAAACAATTTAAATTGAGATGCTAAATAGTATTAGCACATTTTCATTTCCCATTTAAACTGTATGTCAGTAATACCTCAGTTTCAAGACTATAAGGTTTAACAGATGGTATCTTAGTATCAAATGATACAATAAAGCATCTACAGCTTAATAATAGCATATGATTTCATTTGTATTCTAAAGAAAGCAGCAATCACCCACTGCTGTGGTCCTTTGTATTCTGACTGGAAATCTGGCCTGGCATGCTGGAAACATATGTCTTTAAGGAGAAGCATTACAACAGTGCTAAGATATATGTTGCTGGAAAATAAATTCAAGACACAGTAACAATGAGCATCCATTTAGGCAAAACAGGTAGAAATAGATACAGAACCACAGAGAATCATGGATTTGGCTGGGTTGGAAGGGACCTCAGAGATCATCAAGTCCAGCCCTTGATCCACTCCCGCTGCAGTTCCCAGCCCATGGCACTGAGTGCCACATCCAGGCTCTTTTGAAATATCTCCAGGGATGGAGAATCCACCCCTTCCCTGGGCAGCCCATTCCAGTGTCTGATCACCCTCTCCATAAAGAAATTCTTTCTAATGTCCAACCTAAACCTCCCCTGGCACAACTTGAGACCTCTTGTGCCCTCTTGTCTTGCTGAGAGTTGCCTGGGAAAAGAGCCCAACCCCCCCCTGGCTCCAACCTCCTTTCAGGGAGTTGTAGAGAGTGATGAGGTCTCCCCTGAGCCTCCTCTTCTCCAGCCTCAACACCCCCAGCTCCCTCAGCCCTTCCTCACAGGACTTGTGCTGGATCCCTTCCCAGCCTCCTTGCTCTTCTCTGGACCTGCTCCAGCACCTCAATCTCCTTCCTGAGCTGAGGGGCCCAGAACTGGACACAGGACTCAAGCTGTGGCCTCCCCAGGGCTGAGCACAGGGGCAGAATCCCTTCCCTGGACCTGCTGGCCACGCTGTTCCTGAGCCAGCCCAGGATGCCATTGGCCTTCTTGGCCACCTGGGCACACTGCTGGCTCATGTTCAGCTTCCTGGCAATCCAGACTCCCAGGTCCCTTTCTGCCACTCTGTGCCCAGCCTGGAGCTCCCCATGGGGTTGTTGTGTTGAACCTCATCCCGTTGGAATCAGCCCAACTCTCCAGCCTGTCCAGGTCCCTCTGCAGAGCCCTCCTGCCTTCCAGCTGATCCACACTTCCCCCACATTTATTCAGATAGTCGAGAAAAAAAACATTTATTTAAAATGTTAAACTTTTCCTTCTCGATGGAGATTCTGATCTCTCTCCCCTGTTTAAAAAATATCCTCCAACCTCCACAGCATATGTTTTTTGGAGAAAAACTTTTCCTTAGAAGGACACCTGGGGAACAGGGTTGTCTGATCACGAGTATGTCAGAAAGTCAAGAGTGACTGATTTGCAAAGCACTTAATCTAAATGCTTTCTAGAGTAAAGAAAGAGATGAATGGTAAATGCAATTCCAACAGCAATCAAAACCTACACCACCTACCAGCAAGAGTCCTAGACAGTGGTAAATGTATGCTGACAGGGTCTGCAGACACCCTGTAAGGTCGGCTCTCCAGAGTGTGGCCACACAAGTGAAACACTGTCTTCTCCCGTGAGCGGCCGTTCGTGCTGCACCTCATCACAGCTTTGTGACATTCTCTGTAAGCCCTGAGCAACAGCTCCTCCTAGGATTTAAAATAAATGAATAGTTTTATATTTTAAAAATCACGTATATGCACTGATACTCCTCAACTGTTTTTTCTGATGGCATAAAAGTTATGAAAAATCCGCAATATAGTTACTACTCTGTTTTTCACTGCTGAAAAGTGCTGCATTGGAGCAGTGGAGCATCCACTACAGCTAAAAGAAGCTAAGCAAGCTTCTGTTCAAAAAAGGTGCTCTGTAAAATGCTCTCAAGGCTATGTGCTTATTTACACTGCAATGTTAAAAACATTTGCATAGTTTGCACCCCAAACTGGAAAACTGGATCAAGAACTTTCCTTTCTCTCCCTAATGAAAAAAAGAAAAAAAAAAAAAAAAAAAGAAACTTCAAAACATCTCTAAGTTAACAAATTATACAATGTCCTCCATTCTCTCAGCACAGGGATGAGCTTAAGCACTGATTAAGACTGCTTACAGTGCCATGACCCAAACAGCACAAAAGTTCAACAACAACAGTTCACTTCTGTAATGAAACCACAAATCAGAACATCAATATGTCACAGTGGCACTGAAGGCCCTCTCTGCTAGACATCAGTATTGTCTTTTAATGAAAGGATTGCTTTTACTGGAGAGCCCCTCTGCTAGACATGAGGCCTTCTGTATGATTAACCTTGAGAATGTGCTTTGAGCTATAGCACTAACGAGATAAGAAAAAAATTAATTAACTGGTGGTATTGTACAAGGGAGCACGGAGTGCAGGAGATAAGGAGATGGAACCACAGGAACAGAAGACGACTGGTTCTGGATGGTGTAAGCTGCCAAGTCGTCAGAAACGAGGAGCACAGCAACATAAATTCACCATGAGGGCAAGTGATGAAGAGGAAGAACGGCCACGGGATGAAGTGAACGACCACCAGAGGGCCTGTGATTCTGGGAATAACCACTAGATGCCGACAGAGAATGCACAATAGTTTTAACTAATATGAGGTGTGTTCACCTTAATGATTTCTTAGCATAGGCAGCCTCATGTTATTTAGTTCTTGGAAAAAACAGGCATATACAATTCCTTCTGGGTAATGAAAGCTGCCTGAGGCTTTTGTCTTATCGGCCATATATATAGAGGAGGAATCCCCTGGGAGTCCCCATCACTGCTTAATAAAGAATACCCACTTAACAGTGACAAAATGATGCTGAGGTGAGCTTTGTTTCAGTATCATGAGCCTAATTCTCAAGATTTTCAACTATGAGAACTATTTTCTCTTTACGATTTGTCTGACACTCTGTGCAGCACTGTCAGGAATGATCATGTTCTTCTGAGAGCCCTTCTCTCTTTGTCCCACTACAGATTAATTCTTCCATTTTTTTTGGAGATCTGTATTGAACAATAGTTACCCTTTTTTAAAAGCTGCTATTTTAAAGGCACTCAGGAACACTGACAATAGGCATCCATGTAAGAATCCCAAACAATTGATACACTTACATCACAGGCACACCACTCCTGGAACATCAAAAGAATGTTTTTGAGCTGCATCTGTATAGCAATAGCTGCTTCCCAGTCAGGGTCCACCTCAATGTGCTGACCAATCTGTCTTTTTATCTCCTCCATTCCCTGAAATGGACATGCCACAAAATACTCAAGGCTTATCAGTGATCACAAGCTTAAAACAAAGAAACAAAATATTATTTTTATAATGTAAACATTGCTTTTTCACCCACCGAAGACACGGACTGAAAAATGTACCACCTTAAATGTATATTTATATCCACAATATTCCTATGGACAAAATGATGATTAAACAAAGTGCTGTAATTTGTTTGTAATAGAAAGAAACTGTTTAAATGTACTGTACCTGCATGCAGGTTAGAATCCTTAGGAAAGAAACAAATCCTTCTAAAAACCTCTCCCTCAGACGGTCTGTCCATAATGTAGGCTTGCTGACTAAGATGTACCTGCCCCCAAAGAAAACATCATCTTTTGTTAAGACTTCTCTTCTACTTACCTAAACTTAATTAACACTCATTTAAAGCATTTTTTGTATTAAAATAATCAACTGCATCATCACATTACATTCCCCTCCTGAAATTAAATTTTTCACCAAGCACTAGAGTCACCTGATGCTACTCCATCATTTGAAATTAACAGTTTTTTCATTCCAAGGTATTTGGGGTGGATTGCTTTTATATTATTCAGTTTATTAGAGTAATAAGCAGCCCATAAGAGTAGAAACTTCTATGCAGATCAGATTCATACAACTTCCCCAAAATGGCAATGAATAGAAGCCAAATTTCCTTTGTTGTCTTACAGTAGGTAGATTTTGTTTAATAAAACAATTGTTACATGGAAAGTAGTTTGGGTTTAAAGAAGTTTTATCATCAGTTTCCTGATTTGAAACACCCTCATCCTACTGTCAATTTTCAAGGAATTGCTCTTGCTTCTCAACTTGACACTTACCTGAGGTCAAATATTACTGCATATACCCTGTTCAGTTTGTCTTGACTGTAACCTTGGAAGTTGAACTTGTCATTTTTGTCCAGGTACTCTGGAAGTGCTTCTAGGAGTGTCTCTGTAATGGTGGTGATTACATTTTGCTCTTCAATAAGATGACGTGCCTGCAAGGAGAAAATTAAAACATGTTCTTATTTTTGCTGAAGAGAACTGTCAAAAACAATTTTCCTTTGAATCCAGTCTTTTTGCTTGGAAATTATTTTAAGCATTTGTAAAACGTCCAAGCTACAACAACTTGTGTAGTATTTATTATGTATGAACACAATTTCTATCAGTTCAGCCTGTTTCTTCACTCTGACAGCTTTAATGGAACAGACTCTAGGAAGATCATGCAGAAGGGGAATTTTACATTAGTAGGAAAACAACAGATAACCTTTAAAAACTACAGGTATTCTTTCCCTCTCTCAAAGGATTTAACATATTTTACTAAAGACAGTTAGCCAGTTTTTTTCCCTTCTCCCACCCCCGAGTTTTTAAAGTTACTTAAGAAGGTCAATGTAAACAGTAAGTGAACACAGAAAAGAGAGAACAATGCTGTATAAAATTTACTTGCATTCACTTCATCTTCTGTAATGAATTTGCACATAAACTGAAGCACCTGCTTTCATATTTGCCTTACCAAATCTCAAGAATCATTCATTATCAACTCAGAAATGCTTAAAGACTCATTGAGAAATACATCAGTTTGCAAAGGTGATGCTGCTAGCAATTCTCAGAATTATTTTACATTTCTAGGAGAGGTGGGCTGTACATACCAGAGTAGGTACAGTGAACATCTGAACTGAGAGTGCTGTCACAGAGAGAACTCTGTCATGATCATCACTTATGTATTCTTTTTGCAATGCCTTGTAATACTAGGAAAAGATAATATTGAAGAAATAGATAAAACAAGTGTTAATTTAAATGTTTACTTTTTTAATTGCAGGAATTACATCTCAATGTCTTTTCTTCTTTCTGACAAAAGCAGTTCAAACAACAAAAACAGCAAAACATCCTCAAATGCACCAAAGCAATTCAATATGTGCCTCACTGCCTTAGTATTGAAGATAAGCACAAATTTAATTGTTCTGCCAGATGGGAATAAAAGTATTTTTTCAGCTACAATCAACTGTCCCCAAGAAAAGAAATTAAGCAGCTGAAGAAAGTTGATACAGACATTATTTCATTACAGAGTAAGTCTTCTATTCAATAACTATCTAAAAAAGATGCATACAATAAGTAACATAAGTATCTGTTTGCTTTGTTTCAGTCCAGAGAAAACCAGGACATCAGTCACAGTCATCAGGATAAAGAAGTCTCATCCTAAAACCAAAACCACTTGGTCTTATGTTTTGTACATTTCTTAACTGTTGCATCTAATTTTTTAAAACCAAATACCAGTTTCAGTTGCAGTTCATCTGCCATTTCAAAAGATACATAGAATGCTAAAAATACAACCAAAATAAGAATCTATATCCTCAAATGACCATGATTATAAGGAACAAAACAGTGACATTTGAACTAATAGACCCCATAAAGGGTGAGCTAGTTGTTGAAGCTCAGCTTGTTGAAAATTATTTATATTGAAACAATTTTGATGTTTAGGGGGAATTCTACAAAGCTAATAAGAATTCATAGTATAAAACCAAATAACCATTTACCTTCACAAATTCCACAGCAAAAAGTTTTTTGTATTCCATTTCCATGAAAAAACTACTGAAGATAAGTTCATGAAGAACTTTCCGTGCCCCTGTGAAGAGTCAAGACAATGTACACCCCATTATACTCTGGAGATGCAGTTTTTGTGGAAAAGCAGAACAGATTATGAAATTATGATTATGAATATAATTAAAAGCCTTTAAATTGTTCCAAAGTGTATGACCAAAGTTGTTGGGTTTTGTTTTTTTTTTTTCTGATTCTTAACACTTCTTTAAATCACAGCATGAAGTCACTCAAAGTCAGGCTACATCTTGAGAAAAGACTCTTCAAATTACATAAAGCAGGAGAAATTTAGTAGGCAAACATGTACCCAAAATATCAATTATATGTAAAAATAAAATATATTAAAAATAACTCCACCTGCATAGCATTTATTTACCTTCTACACACTTGTTACAGCATCACAGAGAACAATCATTCTGGTTAACCTTTAAGATCAAGTCCAACCATTAAAACCATACAAATACCCAAAACCAGACAGACACATTTTTTCAAGTACACCACAAAATAAAAACCTGTAATCTATAGCAGTTACAGGCACAGTATCAACCTCAGCTAATTACAGTCATTAGCTGTTTTGATGCCCTCTTTCAAGCCCCCAGCTAGAGAAGGTAAAAGCCTTCAAATCAAACTCCTGCAGCTTCTGAAGGCAATGTCACATCTCTTTTCCTTTTTGTGCAAGTAATCTCACTGGTGAAGTTCAGTCACTCACAGCTCAAACTGCACCTCCAAACACCTGCTAAACATTCACAATGTCAGGTAGACAGGTTACAAAAATTAACACACATGAAAAAATAATTTGTCTATCCACTTTATAGCAATATGGATACACAAACCTTTGTGAAGTTTTGCATCCCATAGCATTAACTTGCTTATGAAGCATGGCTTTTCAGATCCAGCATCTTCTTTGAGACATATCTGACAAAAGATCTGGCGAAAGTCACCTGTAGGGATGAAATTATTCATTTGTACAAGCATGCTTTGATAATTAAATTATATAAGCCAACAAAATGAGAATTAAAAAATTGTTTTTTTCTTAAAGAAGACATTTAAGTATGAATTATTTTTAACAATGCTTTTTCCCCATTGAACGTGCTCCCACATCCTCTACCCTTGCTACTTTCTATTATTCTTATCTACTTTATTAATAAATCCCATGATGCAAGAGTATTTTAAAATGAAAATAATTTAGCCAGCTTTGCAAAGCAGATCCATAAAAAGAGTTTTCTATGTTAGCAGAGAAATGTACAAGCTGGGCAAGTCTACACTTGGGCCCTGAGAGTCAGTCTTTTATAAAATAATGCTTTGCCATTTTACATTTTCTTGCACCTATCAATAAACACAGTACCTACTTAAGCAGTTTGGGGGATCAACCTATGAGAGTCAATCATGTGTTACTAACATTCAGAAATTATTTTACTAATTTCTAATTACTAATTTCTCGTTACTAACTTCAAAGGGGACAGTGGAGTGTCATTAATCAAGTTCCTGACAACCTTGAAATAGATACTATAGAATGCTTCTTGATCTGTGTTCTTCCACTTGAAGAAAAATAGGAAAAGAACAGGAGCCATCAGAAAATTCCAGCAGAGTAGAGAACACCAGGCTCTTAAACATTTGCATACATAACCCAGAAGAATAAACCTGTGCTTAAAGACTCTCATAAAATATATTAAAGTATCAGGTAACCTGTAACAGTTTCCTAACCCAAAATGCTACACCCAGCCTCAGAGACTCCGTTTTGATCTCATCAGCTTAAAAGGTAAAATTTAGGTAAATTAAATAGGTAAGGTAAAATAATAGGTAGACAAACTACCTAGGAAGACAAATAATGGATAACTGTTCACTAGAAATGTTGAAACAAACCACAGGGTCAAAAATTTGGACTGACTAAAAGAACTCTCTGAGGAACTCAAATCAGCATGAAAATCAGTGAAATAAATACAATACCAAAAATAGTAGGTAAAATTTGTAAGAAACAAAAAAGTATTGCTATTCATAACCATACTGATAGATATCAGCACCTATTATAAACTATTTATTCACTAATTGGGAGCAATGTGAAAGTATTATGAAAGGAAATAGCATCTATAACACTGCTAAAGACATTTCTGAGAAAATTAGTCACTGAAATCCTGATGTGGTATTCATGTGGTATATGAAATAAATACAATACCAAAAATAGTAGGTAAAATCTGTAAGAAACAAAAAAGTATTGCTATTCATAACCATACTGATGGATATCAGCACCTATTATAAACTATTTATTCACTAATTGGGAGCAATGTGAAAGTATTATGAAAGGAAATAGCATCTGTAACACTGCTAAAGACATTTCTGAGAAAATTAGTCACTGAAATCCTGATGTGGTATTCATGTGGTATATGAAATTCTGATCATAACAAAAATCAGTTATTCTTACTTGAATAGCCCATGAGTTTGTTCAGCCAGGAGCCAAGGCGCAGGGCAAACTTCTGGTGAGCCATAACATCAGCGTGCAGAACCTCCACGTGAAGGGGTCGTTGAGAAACATTTTCAGAATGCCTCTAGGATCAGGTAAAAATTAGCAGACATAAAAGAAAGGTAACATGAATTTTCATCTGTTTTCACCACCCATTACCACTCCAAAAAAGCTGTTTGACATTCACTTATCTATCTACAACTGTGGTGGGATAATCTGGTTTCAAAAAGTTCACAGGAAGGGTAGAAGAGCATGGAAGTAGCAAATTAAAGACTGTAGAGAAGACAAATAAGTCTTCAGTATTAATAATGATGAAGTTGATTTGTATGTTTTCTTAAATGAGAAAATATTTTAGGAAGTTACCTTGATTTCTTCTTTTGCTTCCTGACAAGATGCATAATGTCCTGCCTTAACAGCTCTACGACCCTGTTTACAGAAAATATTGAGAATAAGACCAACATGAAACAAAGTGGCACAAGCCTAATTCTTGCTTAAAAAAAGGGGCCAACACTGCTCATGGTGCTTCTAGACATCCAGAAGAAAATAAAAATTCTGTTATTTTCTTTAGAAAAGAGCTATTTTTACAGAAAATATTGAGAATAAGACCAACATGAAACAAAATGGCACAAGCCTAATTCTTGCTTAAAAAAAGGGGCCAACACTGCTCATGGTGCTTCTAGACATCCAGAAGAAAATAAAAATTCTGTTATTTTCTTTAGAAAAGAGCTGTTTTCATTAAATTAACAACAGAACAACAACGTAAACTCTGGGTATCTTAAAAATATTAGATAAGGAAAATTCACATATACATTAAAATAGATCAGAGGGATTTCTGCACTATACTTTAAACCCAAACTGCATCAGTTTTCTTACTAACACAAAGTACACTCATGCTGAATTCTTTTCTACACTCTTTCCTACTATTTCTGTCTATGAAATAGCAGAGTATATTACAAGTGTGGGTTTGATAGCTCTTCCAAAAAAACCAAACAGTGGTCCAGCTTAGGCCTCTTCCTTTAGACCTTCCACTTTCTTTTCCAAAGAAAATCACAAGCATTGGCTTCCAAAACAGGTTTTTCACACAGCAGAATTTCACACAAGAGAGGAAGTAGCTGTACCTTGTGAAAATGCTATAATTAGAAAAATATAACCTAGCCCTGTGCTGTAGCAGGTGCTCAGTAAAACAAAAATTCTGATCCAAAATTTCTGTTTCAATTGAAAAGAACTTTCATAATGGAAACCATACGTGTACATACATATTTCACAAAGCCTGCAACTACAGGATAAGCCTTTTAATTATGTAAGACTGCAGCTACCAGCTAAATGCAAATAGCCTTTGATTTCCTCAACAAAAGAGAAACACAAATAGGAAAGAGTTTTACAGATTAAAAAAAAGGATACTGGTTAACATTAGATGTTTTATATGTAAATATACATCAAAATGTACACATACATTCACAGCTACAGACAAAGTTTCTCCATGTGTAAGCACATATGTTTTGTACTTTTCTGAGGTAAAAAAAACATGGTTGCAATTAAGGTAATTCAAACACTGATCATGCTTTTTGGTTTTCCCAGTGGAAAAGAAAATAAAATTGCATTACTATTGTATGGGTGTTATATGTGACATTAGTTGAAAAAAATGAAGTAATCAGATACTCAAGTTCACTCAGATTTCTTCATGGATTCTTCCTGGTTTCATTTGCTTAATCAGAATTTTTTAGCTTTTCAAATTAAGTTTAAGCCAGAACAAGTGGTAGCTTTTCCAAATGTAAGGTATGTTTCTGATTCATAACCAAATATACATACTGCTGATGCATATTCTTCAGACAAATACCTTTAAAATAAAACATTGACCTCAGCTGAGAAGAAGAAAAAAAGTAAGAAAAATACGCCAAACAGGAAATGAGCAACCTCAAACAATTTTGCTCTTCTTCTTCTTAAAAAAGCAAAAACACAAAAAAAGGGGGTGCTTCTCCTGAAGAAAAAAAAAAAAAAAATTTAAAAACTTGCCTGAAATAAGTGCTGATTAATAGTAACACTACAACACACCTTTCTCTCTCTTCACCTCCCAGTGTCCCAGAAAGATTCAATGAACAAGAGACTACAGTAGCATTTCTAAATGATCAAAATGTTACTTTATCCATACCCAGAATGCACTAACCTCTTTATCTATGGCAGTAGTATGCAACTGGGCTTCACCAAGTTCACAGCCAAGTGCCCTTTGCAGGCTATAGATGACATGATCGTAAGAATGATGCTCATCATTGAAAAGGACACAGTAATAGCTGTCTACCTTCTCTCTACTGGGAAAAAGCCAACATATCATCATACAAATAAAACTGTAAAGAGTGTCCTATACAATATAAACCACAGTTCACTTAATAGCATGTGAGCTTTCCTATTTTTCAAATACAAAAAAATTACAGAAGAAAATTAAGCACGTTCTTCACATCAGACATACTCAAAAATTCCCTCGTTATCTATAGCACAAAAGCCACTGAAAATATGTACCAAGTTCCAAAGAGATTCTATTTCATTATTCCACTATTATTTCCTCTCCCTGCTGCTTTATGATCCCATTTGTCTCTTTAACATGATGCTCAAGAGTCTTTTTTCCATTTTGGTAGAGCACAGTCACACACTACTTTTTCCATGAAATATCAAAACTTTTCTCTATATAACTGTAGATTAAAAATGCTAAAGTGCTGTTTATAAGGATTTTGGCATTAGCATGTTTGTAGGAGTGTAAGAATACCACAGGCAAAATTACCAACCAAATTTTTAATTCCTTGGAAGAGAAAGTTGAAAATACTCCCTACCTAACTGTGAGCTCTGGAGGTAGTTCCTTCTCTTCTTCCCAAATAAGCATATCAACAATGTATTTCATTACAGCTGGAAACACCCTCCTAGAGTGCTCCATAATTTCTTCATTCAACTGATATTCTGAATTCTGTAAAACATGAGATAAATATTATTATGGAAAACAAATTTTTAAAATTAAGAGGGTTGGTCAAACACCTTACTACTACATTTGTTTTAAGAAATAAGCCTTTGTTATTTTCAAGCAAATAATTCTCCCCTAACTTCTCTTCAAAATTGTTTCATCCCATCATTTTTTGTACTCAACCAGTTGGTTTTTTTTTTTTTTTGTTTTTGTTTTTTTTTTTAAATGATCCCAGATTCAGAAAGCATTCACGAGAGCCCTGCAAATTCACATATATCCCATAAGCCCTGATGAAGCTCATTAAATCTACATCATTTATCATTATTAATACTTTCCATACAGATTTAGGAATTAAGGTTATTAGCAAAACACATTATTACCAAATCTGCACTTTCAGGTATAAGGTATAAGGCATGGATACAATGCAATGACATACTGTGTAAAGAGGGCTTTAATCCAAAGACCCTGATGACCTTTTTGTTATACCACCTTCCCTTCAGAATGCACATAAATAAAAGCATATAGTGTTATTCATGTTTATGGAACCAAATTCAGTAATTTCACATAAAATGTGACAAAGAAACTGAGGTTTAAAACATAGTTTAAAACAAATTTAGGATCACCAAAACTGCTTACAAAATCTGAATATGCATGTGTTTGCCAGACCGGGAAAAGACAAGGAAAAAAATAATTTCTGAGAATAAAGCTCTTCACATATGACTTAATCCCAAAGGAATAAGGGCCCTCACTTCTCCAGTATGCAGTCTGACAGATGTTAAATATAAAAGAAGAGAAAGTCTGATGTATTTAATACATAGCTAAGAATCGTGTTTTCAAAAAATTCTTACCTATACAGTAACATTTATCCATTTATGAAATAGATTTCTTAATTTAAAAAATCAAGTAAAATAACCTTTTGTCTATATGATGAAAAAACTAAAAGTACAGTGGAATTAAAAATGTGTTAACATGACCAATGGCTTTCACATCTCCAAACAATTTTCTAACCTTATAAGCATTAGAATAATAATTTGGAGTCAAACATACAATCTAAATTCCTGCCAATTAAATCATGGTCTATAACTATCAATATGTGGGCATGCTTAATTTTGGATAAGCTCATGGTAGATCTTAGTAATTAAGAATATAAAAGTTTTGGATAACTGTTTTTTCCTACACTGCCAAGGCTATCACCATGTTAGTTTGTAACAGAATGAAAAAAACCATAGTGCAAAAAATAACCTAACTACACTGGGTTGGAAATATACTAAAATTCTTTTCCAGTATTTCTTAAGAGTTTGGCTTTTTAAGCATTAATGTATGTGAAGCAAAAATGGCAGAGCTGGAGGAAAATGCAAAGCTCTATATAGAGATACTCCAAACAAGAACCTTGTTGGAAGACATAATGCTCTCCTCCTTCAGTTTGTAGAAGAATTAAAAGGAAGCCATGTGAAAGAATTTATAAACTATTAAAAATAGGGTTGGCATCCAAACAAAGAGAGAAAAGATAAATGAGGCAGTGCCACCTCCAATGCACCCAAACTAATAGAAGTCACAGTAAAATGAAATTAAGATACATCCAGTGTGAATTGCAAGGGTCAGAACTATCCCCAAAATGTGTAGTTATTAAAGCATCAAGAAAAAAAAAACTGTGGAAGAATGAACAAAGTGTGTTCTAACAAAGTTTAAAAATAACTAACAATGAAATTATTAATTTTTTAAAAACAAATATGTCTGGGAATTATTTTTACCTTATCTCAGATATGAATTATTAAAATTATCTGCTTTTAAGGATACATTCAGGCAACAAACTTTTTATATTTCTGATATAGTTAAAACATTATTTTGAAATCAATAGGCAATGAAAGACTCCCAAAAGCCTGAAGTGAGGATTCCAAAATGAAGTACTGCTTTTCTGAGCCTCATATTACATACAGAGCAAAAAGTTTGGTCATTATCTTCTTATTGTAAAACATTAAGAAACAAAACCAAATCAAAAATAACCTAAGGTTTAATTAAGATTTTTTTAAGGATACTGTGTTTCACCAATGCTCACCTCACATCTCAAAATTGCTAAAAACTTTGCTGTTTATTATATTGTAGATGGGAACCTGTCCTCTACTAGAGGCTCCTTTTTAAGAGAAAATTGTTCTGTCTCTGAACATAAAACTGCCTTTTAAAAACAGCAGCCAGGTCCTTAGCACATATTTACCAAGTTCTGCCTTGCAAACATACTGCAAACTTATCCCTCTTCTCTTTTGTTTCCACCTGATCAGATTAAGTTTATAAACAACCTAGCATGATACATAAAATTAATTAAAGGAATATCGGGTCAGGATCACCCAGAAAAAAGTGAGGTTTTTTTAACAAGCATGTGCCAAACTTTTGTTCTACCAGAAAACGTGATGGAAAAGAAATATGTCTGTTCCAAACATCTTTTCTCTCCATCAGCACATATCTGCTGAGAAAATTCTTACATTGTGAATGTCCTTGATTCCTGAAACAGAGAACAAACTACAAGGTTATCCAAACATCTACAAGCCTCTTCCTCATAAGAAGTCCCTGACAAACAAGTCTTACTAAAAAATGAACACTGTCATGACATGCAATCAGTTACATATAATATATATTTATATACTGATGCATTTCATTATTATAACAGTTGTGCTTCTGCCCTTCCATTAGTATGCTTACCCTGACTGTAAAGTAACTATACATAACTATAAAATCAAGTCCTGTATCTAAACATTTCCTAACCATTAGGAAAAGAATTATTTGTAAAGAAGAGCTGAGCAATACACATAACAAAGAGCATGAGACTGCAATTTTAATTCCAAAGCAAAGACAGAAATGCAGAAGACAGGTAGATGGAGCTGCTGTATTGGTTTTGCCTTTTCTTTTTTTCTTTTTGAGACAAAGGATGTCCAATATATATGTTTGACCCCAACAAAAACCTTAATGAAGAAAATCCTGATTCAACTCACCTGGACTGGCAATCTGAATTATACAATATACATATTTTCATATACAGGAATAAGCACTTTAAAAAAAAACAAAAAAACAAAAAGAAAACCAGCATTTAAAATATGTTTTCTTTCCTTTTATGAAATACTCTTACTTCTTTTGCAGAACCTGATGCTCCAGGCTCATGTTTGGTACACAATGGTCCAGCCTTCCATGCCTCTGTATCTCCACAGTCACAAAATCCACCTCCAGCAGAGCTGTGCATCTGTAAAACACAACGTACTTCATTCAGAAAGTACACACATAAAAAGCAAGAAAAAAATAGAAATGTGCATTATTTAAGTCAAACACAAGCAAAAATACTTACAAAGTGTAAGAGTCACAGAATAACCTATGTACTTACCACATTTTTTTTTTTCTTTTTTTAGATACAAGAAGGCTTATCAGAGGATTGTGGAGAAAACTAAATTTTTTGAGAAGAAAATAAAGGATGAATTTTTTTTTTTTTTTGCTACTGCAAAAAAAAAAAAAAATACCCAAGTTTAAAACAGATTTACCTAGAAAGTAGTTGGAAAGCCTATGACTGATGCAGAACCACTTGATAAATGGCAAAATATTGATTTCTGGTTCTATTAGCAAAATTATAGCCAAGGTACTTAATGCTGTCTTTACAAGTTACTTGGTAAAAGTCTGAAAATAACCTGAACCTGAATATACATGTATATTAAACAGACATCTAGTAGTTCCTCCACTTCTAACCAAAGGAAACAAGTTATCATCAGCATCCCAATACTTCTTGCAATTTCAACTTTGCACTATGCTTTCAGAAATGTACAGATTTTGATCCCTCATTTTGGCAAAAATTCATACAAAACTTGGGCAAAAATAGTTATCCTTATCTTATTCTAAATCTCTGATCCTAAAACAAATATAAAAAGAGTGACCCAATACAGACATTAAAAAAATTATTTACTTGAAACATTTTAAAATAGCCTAATCTAATTAGAGATGCTTCAAGAAGGAGGTTGGACAAGATGACCTCCTTAGGTCCCTTCAAACCTAAATCATTCTATGAATCTATTAAGAGATGCAATTCTTTAGATTGCATCTTTAAAATGGAAATACAGCAAAGGTGCTCCCATCTCACTATTTCCACAGCTGGTCTTTTGCCTCGAGAAGTTACTGAAAACCAAAGGACATCAGTTTCTCAGCTCAGCTGTGATTTCAAATTGCTCTGTAATCATTATAGCCTCTAAACAGTTAGCATGAGTGTATATATGAAAGTTGTATTTGCATTACACAAGTAGGTCTACATGTCTTTGAATCAGTAGTTACAATGCATTTTCAGATCAGTTTACAAGACTTAAACAGAGGGGAAAAATATATTTTGGTCCCAGGTTATTTTGAGATTGCCAGGACCTCTTCCCAACCTGCCTCATATCAAAACATACCTACTTAAAGAGGACTTATATCCAGATAATAATACAAATAAGAATGGATGTCATGTTAATGAACATAAGGAATAGCCACCAAAAAAAAAAAAATCTAGCCCACTTTTTGGTTGTGAAAGATAATTGCATTGAATATATATTTTTTCTGTACGTTTTCTTGCCTGTTGCAGCAGCCAGACCATCTTTAAAATGGTATTTAATATATTGCTGTCCATTTCTACTTCCAAGGCTGCTGAAATTACTGAGTTCTCACTGAAGAGAGCAAGCTAGAAAGGGGGCCTGGTGTGACCTACGCCAGTTCATTCTGCCCTGGCAGGGGGCTGGACTCCATGGTCTCTCAAGGTTCTTTCCAACCCCTAATTTTCAGTGATTCTGTGAAACAGCACATGACAGTTTAGGCAGTGAGTTAGCTAAGAACTACTAAAAAGATCCTAATCCAATAATTAGAGCATGGGAATCTCTCAAAGAACACACAGATTTGGCTCGATGAGAATCGGAAGCATAAGAGAAAGAGATGATCCTGTTCTAGAGCAACCTTGTGCTGGTTTTGGCTGGGTTTTCTTCATAGTAGCTACCATAGGGTTGTGTTTTGGATTTGTGCTGAAACAGTGTTGATAATGCAGTCATGTTTCTGTTGTTGCTGAGCAGTGCTCACACTGTGTCAAGGCCTTTTCTGCTACTCACACGACCTCACCAGTGAGCTGGCTGAGAGAGCACAAGAAGTTGGGAGGGGACACAGATGGGAGAGCTGACCCCAACTGACCAGAGGAATATTCCAAAGCATGTGACATCACCCTCAGGATATAAAGCTGGAAGAGGCAGGAGGGCTTGTTTGGAGTGATGGCATTTGTCTTCCCAGGTAACAATTGTGCAGGATGAAGCCCTGCTGTCCTGGAGATGGCTGAGCACCTGCCTGCTGGTGGGAAGCAATGAATTAATTCCTTGTGTGGTTTTGCTTGCACACATGGCTTTTGCTTTACCTATTAAACTGTCTTTATCTCAACCCATGCGTTCTCTCACTTTTATTCTTCTGATTCTCTCTCCCATCCCACCCAGGGAGAGTGAGCAGTCAGCTGTGTGGGGCTTGAGTGCCAGCTGGGGTTAAAGCACAACATTCTTTTTTGGCACCCTATGTGGGGCTGGAAGGATCTGAGATAACAACAGCTTTAATGGAATGTGCTAGAATTAATTTATAACTGGTGTTGCTGTTCAGCTATGAACTGGAAGGCTCCTGTGCTTGCCATGGGGCTTTCTTGCCTTACTGTAAACTGCAGTCTTGTGCTTTTTAGTGGCTGCTTTTTGCTTTTGCTGCTCACTGCACTGCTTATCACCTTGCTCTGCTGTGCCTGGGAACATTTTGATAACAGCAGTGGTGATGTGCCTGGGCTGGCAGATGGCCAGGGCATTCCTCCTGTTTCTGTGCTGCTGCACTGGACAGGCTGGAACTCCACTGTCAGTTTGAGTCGAGGGGACTGTCACCTGTGGATGAGTCCATCAGGGAGCAGAACACCCCAAACATCTGTGGCCCTGGTTATGTCTGTGCCACAGCTTGGATACCTCTGAAGGGACTGTGGCCAAGGATAATTCCACACTGGGGAAGGTGGACCTTAAAGCATCTGTGGCTGTGGAAAAATCCATGCTCCAGCAGGTATACCCTGAAGCATCAGTGGCTGTGCGTGAGGTCACGCTGGAGCACCCCAAAGAGTGGGGCCATGGATAAGCCCATGACAGAGCAGATCCACCCCTGGAGGGACTGAAGCCATCAGTAAGGCCATGTTGGAGCAGCTTTACTTCTGGAGGGACAGTGGCTGTGGGTAAGGTGATGCTGGGGCAGGTTTGTCTCTGAAGGCACTGTGGGCCATGGAGAAGGCCATGCTGGAAGAGGTGCACCTCAAAGCAACTGTGGCTCTGCATAAGCCTAAGTAGCAGCAGGTACACCCCTGGAGAGACTGTGGCTCATAGATAAGGCTCCACTTGGAGCAGGTACACCCCAAAGGGGCTGCAAGGCTTAAGTCCAGGCAAGAACAGTGGAAAGGGGCAGAGACTGTAATGGAAATACCTTTAAATTGTTGTAAACTTGCATTTGAATCCCACGTCCTCAATTAAAAAAATGATGGTTATTAACACTTGTTAACATAGGTACTGAGGTAATGGCCCAAGTACTGGCACAGTATATACAGAAACAGTACTAACAGGGAGTCAGGACAGGACTGACATATTCAATCATTTTTTTTGCTCATTTTTTCACATCTGTGATACTGCCAAACAGAATAAAAACGTATGCATTCAGGAACACATCCTCACCCTCTGATTCTTCTATTAGAAAGTCAGTGTTCTTAAAATAGGCTTTATTTAGTAAGAAACATGAGAGTTATTAGTAAATCCCAGGTGTTTTTATAAAATAAAACCTACTAATACTTATATGCAGTTTATTATATCCTCAAAAAAATCTTCTCAAGCTAACAGTGTGATTTCTTAATATAAGATTTTCCTACCTTGTACCGGTGATTCTTGTGAATGCTGTTCTGGAAGCAGTCCATACAGAGTACACAAGTTGGATCAACTGCACAGTCTCTGCAACAAAAATACTAAGTGGAACACTTTCTAAAACAAACACGTGGAATTTTCATGCACAAAGAAAATACTGCTCTGAAAAAAAAAAAAACAAACAAGCCAAAACCATACTCAATTTATAAAAACATTGGCTACTCTATGTCACAGAAAAAATGAAAGCCAACCTTGCTAGGCTTGAACCATGTACTCAAACCTGTTATATCAGATTCTATCCTGCTTGATTTCCACTTTCAAAAAGTGTTGCTAATATATTTCTGGTTTTGCTAATAAGCACCTACTAAAACTGTGATGACTCTGAACTAAACTTTATTATTTTTTCCAACAACCGTAGCCAGTTTGCTAATAAAACCTTTGCTACACTTCTGCTAGGCTATGCTTCTAACCTTTAAAACTTTTCTAACTTTTAAAAAGAAGTTATAATCTAAAAAGAGCTCCTTCATGAAACAAGCCAAAGACTGCATACTTTGAAATTTCATTTCAACAGTTTCAGTCATCCACTCAAACACTTGGAAATCCAGAATGACTCTCATGGGCAATCTAAATTTCATTTTTTCTATGCTCCACATATATATGCTTATTTATATAGCCATTTTTCTGTAAAACTTGGTCACTGTTTATTCTTTAAATGAAGTTTTATTGTATGGAAAATATGGATGACAGGTGTTTAATAACAACATATCAATTTTTTTTTAATTTATGCCCTTATTCAACATCTAGTTCAAGCCTCCTTTATGATACAATTAAAAGTGTAGTAGATTACAGAATTAATTTCCTCTCGAACCTTTAGGTGACAATTACTACAATAGTATAATACTTCACTAACATTAATTCATTAAACATAAATCAACTGCAAGGTGATTTAAAATAAATTAATCCAGAATTGCCTCCTAGATCTGAATGCCCATTTCAAGACATTTAGATTTTAATATTTTAGACTATCATTCTTGGCATTTTAGAAGCCTTTAGCTTCAGCTGCAGTAGGATGTACAGTATTTTGTATGAATACCATCTTTTTGCAAGACAGAAACTAAAAAAAAAAAAAAAAAAAAGGAAAAAAGAGATGAGAAACAGTTTTGGTTTGTTTGGGTTTTTGCCTGCTATCATACAAGAACTTTGCAGAAGTAGGAACAAAATTATCCCTATTACAGCAACACTTATCTGCTATGACCAATTCCATGTCACATTCACTATACACTTTGTAGCAAACACCTAAGAACTTCTTCAGAGACCACTCTCCTTTCATACAAAACAAATTCTCTATTCCCAGAGAAAGCTGAATAGTATGTGATTAATTAAAACTTCACAGTGTAAATCAAAGATAAATTTTACACATATATTTCATTTTGACATTTTACGAAATTCTAAGGGCTGGATTTTTTAGAGAAAATAATAATCTTCACCTTAAAAATACACTTGTGGTATTTCTAATGAAATTTTCTGGAATTTTAAAATAAATTGAAAACTACAACAAACTATGACAACAGCATCATAGTTATACTAATGAATACTAATGCAATCTTTACATCTACCTCAAAGCCCTTGAGCTTTCCAATCTTAGTATATTATTATTCATACTGTTAATTAATAGGTTTGCATTCACATGAATCAACAAAAGAAATTATATAAAATCAATGGCCTGACATCTTTAGTATACTCCAGAATGAGAACAAAGGTGAAAAATTGACATTGGTCACAGAGCTACTGCTTAAGCAAAAAACTGATAATGCACAGAAATGTCTGTTGCAGACTTTGAAAATAGTGAATAATATACAGTTTAGACATTTATGCCTGTTCTCTCCTAATTCAGGTACAAACCCCATATTCTGCCCTGTCATCCCATCTTTTTAATCAATGGCCTTCAGTACCTTCAATATTTTTTCTATCTCCTTCCCCATTTCTCTGCCAGAGCCTGCTTTTCATATGCAGTTTTCCTCAGTCTAAATTGGTTTGAAACATGAAGAAAATGCCACTGTCACTTAAGCTTAAGACCTACCAATGCACAAGTAATGACTGGTTAGCAGGAGCAGGCAACTACCTTTATTAAACCACTTTGCTGCATTCACTCACGTGGGAATATTCCTGATGGAATCCCTGCAGCCTTACCTGCAGGAATATGTTGTCTCCCCTCCTTTGAAGACTTTCCCACAGAGCTGGGAGGTTCCACTCTGTTGCAGCTTCTCCAGGAATATATCTGGGTCTTCCCCAAACAAATAACATTCCAGGGGGTATAATATTGCTGCCTGGACCATCTCTTCTTGTTTCTCCAGCAGAGGGTCCATTTCAGCTGAGTAAATATTTGGCACATTTTTTGCCAAGCACTGTAAAAATGTAGCTTGGAAGTTGAATCTTTCATCACACCACTGCAAGAAACGATAAACATAAATGAGTAAATAAATTTAAAGAAAACAGCATTATGCACTACTTTTGTGAATCCAAAATTTTTTTCCACATCACAAGTCTGTTCTGTGTGCAATAAAACACAACAAAATTTGGTTCCCCAAGAATTTCTCTGTTATTTTCTTCTCAGCACCCATCACAGTAACCTCTGTTCCCTTGAAGTCTTCTACTAAAATACACTAAGGGGAAGAGTTGGCAAGAGTTATGCTACTGCTGAGCAACACATGCACTGACAAATCTTCACCTGCATGTTTGCTAAGAGGCCAGCAAATACACAATCCTGATGTCTGCTGACAAATGGAAAGAGCAGCAGCAACAGCAAAGGGTTTCGCTGTCTGAGCTGGGAAATAAGTTTTGGGGTCACTCTTCAGTCTGCTAATAGTCACAAAACGTGCAGCAAACTAATGGTTTTTGAAATTGTTACTCTTCAGTAAAATCATGTTGAAACTAGTCATTAGGGTTCAATAGTTTCAAAGAAAGTTAGGGGTTGGAAGGGACCTCGAAAGACCATTGAGTCCAACCCCCCCTGCCAGAGCAGGGTCACCTACAGCAGGTCACACAGGAACCCATCCAGGTGGGCTTGGAATCTCTCCAGGGAAGGAGACTCCACAACCTCCCTGGGCAGCCTGTGCCAGTGCTCTGTCACCCTCACACTGGAAAAATTCTTCCTAATATTTATATGGAACCACCTATGCTCCAGTTTATAAGCACTGCCCCTTGTCCTGTTGTTGGTCACCCCTGAGAAAAGCTTTACTCTGTCCTCCTGGCACTCACCCCTTACATATTTATAAACATTGATGAGGTCACCCCTCATTCTCCTCTTCTCCAAGCTCCAGAGCCCCAGCTCCCTCAGCCTTTCCTCATCAGGGAGATGTTCCACTCCCTTCATCATCTTTGTGGCTCTGTGCTGGACTCTCTCAAGCAGTTCACTGTCCTTCTGGAACTGAGGGGCCCAGAACTGGACACAATATTCCAGAAGTGGCCTCACCAGGGCAGAGCAGAGGGGGAGGAAAACCTCCCTCAACCTACTAACCACCCCCTTCTAACACACCCCAGGATGCCATTGGCCTTCTTGGCCACAAGGACACGTTGCTGGCTCATGGTCATCCTTCCATCCACCAGCACCCCCAGCTCCCTTTCCCCTGTGCTGCTCTCCAACAGCTCAGTCCCCAGCCTGTACTGGTACCTGGGGTTGTTCTTTCCCAGATGTCAGACTTTACTCTTGCCCTTGTTGTAATACATTAAATTTCTCCCTGCCCAACTCTCCACTCTGTCCAGGTCCCTCTGAATGGCAGCACAGCCTTCTGGGGTGTCAGCCACTCCTCCCAGTTTTGTGTCATCAAACTTGCTGATAGTGCACTCTAGTCCCTCATCCAGGTCATCAGTAAATATACTGAATAGTACTGGTCCCAGTACTGACCCTTGAGGGACTCCACTAGAAACAGACTTCCAACTGGACTCCATCCCATGACCACAACTCTCTGGCTTCTGTCCTTCAAGCAGCTCCTGATCCACCTCACTACCCCATCATCCAGGCCACACTTCTCCAGTTCAGCTCCAAGGGTGCTGTGGGAGACAGTGTCAGATCCCTTCCTGAAATCAAGATAGACTCCATCTACTGCTCTGCCATCACCACCCACCTGGTTACATCCTCACAGAAGGCTGTCAGGTTGGTCAGATATGACTTCACTTAGTAAAGCCATGTTGACTGCTCCTGATAAGCCTCTTGTCCTTGACAAGAGACAACACCAAGAATGAGTTGTTCCATCACATTTCCAGAAAGATGCCCAACTGATTATATCAGTTTAATGTCCTTGGAAGAGCAGGCTAATAGGGTAACTTCATATTTATATGACAATTTTTAAAAGTACTTTTTTTTTCGCTTGAGGTTCTTAATCTTCATAATTTAAGCCCCTAATTTCACTTACAACTGCTGTAGTTCTCTGAACATGCTCTCCTTAATCATTCTACTGTCCTTCAAGTCTGAACACACTCTTGCACATTATTTTTGATATTTAGAAATACTTTTTGTTTATCCTTATTGCAAATCAGATTACAAGTTCACCCATCAAAGCTCCTAAGGACAACCTCCTTTCATACATAACCTTGATTTACACCCAAAAATTTATTTTGGCAGAAAAAAAGACTATACATAAATTCACAAATATTCCTAGAGGGAATTTCCCCTAGACCAACAAACAAGGAGTAAGCAAAGCAACCACCAGAGACTGGATTGTGATCTTAAACTAGCAGACTATTCAAATTTTTTGAAAGGATGAAAACACACATCATCCTATGTGAAAGGCAAAAAAATGCTGATTTTTTGATTTAAAACAAAACCTTGATCAACTGAATCAAGGTTGATCAAGGGCTGGCCCCCAAAACTGAGAGAGGTAAGGGACTAAATAATAGATCCATAAGGCTGCAGCTCCCTAGTTTACTACCTTGATTAGTACAGTTGTCCAAAAAACCAAATTAATCTAGAATGCATGCAGTCCAAAGCACTGTAATCCCAGTACTCTGAAAGCCAGATCTGCAAACATGTTCCCCTCTCAATTTGGTTACTGTATTTGTTCAAATCTGTGTGTGCAGGGTGACCCCTTGGCATGTTCTCTTTCCAAAACACAAGAGAATCCCAGCCTGTAACTCTTCCATCTTAATAAGCCCTGTTCCCAGGAGACAGTGTAACTTTAGCTTCTGCCTTCTGGAACAGAGCACATCAAGAAACACAGAGCTAAACTTTCCTGAAAATCTGCCAGAAGTGTAGAAAGGGTTCTCACACAGCCTAACTCACAGCATTTCAAGTGTTCTTGTGCAAAGCTTTTAATTCTATTTAAATACTGTCCAGAGAGGCAAGGACGAGAAGCAGTGAACAAGGAAGAAAGAAAGAGGTAACTCTCTCAAGCAGGCTGTGTGCCTTCTGCCAAACACACTAAATTATATCCTTGGCCTATAATCACCCAGGAAATTTCCATTATATTCACAAGACAAACAAGAATATTCTTTGTATTATTTCTGAAAGCTGCACCAGGCTAAACTTCATACTTATCCCATACCCTCCGTGTCTCACAAGAGAAGCAATTTACTCACATAAAAATCTGTTCAGTATACTATGTTCAAGTGCATAAAATTACATACAAAACTACCAAATATACAGAAAATGCCAAATAAAGCACACCCCTAAGTTAAGATTGACTATCCAATGCTAGCTGATCCCTTTGAGCACACATCCTGAAATTCAGGTCTCAGTTCTTTGATTAACACATTGATCCCACCTTCCCTCTCATTCACTCCTTTACCTGAGGACATCATACCTGTCAGGTGCTCAGTTACTAAAGATATGAAAACCATATGAATGAATAAATTGTTAGCTTTTCTTTCTTTTACCTAGATTATTAATCTAGAAATGCCCAAGAGCTGTGTAATACAGCTTCAAGTAGTGATGAAGCCTGCACTGCAGCTTTCTGTCCAACACTGGCTCTTCTGAGCAGCTGAGGAGTCACCAGCCTTAGACATACTCAGAAGCCAACATGAGATGGTCCTGACAACCTCCTCTGGCTGACCCTGCTTTGAGAAGGTTGTTTGACCTCCAGAGGTCCCTTCCAGCTTCAATGATCCTGTGATTCAAATCTGTTTACCAGGAGAAATCCTATTTCTTGATTTCTAGAAATCTTCTAATTCCTGCTATAAGTAAGCTCTACAGAAAAGTCATTTCCAAATTTGATTCCACTGAAAAATGAATTTGAAACAACATACTGAAACAGGCAGAGGTCATGATACAGCATGCTTAAGATTAAAAAAAAAAAATCATGTAACTAAAATACTATTAGGCAGCTCTCCACAGTGCTCACACCCTACTCACCAGATCCCACAGCACCCATCTAACAGAGGAGAGGAGAGCAGAGGAAGCAGGCCTGAAAACATTCCTCTCCAATTGACACTATTCCACTGCAAAATAGTTTTGGGGTGCAAACTGAAAACTGCTTCCACATGCAGTCGGAGTAATTAAAGCTCCATCTCAAATGTAAATTCTGAAATTTCTCAACTTTTAAATATCTGGACTAGCAACCTTAGTAAAGTGCTTTTTGGTGGGCTTTTTGGGAATTTTTATTAGAAGTTACCTGAAAAATCAGCCATGCCATCACATTGATCACATGGACATACACAAGGCCTACGAATAAAACCACCATAGCCATGACCAGAAGGAGCTACCAGAGTGAGAGTAACCCTGGCAGCAGCACATCCCCATCCTTCCTGTGGAAGAAGCAACATCCAGACCAGGTCAGTGGGCATTCCCAGGAGCTGTGAACAGCAGGCAAAGGTCACATTTGGGAACCAACACGAATCAGAGACACACATTGTCTCCTCTACTTTTATACTTCGTATTTCTAACCTTCTACAGCCCTCTTTTCCTCCTTTAATGATACATTCCTTTCACTTTCTCCTTTTTTTTTGATGACAAGAATTCTTTAACTGCATGAAAAAGGGAGGTGAAAGGAACCAGGAGGAGTTGTAAACCTATGTTTCTCAGGTATAAGCAGTTTTGTCAAGTGCAGAGACAGCACCCACTTTGTCCAATACACTTGATTTGTTCTGTATATAATAATCAGTTACCTGTAATCTTTAATGGCTTTTCAGAAAAATATGACTGCAGAAGAATACTTTACAGCAACACTTGAGAAAACCCACTAAGAGATAACCTCTTATCTTGCATGGAAACATACAAGTTTGCTCCTCCTCTGTGGGAGCAAACTACCAATACTTCTTCACATGTAAGCATATCAAGATATTTCTAGAAGTCAATTCCAACCAAACACATGGTTTTCTTCTACATCTAAAAGGGTAGTTTGTAGGCTTTTTCCAAACACTTTAAAGAAACATGTTAGAAAAGGTCAGAAGATGAATTACATTGGCCTAAAAATAATGTTATAAGGGCAGCATAACTGCCACTGATATATGCAATATATCCATATGCAATTTTTTCATTCACAAATGCATTCATTTGTGAATACTGCAAATAATCACAGGAATGACAGGTAAGTATACAAGGAAAAAAGAGAAAAAAGTTAAGAACAAACTCTTTCAATTCACTTTACACCATTCAAACCATCAAATGAGATTTCTCACCACTATGACAATGTTTGTTATTATTGCAACAATGCTATTATGTACATTCAGTAGGCATCACATCCATGACAGTTTTTGATTTACATCAATTTTACAAGCACAGTTCTGCTTGAATTCTAAAGAAAGCCTTTTCAAACTTAACAGTTTGCATTAGGTAGTACTTTAAAAAGCAGCACTAATTTAACTTCACTCATTGACACTTTGATATTTTAGTGCAAAAGTGACTGCATGTATTTCAAGGCTATACTTTTAGAAATACAAATTAATGTAATCTGTGAAAATGAATATCAATATCTATAAACATTAAATAACAAATTGTGAAGGAGTAGACATTGCCAGTAGAACAAACTAAAACCTGTAGCTGGCCCAATATTTCACTTCAAAGGAGGAGTAAAGAATGAGATGGCAATACCAGCTGCCCATAAGACAGCTGCTACAAGTAGAATTTCAGAAGTAAGTAAATACAATGCTGGGGACATACTGAGTTCAAGCAGGTTTCATTCAACAAAAATATCAACTGCAAAAGGCACCTTTACTTTAATGCATGGAAGCTGTTACTAGTTCAACAGAGACTAGTGGTGCAACATGCCCCCCAAAAATTTCATGGTGATACCATAAAAACCATAAAAAAACCAAACCAAAGCAAAAACCAGAATCCAAAAAACCCCAAAACCAAACCAATTAAAAAGGACAAACATGCAGGAATTCTTCAGTGGGTATGCAGAACACTTAAAATTTGTTTAGAAAGTAAACTTCAAAAGATTCTTGAATTAGTATTTTCATGTAAGATTCTGCTTTTAACTTTTTAGTTCAACTTGCCCTTCTGTTTAATTTCATTTAAAATTATCCATTTTCTAATGCATTGGAAATAAAATTAAACTGCAGAACACCTATATGCTTTTTTTAGTAAAAATAACAAGAAGGCAAGGCAATCTATTTCAACCTCAAAGACATATATTCCCCAAAGAGGAGGCTTAAAAAGCACTGGAAATTAATTAGCATATTTGTTCTTCTCTGCCTTAAATCAAACTGGATTTTTTTAGAAGCATAAATTTTTGCTATCTCAGGAGTGGCACAGTTCAGGGAGTTAAAATGGAAGCTTACTCAAGTTTTTAGGTCCCATGAGCACTAGGTAGCTGCTCATGATGTCACATTCTCCAAACAATGTATAGCCAATATTTTAGCAGAGGATCAAGCTCTAAAAAGAGGCTGTTGAGAACCCCTGTTGGCAAACACCTGCTTTGTGACACATCATTCACACACACACACACAGCTCCCTTGTACAGCAGAGCTGGGAACCACCTGTGTACCAAACTCCTGTCTGCTCTGGGTGCCAGTAAATGCACTTACAGAAGCAAGTTTGGTTTCAAAAGTTATGGTGTATTGGCACAACATGGAGAACATCAAGACAGTCCATTGTCCTAACAAAACATCAGTTCTGGCCTCAAGACATAAAAGAACTGTTTGATCTCCACGTTCATTTAAACTTTGGCCCCTAAGCCAAACCAGGGTGCCAATTAATGTTAAAAGATGCTTTAATGATGCAGGTGTTTGCCCACTGGGAACGAGGTTCCTAACAACAACACAGACTATTAAAGCTTTGTGGACAGCAAAATCTACCTTGATTCCAGCAGTCTCCATTGCTTACCAGTTCAGCTGAACCAGAGCAAACCAGTGACAACCAGAAAAGCAAAAGCAGCCAGCATTAGCACTACCAGCCCCTGTTCTGGCAGCTGGACAGCTAAAACTAAGGAGGTCTTCAGGGTAAACAAGACACAGAGCCAGGATGTTCAACCTCTTTGAAACTCGGGTCAGGTGTCAGTTCTCAATTACATTCATCTCCAAAATCACAAGAGTGCAGCTTCAGTGCATGGGGGCAAGTGCTTGAATGTAAACAAGTGCCCAAGGAGGCATCTGAGGTGAAACCATGGCTTCTAATTCTCTCTGCTATGCTGCAGATACCTTTCTCATATTGCCTACCACTTGGGTACTGGGTATACTACAAAATTAACAGGACACTACTGAACAGGTTCAACAGACAAAACAAAGTAGACAGATGTTCCAAAATTCCCAAGTATGTGAGGTATATAAAAACCTTTCATGCTCAAGATTTCTTGGTCAAACCAGTGTTAGGTGGACAACAATGTACAACTCACACATCAACATGAGGAGTAACAGGAATTCAGTATTAAAACAAAACAATATACAAAATACATAGTTTGGGGGGGGAAAAAAAAAAAAAACTAGAAAAAAGAGCAGAATCTTCATTATTGAAGAGTTATTTGTAGTATGCTCTGAGATTTCAGAATTTTTTCTTTAGGTTTTGACTATTCATTTGACTGATCCTTTTTACTTTGTTTCTAGAGAAACAAAGGAAAGGACTTGATTCTTTCCTGGTTTCATTTTTGACATGGCGCTATGATCTCTTCCCCTTGAGAGAAAAGACCTGATATCAAATTGGTCAGCACCAGACTACACTTCAAAATTATAGTTATTGTAAATATTTATAGCATAAATATTTAGCATAAATAATATTTATGTAAATAATATTTTCAAATATTTATAATGTAGTATATTGTATAATGTAGTATGTATAATGTATGTATAATGTATAATGTAGTAATTGATTGATTTTGGTATAGTTTGATGAAAAAGACAATACTGAACAATTAACCAAACAAAAAAACTCCAAACAAAACAAAATCAAAATCAAACAGAAAAATCCCCTCTGACAATCTTTCAATTGCCATGAATTTTAGCTATATATCCAACAGAACTTAAGTCCATAATGAAAACATGTAAAAAAACTCAGGTTCTATCTGTATCTAGCACTATCTCTGCATCTCCCAAATGGTTTTCCTTATATACCAAAACCAACCTGTTTATCCCTACCTTCTCCACTCCTCTGGGATCTTGAAAACAATTAAAACAGTTGCATTCTGCTAGGAACATCCAGTGGCAGCTACATTCTCCTGTATGTAACACACACCTCTTGTAGCCCTGTAGCAGCATTACACCAGAAACACAATTTGTGCACTTTATGTGGATTTGAGCAAAAATGCCAGATCCCTTCACCATCCCTGCTGGCTCCTGCACTAACAAAACCCACACAAATTACAACACAATATGAGTAAACATGAAAGCAGACACAGAAGGAAAAAAACATTGCTCAATGTATTTGGAGGGAACGCTGACAGTTGGACACGGTGATCTTAGGGGTCTTTTCCAACTGCAACAATTCTGTGATTTTCTATAAGTGAAAGGACCTCAATACAATGCTAAATGTATAAGGAGACAAGCAGGATGATGATGATGCTCCAGTCACTTGCTGCAACTTCATGGACTCCACTTTTTCAACACTGATGCAAGTATACAGCATCCACTCTCCTGCTAATGCACTCTTCTAAAAAGAGTAGGTATTATTATATAATATTCAGGGCTTATTTACACAACAGGATACGCTGGCTTAGCCAAAAATGAAATTTTTAACTAATTTAGATGAAAATTTTATCTAATTTAGATTAACATAAACTGGTGTAAAATTATATTAACATATCATCTGGTCCAAGCAGTTTAATGGAGTTTAGGAGAAGTCAGGTTTAAAACTGGAAGAAGTCACCACAACTCCAAAGTAAGATGTTTGACTGAGATGTTTGACATTAATCTCAAGAAATAACCAGCATATGAATAACCCCTCCATATTACCACTTGATTACAAGTCAGTTACAGAAGGCTCCTTGTATGAATTTTTTCAACTATGTAACATTACTGAACAACAAAAAAACACAATCTGAAATACTTTAGAGTGCACAAGCACCTGTACCATATTTTGCTGAGAGTAAAATTCAAAATCAAGTTATTTTCCTGCCTTTGAAAGAAGTATCCCAGTAACACTTTTACTTCTTGTACATCACTACCCCTTACATCCATACTTTTCTTTATGAGTACTGACTGATAACAACAGCTGGGACTGGAAAAAAAAGTGTCTTTTCCTCACAAATGTTACCAAGGTATAAATATCAAAATATGAAGATTTAGAGTAAGTTAAAATCTTTGAAATATTTAATATCTAAACCCTGCTCACGTACTCCAAATAGCAGCCACCAAAGCAGGCAGGAGTCAAACTGGAATTTGTTTGGAATACAGATGCACAAACAACCAAAGGGCTGGATCCAGCCTGCAAAGCAGGCTTTTATTAGGCCACCAGCAACCTCTGCTAGCCAACTATTAGGCAAGCCAAGTCCAACCCATCAGTCAGCCAAGCAAACTGCAGATGCTGTTGGGAAATAAAAGAAAGTAAACTTAAGTTTGGTAGATGGGGCTTATTGCTTATAGCCAGTGGGGCTTAAATTCACCCCTCTCTTTCAGGGCAGTTCAGCCCAGGAAGCAATACAGCCACTAAAGAGAAGAAAAGGGCAAAGATGGGACCTGAATCAACTCCAGCAGTGAGATGCCAACTCAGGTACATCCAACTACAGCCATCCAGCCTGGAGGAGGTGGAGTTAAGTGCACAGAAGAAACCACTAAATTGGGCTGGATGCAGATTTTATTACCTGAGTCATCACTATCCACTCCAGAATCAGGCTGGTTCCTGCAGAACCATTCAGGTAATCCTGCAGAACCATTCAGGTAATCCTGCACCATGCACCCAGCACTATGGGAAGGTTTACAAGGCACACAGCCAGATGTGGTGTTGCACTGTAACCAACAGCACCCCAAGCCACAGGCAAAGGAGAGCAAGAGTCAGTGTGACTGGGCTAACACAGATTTGACAAGTTCAGTAAGGCTGAAACCCACTTCAGTCAGGCAGCTGTTTCTGCTCCAGATTCCCTCAACTTCCTGATGCTAGCACCACAGTGAATGGATGTTGTCACCAGCTGTTACACTGAAAACACCAGTCAGGCAGGATGTGTTTCTTCTACCTAACTAGGACCATCTTTAGCACAGCAGTAAACTGGATGCAGTGGTTTCAGATTATAGCTCTGGCATCAATACAGCCAGATCCATACCCCTAGCTCCCCTTCTCCCTTAATGCAATACCCTCACCCCCCACTCCCTGCCAAAATTCCTGCAGTTTGCTCGGATACGTGGCAGACAATGCAAGCTGAGTAGCAACCCCACCTCTCTTGAAAAAAATGGTGATTCTGGTACAGATACTCTAAACGGGTTGAAAATATAAAAATTAAAAACAAAGCGGACTTGCACTGACAATGAGCAGATAAGGATCTCTTTTCCCATGATTTTCACAATACCACTATCATTGGTTTTACCCAGTGCCTGGGCTAACCCAATTTCTTATGTGCCCAGATAATAAAGACTGACTGCGTTGCTTTGCTGCTGATTGCAGTTATCATTCTCAGTACTGCTCTATACACAGCTCTCCAACTTAAAAATCTGGCTGACTCACGTTGCATTTTTTGACACTGTAATACAATCAAATTACATTTTCACTATTTTAAAAGCAAGCTGTTTCTAGTGTAGAAAAAAATCCACACACAGCCCTGTCAGGGTCACAGAAATAGACTTAATTTTACCAGTGGCTCTGTATTCATAGACTGCAACCTTAGAATTTGCAGATAACTCTTCCTGTTCTGAGAGGAAAGGGACAACGAACAATGGTTGATGGCTTAGCACAGCCACCTGCAAGAGAAGTGCCATGAATAAACACCTCCCTATCTGTATATTCCTAATACTATTAACGGTGTGCAACATTATGTAAAAATTAGCTTTTCTACAGGCTTGCCAGTGCCCAACTTCTAAACATCCACAGTCAGGTTTCGAAACCAGGCCATGCACATAGGTTGTTACAGGAAAATGTAAAATAACATCTAATTTCTGATACATATGTTTGTTTCTGATACATATTCTGATTCCCTTTCTTAAAATGACAGCCTTTGGTTTTTAAATTCCCCTAGCAAAATGTTTGCAGCACAGTAATCACTTCACAAGCTTGTGAGGGAAAGCACAGAAATCCCTGACCCGCTATCTCTACACAGATTCAACAGCAAATTGGTTCAAATAAGGTATAATAAATCCACAGCTGATTACAGTAATTCACAGGGGGAAAAAAAACCAGACAGCTCTGTTTAGCAAATAAACAACTGTCTATGCCTATTCTAAACTTCACTATTTGCCTCTCCATTCACGTATTCATTGCAGAACAATCTGTTACTCCGGCTTTTTTGCTCCACAGTGAAGTCACCTTTAATTAATACAGGAGAAGCCAGCCTAAATTTAAAAAAAACATGTATACCCTACGACGTTTTACGGATGCAGGGCAGTCTTTTAAGCTTTCCGGAATCTGACCTTATTTAATTACCTACAGGCCAAATGAAGACCGCGGGTTGAGAGATGCTGTGGGGAGCTGGGGACAAACCGCTGTCCCCTGGGCCGCCCCCAGCGGCTTCCCGGGCCGGGGCAGCTCCGGTTTCCTGGGGCCGGGGTCCATCCAGGCCGCCAGCTCCGGGTCCCCATCCCGCCTGGGCGGCACAGGAAGAATCGCCGGGTGCTCCAGCCCCACAGCCCCGGGCCATGCCCGGTTACCCCTCCGCAGGTGCCTTCACCACCGGTACGAGCGGGCAGACACTGGCGAGGCCCGCCCCTCCACGGAGGACACCGCCCCCCGGGCGGGGACGCCGGTTCCCTCGGCGGCCGGCAGCGAGGCGCCCGGAAAAGCCCAACCGACCGGCGGGGTCGTATCGCGGGGAGGCAGCAGAGGCTGCCCCCGAGCGGGGGTAGGGGGAACCGCGCCAAGGCGCCGGGCTGCGGCCTCACCGTGGTTTGTTCCTGGGGCTGCGCAGGGGCCCGCCCGCCCTCTGCTCCCGCTCCGGGCCCTTCGTCCGCTCCGTCCGCCATTTTGAGAGCGAGGGACGCGGCCGGCGGCGCCGTCACCGCCCGGAAGGGCCCTGCGCCGTCAGCCGCCCCTGCGCTGCGCTACGCCGCATCCCGCCTACATCCCGCCCACATCCCGCCCCCGGGGGCGGCCCTGACCGCACCGCACAGGCGCACTCTGCTCTGCGCGCATGCTCCGCGCATCACGGCGCTTGGGCCGCGGGGATGTCCCAGCGAGCGTGGTGCCGGGGTCGGGTGGGCAGCGGAGGTTGTGGGGGATGAGGGCAGGCGTCGGCCGGCTTTGCCGTTCTGACCCGACCCGACCCGACCCGACCCGGCCCGGCCCTGCCCGGCCCGGCCCCCTGAGGAGCGGTGTGAGGGGCTGGGGAGGCCGTGCCCCGACTGGCAGCGCCTCCGGACCTACATGGGAAGCCGAAGCAAAGCGCTTCCCCAGGATCTGTCAGGGCGGGCGGCAGCGAACCGTGTGCTCGTTCTCCCTGGGGAGTTCGGTTCTCTGCAGACGTTTTTACAGCGCCGGTGGTCACTCGGGGCCCTGCGGTACTTGCAGCGTAATTTTCAAGCACACGGACTCATACTGCTTCAGCAGAGCTCCCACTCGGGATAGGTTTTACATTCAGATTGTGTTTACATGGATTTACTCCCTTTGGTCGCCTATTCCTCATGGCTAGGCAGGAGCAAAATCATTAACTTACTTGCAGTCGTTACAGTTGCAAAATTAATTACAATCATTAACTTAAGACCACAGCCCTCAAGATCTCATCTCTAGTCTGCCCATGGGTTGAGCGGAGATTAGGAGGAACATGGAATGTGAAATAACTGGCAACATTCTTCTCAGTAACTTTATTTCCCAGGCCAGCAGCAATGGGCACTGCTTCATTCTACTCTTCTGACATCCCTTGGGTACTACAGTGCAGATTTGTCAGCATTTGCAGTACTTGCTGTCCATGATATAAAACTCCTGTATCATGTCCTGGGTCGTAAAGTAAGCAGACTGAAAAACAACAGCACAGAGAGTTAGAAATATTTTTTGCATTTATCATTCTCCTCTCTTCTGCATTTACACAAAGAAGTCTTTTTATGGCTGTTTCAGTGCCGCTTGCTCATTATAGGACCTTACTTTATATGTTTGTCTAGCAACAACTTCATAACTTTGCTTGCATCTTCCTGGAAGAATGCTAAGAAAATTGAGAAAGGAAGTAGACCAGATATAAAACATGATAAATGTTTTGAGTAGGGATCTCATGGGGAGCAGCTAACATTTTCATGTTGAAAATGCTGCCATTTAGGAACAAGGTGTTGAAGTGCTGTGCTAGTTTTGGATGCTGCTGAACTATTGGGATGGAATCATCGTGTACCTCAGAGATTCGAGGTGTTTAAGATGTTCTACACAATAAAGGGACATTCTGTTCTCCAGGAACAGAGAGGCATTCACAGCTCAAAAAATGCCTCAAACTGCTTGAAGTCCACATTTCAGAATGAACCATTTGAAAGGATATTTATAATTGGATGATATCTGCAAATCATGCATTAACTAGGCAGTGTATGACTATATATCATATAGTGCACACTGGGCTGCATATTAGTATATATATCACAGAATCATAGAAACACAGAAAGGTTGAGGCTGGGAAGAGTTCTCTGGAAGTTATCCTGCCCAGTCCTTCTACTGACATCCAGCTGGTTACCCAGGACTGTGTTCAGATGGTATCTGAATATCTCCAGGGATGGAGACTCCACAATCTCCCAGGCCAACCTGCTCCAGTGCGTAAAAAGTACAAAAGCATTTTCTGATATTCAAGGGTACCTCCTGTTTCTCAATTTGTGCCTGTAACCTCATGTCTTGTCACTGGGCTCTACTGAAAAAAAGCCTGGTTCTGTCATCATCCCTGCATCCTCTCTTCAGGCTTTTACACATATTCTTAAGATCCTCCTGAGTTTGTTCATTTGGGTTTTTTCTTGTTGTTGCTGTTGTTTTTCTCTTCCCTTTCCCTTTCCCTTTCCCTTTCCCTTTTCCTTTTCCTTTTTCTTTTCCTTTTCCTTTTCCCTTTCCTTTTCCTCCCCCTTTTCTTTCCCCTTTTCCTTTTCCTTCCCCGTTTCCTTCTCCTTTTCCCTTTCCTTTCCTTTTCCTTCCCCTTTTCCTTTTTGTTTTCCTTTTCCTTTCCCTTTCCCTTTTCTTTTTTGTTTTGTTCATCTGTCTAATTTGCAGGCAGATGAACAAACCACCAGAAGATCAATTAATGTGAAACTTCATCCTGCAGGTAAGAGAAGTCTTTCACTACTTAAGTCTGATCAGATGCAGAAAATCACTGCCTCATCCAGGGGGTCATTTGCATACTCTGTTGGAGACATTCCTGCAAATCTTCTCAGTCCCTTCCCACTGGGATAGGCTCCTCAGTACCCTCAGCATAGAACATGGTGGCATCAAGTCTACCCCAAGTATCCATGGCCTTCCCAGAGCTGACAGAGGCAGGTTTGACCTGACTTCACAGAATCACAGAATGGTTTGGGTTGGAAGGGACCTTAGAGGTCATCTAGTTCCAAACCCTCTGCCACGGGCAGGGACACCTTTCACTAGACCAGCAAGTCTCGTCCAACCTGGTATTGAACACTTCCAGGCACAGCTTTTCTGGGAAAACTGGGCCAGTGTCTCAACACCCTCACAAAAAAGACTTCATCTGAAGGGGGAGAAGAGTTGTGGGGCAATATGCACTTTATATCCAGCCCAGCCCACTCACCTTCCCTAGACACTGGCAGCCTATCAGCAGGGAGATCTTGGCTCAAGTCCTGCTGCCAGCAAATATTCCTTGCAAAATGCATAAGCTGTCCTTTCTACATGAGCCACTCCAAGCTGTCGTGCTGAATCTTAATGATTTGTCAAGTTAGTTTTAAGAGAAAATGGGAAGGTCTTTTTAAGTAGTTGTTTAAGCCAAACCCAAGCCTAGTAGACACTCAGGAGACCTAGCAACAAGTGCACGGTGGTTTGAACATCCCAAGGAGACTGAGAATTCTCGAGAACTTTTGTAAAAGGTCCGGAGGAGGACAGGAAAGTGAAGAGAGAGGCTTCCTACCCTGTGTTAGCTCTTCAGGGAGAAAAAGCAACTGGTGTAATTGGTGATAATGCCCACCAGGTGACTTCGGAGATGAAGCTGACACTGCCGCTTGCCTTTCTCAGCCAAACCACGGACGGCGTCCTTCTGCGGAGCCCTCTGCTTGCGCTGTAATAAACCGGCCCTTTGACAGAACCGAGGGTCCAAACTGTTCTTTATAACTGAAGGCTAAGGCTGGATCTTCCCAGACTCCTCCGGAGGAGCTTGGAAAGCAAGGGGGTCCAGGCAGAACCTCATGCTTCGGCAGCAGGGTCTTCCAAACCCTTTTTCCATAATGGCCAACCCAGAACTTGTTGCCTTTTTAGAGCTGGCTGAGTTGCCCCGTGGAACAGCCAAAACCAACCCGATGTTAGCTCAGGCATTCTGCAGGAGGGGTTTCTTCCTTCTGCTAACAAGTAAGGATTTTGGGGAAAAAACCACTTCAAGTTTATGGCCAGATGAAAGCAGTGTCATGCTGTTTGTTTCATGCTGTGATGTTTTCAGCCATCGTGGCTGTATTTTCAGGGTTAGTGTGAGCTGTGCAGATGCTGTACCACTGAAGAAGGTGAAACAAAGCTCACCTCAGCAGCATTTTGTCACTGTTAAGTGGGTATTCTTCATTAAGCAGTGATGGGGACTCCCAGGGGATTCCTCCTCTATATATGTGGTCCGTAAGGCAAAAGCCTCGGGCAGCTTTCATTACCCAGAAGGAATTGTATATGCCTGGTTTTCCCAAGAACTAAATAACATGAGACTGCCTGTGCTAAGAAATCGTTAAGATGAACACACCTCATTTTAGTTAAAACTATTGTGCATTCTCTGTCGGCATCTAGTGGTTATTCCCAGAATCACAGTCCCTCTGGTGGTCGTTCACTTCATCCCGTGGCCGTTCTTCCTCTTCATCACTTGCCCTCATGGTGAATTTATGTTGCTGTGCTCCTCGTTTCTGACGACTTGGCAGCTTACACCATCCAGAACCAGTCGTCTTCTGTTCCTGTGGTTCCATCTCCTTATCTCCTGCACGCCGTGCTCCCTTGTACAATACCACCAGTTAATTAATTTTTTTCTTATCTCGTTAGTGCCATAGCTCAAAGCATATTCTCAAGATTAATCATACAGAAGACCTCATGTCTAGCAGAGGGGCTCTCCAGTAAAAGCAATCCTTTCATTAAAAGACAATACTGATGTCTAGCAGAGAGGTGCCTTTCAAAGAAATTGATAGAAAAAAAGAATCACGGAATATCAGGTTGGAAGGGACCTCAAGGATCATCAGGTCCAACCCTGCTAGTATTATTGTTTATATGATAAGTCCACAAGGCTGCTCTCTGGCCAAGTGGATCCCAGTCTGAGCTGTGCTGTTGGGTTCTGTGTTCCTTGATTCAAGACCTTGCACTTCTCTACATTGAACATCAAGGTTCCTGTCAGCCCCCCTCTTCAGGCTGTCTGAATCATCCTGGAGGGTGGGGCTCCCTTGTGGGGCAGCAAACTCTCCACTCATCTTGGTGTCATCAGCCAACTTCATCAGGGTGCTGATGATTCCATCATCCAGGTTGCTTATGAAGATAAAATGCTGCCTCTAACTTGAGGGGACAAATTTCAAAGCATTTGCTGCTTTGTAGATATTCAGAGTGTAAAACAGGCACAAAAACTCCACCAGGTGTAGAGTTGCACACTTTTGCATTGCTCAAGAAAGGTTGGGGGTTTTAATGCATTTTATTTCCCTGCTTTTCATTCTGTCCTAAAGTTTGAAAATAGACCAAGCATGATCACAGCTACTTTTGCTCTTCTTGTGTAGTGTTGGAAGAAATGGTGAAAAAACGTGTACAGTCTGTTCTTCCATCCATGTAAGGCACTGGAATATTGCACTTTGTGTCTCTGTACACTTGGCCTTAAGAAGCACCAATGATTTCAGTATTAAGTTGTATCTTCAACAAAAGAGATGCTATAAATAAAATTTCTTATTTCTTATATACCAACTTCTGCTACATTTCTTGTACATTCTTCATCATAACTGAGGCTTTGGAAGAACTGAAATAATGCCATTCTCTTAAAGTAGCCCTGGATCTTCTGAGTAAAAATATCTCAGCTAGCCAAGTAGCACCATTGGAAGAAGGGCCAAATACTAAGTTATCCTGGGAAAAAAAAATGCAGGATGTCTCTCATCTACCCCCTTCCTGTAGATGTTGATCAAAAAAGCTAGAGCCTGAGACTTCCAAGAAGAGAACAAAATAATTCCAGACAAGCAAAAACAAACAAACAAACAAAAAAAAAACAAAACCAAAAAAAACCAACAACCCCAAAACCAACCAACCAAAACAGAAACAGAAAGAACTTTTCATTTAAGGAGAGCTCTAAAGCACATGAAAGCAAAACAAAACCTTCCAAATGTAGTACTAAGGACTTGTAGGATACATCAAACTCAGTCAGTATCACAGACTACCACAATCACAGTCACTATCGAGAGAGGAAAATATATAGGCCTGATAAAAATTCAAACTAAGCCTCCCTTAAGACTAAGGAGGAAAGAAGCAAGGAAGAAAAAGACCCAGAGGTACAGGACTGGTTGTATTGTGTGGTGTTTTCTCCAAAGATTAATCACAGCCCATTGCTTAGGAAAGGTCTTCTCTGTCTGTCCCCTGCGTACCTGTGTCAATGGCAAACACCAGAAGCCAACCTAAAAGGACATTACTAGATTCCTCTTGTAAAAGTGCCTCAAATTACTTAAAAAACCACATCAGTATTGAGAAACAAAGTCTAGCAAAGTAATTAGATGGAAGAAGAAGCCAGTGAGTTTTAAAGGGATAAATGGAGATTGGTGCAATGGTGTCCTCATACAGAAAAAGGAAATGCAGGAAGTGCCCGCAGCCCTCTAATCATGGGATGCTTTCCAATAGCTTCCCCTATCAATGTAAGGAAAAAGAAAACACAAGTGGTTCAGAGTAAAGTAAAAAGCAGTTTCAGCTGCCTGTGAAGAAGATGAAGGTGGACTTGGGGAAGGGAAAACTTCACCTACTTTTATTTATATTGGAACGTTGCAGTGTTTTTGTGAATGTGATTTTTGAATTCCCCGTTTTAATTCAAGATCTGGAGAAGCAGAAAATGCTGTCACTTTAATACTGGCAAAATCTAGTGTGGTATTTAGGCTGTCTGGAGCTGAGGGTTTTGCATCAAAAAATATATTTGGCAGCAATTCTTCCCTTCATTATATGACTTGCTAATTTCACTTGTAGTTTTCTTCTATACTACTATCTAGTCATGGTTTGAGTGGACTAAGCTAACTTTAGGTACCAGTATGAAGACCTAAAGAGAGGGTCCTTAGGACCCCAAGGGATCCAAGAGGGGCAGAACACAGAGTGGTCATTAATTCCCTCCCATTTCCATACTCTATAAAAGTCAGGAGGACCAGAAACTTAAGCTCCCTTTTTCCTGCTCCTTTCCTCCCTCATGCTTCACTGAGCTCTGAGGCTTTGGTGACTCCCTCACCTTACCACCAGCTCTCCACAGTCTTTTGAGAATTCACATCCATCAGGTGATGGAAGAGCCAGGGACTTCTCTCCTGAATCAGCCCTGTCACAGGGGTCCCTCAGGCACCTCTCCTCCCAGCACAGAGATCAGGTTTGGTAGATTTGTATATACAAAATACAAACAAACTCTCCCCACCTTCACCCCCTGCAGCACTCACAGTTTTTTTTAACAGCTGTAAAAAGGCAATTTCGTTTAAGTAGGATATTGGATGGATTACATGGAATGACATGGAAAGAGGTATTGAGTCTCTTAGAGAGCTGACAGTTCAGGAGGTCATCTGGATGCTGGAGAACCTCTGCTATGGAGACAGGCTGAGAGAGTTGGGGTTGTTCAGCTTGGAGGAGACAAGGCTGCAGGGAGACCTTACAGCACCTTCCAGTGCCTGAAGGGGGTACAGAAGAAATGGGGAAGGATTTTTTTACAAGGGCATGGAGTGCCAGGACACAGGAAACAGCCTGAAACTGGCAGAGGGGAAATTGAGGTTATTAGGAAGAAATTCTAAAGTGTGAGAGTGGTGAGACACTGGCAGATGTTGCCTAGGGAAGTCATGCATGCCCCATTGCTGTAAGGGTTCAAAGAGAGATTGGATGGGACTTTGAGCAACGTGGTGTAGTGGGAGGTGTCCCTGCCCAGCAGAGGGGATGGAACTAGATGATCTTGAAGGTCCATTCCATTTCATGATTCAATTCCAAGCCATACCATGATCCCATACTTATGTGAGGTCAGCTCACACCTGGGGTATCAGAAATGCCTGGCTGACATTGAGCATGTGGATCAGGTGGAGAAAACCAACAAGAACTTGTACCAGGAACTGCGCAAAACCCAGGGAAAAGTGAGATCCCTGGAAAAGGCGGTGGAGCTCAGAGAAGAGAAGAGGAGAGAACACTGCAGCTGGCACATGCACAGGAAGAAATTCAATGGACTGAAAACCAGTATTTGGTGGGCCTAGAAATCAGAAAATGCCAAGAAGAGATCATTAAAGAGCTGGAATTAGAGCTGGACAGAGCACGGAGCAGGCAGGCAAGCGGAGACTACGAGGCAACATGAATAAGGGCAGGCAGAAATGGGAAGGTGATCCCAAACATGGCTTTTTACCCACCAACTGCACTTCGAACTTTTTCCTCACGGCTTTTCCTTTCCTAGGACAATCTGTTCCTGCATTCTTTTTTATAACGTTTATTGTGGGTTGTTATTTTTTTCCAGTTTAAGATTAAAAAGGTCTCTGTTTCACATGCACGGCGGGGCTTGGAAATGCACCCACAGGAACCCTGGGGAGCAGCTGGGGAAGCCCAAAAGGCATCCCAAGGGGCCCTGGGCTGCTCAGAAAGGGGTTCTTAGGGGCTGTCAGCATCCTGGGCCACACACCAACTGCCCTGGAGAGCACTGACATTCACACAGAGGGCAGGCACATTTGGGGCACCCCAAATGCATACTGGGGGAGTATCAAAAGGCAGACAGACGTGTGCAGGGCATCCCCAAAAGGCTGACCAAGGGTTTGGGAGCACCCCAAAAGGCACACTGCCTTGTCTGGGGAGGCCCTCTGCCAGACAAAGAGAAGGCTGGCCGTGCACCAGAGAGCTTTGTGGTGCATAGAATGGCACCCTGAGGGGTGCTGGGAGACCCAGAGGGCACAGCCTGGGGCCCAGGGTGCACCAGAAAGCACACCAAGGGGTACGACTGTCCCAAAAAGGGGCACTTCTGGGTACCCCCCTAAGGCCTAGAATAACACCTGCCACACAAGGAGGAGTGCTATTAGCAGTACCCAGACCACATCAGGAGACAAGGAAGACTGAACAATATCAAGAACTAAACCATGTATTTGTCCTCACTGGAAGTGATTCCACGGTCAGAGGACAAAGTGAATAATTTGAAGTGAAATAATTTGTTTTTTAAAAACTACTATACTAAAACACAGGGCAAGTTTTGAATCACCATCACAAACACAACATTGTCCTTCAAAATTGTTTCAAAAAAACATAGTTTGTCTAAACCAAAGGCAATGGAAAATTCAGTGACTTCAGTGGGAATGTTGCACCAAAAATAGGTTCTTCACCCAGTGTGCAAAGTTGAATACACACACAGAGACAAGATAACAGGTTTACTGCCATGTTATGCAAGGTTGGGTGCCAGCAGGCTAGTGCCAAAAAACTAGCACACCATACTGACAGAACAGAGAGTATTTATACAGTAGAAACTGAGATCCAGTTACAATACTTATCACACTTGTCCTTGAGTGATCTCTTATATAGAGGGTGGGGGCTAAAACTGAGTAGGGGCAGTTTACCATGACAATGACATCCTGTTATCTGTCCTGTTAACCATGCATCTAAGACTGCACTCTGTAGTGGAGCCAGTCTATCAGTCCTTGGCAGGTCAGCAATTACCACTCTTTAGCATAGTTATTCTGAGTACCATCTAACAGGAACATACTCTGTTAACCAAAGAGTCACTGTCAAATAATTAGAACTGGAAAACAAACCATCAATTTTGTTCTTCACATATCCTCTGGAAGATGCTTAGTGTAACAACAGTCACAGGACAGGAGACACTGAATTAAGGCAATAAAGGCGGACAAGAACATTGAAGTCAATTACAAGTCAGTTTTAAGCTCACTGAAAAATGCTGTTTTGCTATCACAGAAGCTTTAAAGCAGCACTGCTGAAAGTCCTATACAATGCTACCCATTAATGCATTACCTTGGACTGTGTTTTGGAGGGAGAGGGTAACACTGCTGCAGCTGCAGCCACAGCAGCTCGAGTCTGAGCCATTCATTTTCTTTTTCATATTCAGTTGTGATAGTGCCCCGTTCCTGTCAGGTTACAGACATGACCCACACAGCTTTCCACCTAGAAATGAAGAGAACATCACTATACCTGAGCATGTTTGCCAGCATCTCACCAGGGGCTTTCACCCCCCCATGTCAGCAGACGTGGCATATGCCTCCCATTTGGTCTAAGCAAAGGCCAAATTTTTTTACTTCATACAAGTCTAGGAGGCAGCAGTAGCTTTAGGCACATGCCTGTCCCCAAGGTCAAATTTTTTTCTACACAGAATCACAATTACTGAAGCTGGAAAAGACCTCTGAGATCATCATGTCCAGCCTATGACCTAACACTACCACATTGTAACCCCACAGTATTAACCATTCTGGGTAATCTGTGTTTGCTACCCTGGCAGAAGATTACATAGTTTAGGCACTTGGCTGATATGTGTCAGACCTGGCTTAAGTGCTGCTGGAAGTTTCCCAGTCTGTTGCAAATCAGTCCCCTTGTGCAATTCCCTGTGTTTATACCTTTCCAAGGCTGAGGAAACAGGCAAATAGCCATAGCTATTTGGGCCTTGCAGGCATACCTACTAACCACCTACTGCCTCCCTAGTATTTCTGTTCTAAATTCCTTCCATTGTGGTCTTACCACTCCAGGTTTCCAAGAAACTTCCGTGTTCCTCAGTAATCAGTATGGGGATAAAGTTCACAGGTGACTTTTCCAGGTATATTCAATAGATTTTTCCCACTGTGCCTGCTCACAGGTACTCTCAGAGTTCTTCTCTTGCATCTTCAGAAAGCAGCTGACTATAGCTCTTCTGCAGTAGCTCCCACTCATCATTTTATGAAGTCACTGCAGACTTTCCATCTTGAAATCTGTCGCTTAAAATTACTGCCACTAGCACAGGTTTAGGAAAAAGATGGGGGGGAAAAATAAGACAAAGTGAATGTTGCAATTGAGCCACTTAACAATTCAAAGCTCCATCTAGTTCTGTCCATATGTGTTGCAGATCTGGACTCAACCCTTCCGACAGCATAGCTGACCACTAACCAGCAGTGGTGCCTGCACAACAGACAGGTTTAGACTGCAGTTACTGGAGCCCTTCTCATGTTTTAGCATTAAGAGTAGCAATTGTATAATTCATCTCCCAATGCTGGTGAGCAAGAGAAGCAAACCTGTGATTCCAAGATAACAACAAACATGCTCAAGCAGCAGGAGAGCTGCCTGCAGTCCCTCCTCTTGTGAGAAAAGCCTCTTGCACGGCCACGTTTCTTAGCTGAACAATCAGTATGGTTTCATTTTACTGCATGCTGATAGAAAACCAATGCTTTAGTTGTAGAAGAATAAAGAGTTATTATACAACATAATATAAAAAGCATAATATAAAAAAGAACCCACATAGGCTGGAAGACAAAAAGTTCTTATTTGAAGCAGGGAACCTCTGAAAAAAACAAGTTGGCACCAGTCCCTGGGCAGAAATGGCACACAACATCAAGATCTCCGTGGATATTAAAGTAATACATTAGTAAGAACAAAACAGATATTCAGGAATTCAGATACATTTTAGTAGAGACAAAATGCTGACGCTTGGCAGTTCTGCAAGAACAAAATGAAAAAAAAAGAGCTCCAGGAAGAAACTGAGTAAACACTAGTTTACTAGTGTTTACTAGTAATCTTGTACAAGGATCATTGATTGCTAACTTTTGATTTAAAAGCAGTTGTTTGGGGTGTTCTTTGCAGAGAATAGGAAGCAGACAAGCAAGATGGAAGACAGCAGAAATAGAACAAAGCAAGCATACATTAGATCCCACTAAACAGCTAAATTATCAAATACAGTTTGAAAATTGAAAATAGTTATGTATTAAAAAATGTAACTGATCTGAAAAGTGTTTTTCTTTATCTGTGTCAAAAATTATATCTCTCTTTGCCCTATAACAGATTACATGGGAAGAGAGTTAATGAAAATCAGGCAACACTGAATTAGAAAACTTCTGAAATGTTGTTTGAGAATACATACGATATCACATAAAACATCAACATAAAGTGACAGGGTTTTTAGCTAGACTCATGCTTGAGATGGTTAACAACCAAACAGCAAATGCAGCTGCAGTTAGGGAAGCGAAGTGCTGACAGCAATGAGCAACGTAGCAATGATGAAACTAGTTACTACAGTAAGACCTTAAATGGTGTAAATAAAAAAAATTCATCTCCAGAGCACAATTAGAAGACTTTTTATATACTTCAGGAGCAAAGAGATTCAATTGCCTGGATGTATAAGCAGGCAGAGTTGTAAACAGACAGAAGGGGGAGAAAACCGTGAATGTTTACACGCTGCAGGTGGAAGGAAGCGGGATGAGACACTGATCTCTCCACACGGCTTTTTCCGTCCCCACGGTTCCTGACTGGAAGAAATAGCCGTGGGCCTCTCTACTACGCTACACACTTTCCCCCGAATCACGAAAATGGCTTAAGGACTAACGCAGATCACGCACCGACAATACCATTTCGGGTTCTTTTTAGCCTTTTCGGCATTTCCACCCTCCCTTGCTTCCACGAGGTCGGCCTGGAGCCGCTGCCCGTCCTGGGGGAGGGCATCCGGGGACGAAACCGCCAATAGACGGGGAGCACCCACCTCCTCCCCCCCGCCGGTTCCGCTCCTCCGAGCCACCCGTAGACAAGCGGCGGGGGCGGCCCGAGAAGCCGAGGGGGGGGGCCGGGACACGGAAGTGCTGAACCCGGCAGCGCTGGGCGGGAAAGGCCGCTGGGGGCCGGCGCAGGCTGGCGGCGGGGCGGAGGATGCTGAAGGTGGCCGCGGGGCTGTTGGCAGCGGCCGCCGTGGCGCTGGTGCTGGATTGGTACGCACCGTCCCAGGGGCTGTATCCGCAGGGACCGCGCCGCCGCCGGGCTCCTCAGCTCGGCCCCGGCGCGGAGGCCACCGGGCTGCTTTGGGTGGTGCAGGTGAGTGCGGGGGCCCCGGGTGGAGGCGTGGTTCGACCGGCGGTGGTTCGGTCGAAGGTTCGGCTTCAGGTTCGGTTTCTCGGGGCTGTGTTGCGGCGGAGGCCCAAGGCGGGACAGGTGGTGTCAGGGTGCTCCCAGCTGCCGAACCCCCGCACTGGGTGAGGAGCCGCGGCAGCGTCCCCCGGGATCCCCGCAGGTGCTGGGCTACCCGAAAAATGAGGTGTGCGTGGTGGGAGGGGGTAATTAAAATTCAAGTGATTAATACACTGCCTGGTACGGTATTATTTAATACCCCAGTGAGAAAGGCAGGCTCTGCCCGCCCCTTTCCCCTTCCGAAAGTTGTGTGCCTGAGAAGGCAGTTACGCAGGTTTTTTTTAGCAACAGAAGGTGCTGGCCTAGTACAAGGTGAGGCTAAATGCACACAATGTTAGGCTAAACAAACACAGCTTTGTTTCCAGGTTGAACATAAGACCCGCAGTACCCTGGCATGGTCTTGGAAGGAAGGTCGTGTCTGGGTGTTTCTGTGTCCTCTTTCCTGGCTCTTTCCAACAGAGCATTCCTGAAGTACTCAGTTTATAACTAACTGTAAAGCTGTTGATACATTTTCAGGTAAAAAAACAGCTGAGGTGTCACGGGGGTTGCTGTGCAGTGCCTTATGACAAGCAGTCTGCTTTTACTGTCATACATTTATTCTCAAACTCATGGAAGCTTTGCCTATATGTATGACCTGTAGGCAGTGCTCTTGGTAGTAAGAGGACCTGTTATTAGTCCTCTTCTCTCCAATCCCTGTTTCAAAGTCAAGTTTTCCCAGTAATTCTTCGTGAGGTGACTTTAAGCTTATCTTTACTGCAGAACAGATTTCGAGGTAAGAGATCTGGTTGAATTACTGTAGATAAAGCCCTTGTCCTGAGCTGCTATCTTGTCAACTACAGCAACATGTAGCAGCCTCGGAGCTATGCTGAGCAAGCATCATGCACAGCTCCTTATTTCTCCTGCCATTTGCTTCCTGGTTGTGTTACTTCACATGGAGTTCTCCCATGGATAGGTCACGGCACAGCTAATTTGAGACTTGGCTTTACTGTCAAGTGGTTATATTCTCTTTGAGACATGTCCTTTAACAGCTGCTTTATCACCAACCTAACTTGGAAATTAACCAAGCACTAAATCCAGTGTTGTGCTTGATGATGCTGAGGGAAACAGGCTTCAGGGTCCCTGGTGACTCCATAGGTCTAGCATCAGTCACCAGATAGAGTTGAACACAATCTGTTCTGCCCCCAACAATTCCTGCCTTGTTTTTCCTCCCATCCACAGGACCATCTCTTAAACTGAAGTCAAATGCAATCTTTGTACTGAAGTCTTGTGTTAATGGCTTTTTCACCTTTCTTACAGTAGAACTTCCTTTCTTACCCAGTGCCTAAGAGGCACTCTAGTTCAACCTTTGTCCCACTTTAAGAGTTGATTTTCTTCCTGTTTCTGTAAGATGGATGCATTCTTCTGTTGTTGAGGGCCTTGTACTTCTCCCTTGTGCTCCTGCCTGTCCTGAACCACATCTTGTAGATAAGGAACATGGATGGTGATTCCTCCTCACCCTTAAGCTGCCTTCAACCTGTTTGATGACAGTTACTGCCCATGATGCAGTGAGAAAGGTCAAATATCCACATCAGAAGACAGGATATAGAGAAAAACTGCAGCAAGCAGGATTACCTACACTGCATTGCAAGCTTGTCCACTGACTTACATTTTATTGGGACATTTTTTGAAGTTAATTAAAAAAAAATTGGGGGGAGATATTCACATTATTTAATGTTTTTTAGTGATGACAGAAACTTAGTGCTAGGACACTGTAACTCTTAGAACTTACAAAATCCTTAGAACTTACAAAAGCCTTTTGTAAATCTTGAACCCATATCATAGCAGAGGAAAAAAGTGGGAAGATCTTTGTAGAAAGTCAGGCTTCCCAACCACTGTCTACTAAAAGGCTGGAAAAATGCATTCTCTAGTTAGTGGTATAGCAGGAGTAAGGTTTCCTGCAAGACTATTTGCTCAAGAATCTGGAGAAAACAACAACAGAAGTTTGGGGGTTTTCTCTGTGATTGCTGAGATAGATAAATTGCAAATCCACAGGCTGAGGAGAAGCAAAATCAGATGTTGTTTCCTTGTTGGTTAGGTTTGATGAATTGCAGTTTTACTGTGCTCTTTGATTCACACTTAACTTGAATGTGTCAAAAAAAAAAAAAAAAAAGGTTATGTCTATATGTGTGCAGGTATTTCCCTTTTTTAGCATCCAATTCTAATCTCTAGGCAAAAGTCCCCATATAAGCATATGGGGAATTTTCTGAAGCAGAATTAAAAAATTCAAATGACTGAATAAGCTATGGCATTTTGTTTCCAAGGTGTTTTATATGGATTTTTCAAAAAGGAAAGAGGATTACAAGACCCAGGTTTATTAAATTTAGTGTAAAAGTTAATGTTTTTCTTTCTTATTGATATCATCACGCTAACGTTTTTTTGAGCATCAAATACCTTTTTACTAAACTGGGGATGATAACTTATTAATTGACTGGAATTCAGTGGAATTGGAAGCATTCATTCAGTCAAGATGGTTTTTGACAGACCTGAGAAGTCACAGTATTTAAAAATAGAAAAAAAAAAATTACTATTGTTCTTCCCATCCTGCCCCATGTGGCTTTTTTGATGTGGGGACTTTGACTCTTTAGTTTACAAATGAACATCATCTTTTACAGTTATGTACAAGCAGTATCATCATTTCTTGGGCTTTCACAGGGCACATGTAATGGGATCTAAACACACTCATTAGCTCCATTAAAATGCATGGGTGGAATGTCAGAAAGCCTTCCACACAGCTACTGGAAGTGTCAAACCAAGTGTATAGTTAGTTATCATTATGTTTCTGGTCCTAGATAACTTTAACCTATTCTTGCTTTGTAGCACTATTCAGTATTCTCTCTTGTGGCAAGATCACTGTGTTGCCCCAGAAGCTCACAGACATTGGACAGTCAGCTGGCCACTTGGAGCCATTACAACTTACTGTAGATGGCTAAGTATTTCCTCATGTTATTGTATGTCCCTAGTTTAAAGACATTTTCTTGATGCAAATGTGGGTTTAGGGGTTAAAGGTGCTTAAAGGTACTATATGCTTGCTCTGCTTTTGTTCTCCCATACTCACCTACTTCTGTTTCTGCCTTTGTCCCTCGTACTGCTGCGAATCACTATGACTGCTCTTGTGTTGCATTCTTCTGTACTGGGCTTGGCAGAACAAACTGGGCAGCTGTAACCCTCTGCTTGGGACACTGTTTCATTTTTCTCTTTTGTAGGTGTCAGATATTCATATCAGTAGATTTTGGGATCCCAAACGAACTTCAGACTTCGAAAAGTTCTGTTCTGAAACAATTGATGTAATTCAGCCAGCACTTGTTCTAGCAACAGGTAAGCAATTCAGAAGTGTGAATTTCCTGTTGAATGTGCTGACAAAGGAAGAGCAGATAAGCAAAATTCTAGGATCTCAAGAGAGAACCTTAAAACTGTAAGATACCTTAAGAAATGGAATTTTAGCTGAAGATATAATGCTAAAAGCACTGATAATAACTTCTCAACTCAAGGGAATCAATTTTTGTTCAATGTCTTGAGGCTGATGTTGATTTTAGTGTGTATTATACATTACAAAGGCATAGTTATGCAATATAGCTACTGTTTTCCTAGTACTTGTCCCTATACCTTGGTTCTTGCTATCAGCTACCTTCCTTCTTGTCCTCCTGGTAGTGTTTCTGCAGCATTCTTCAAACTGAAATTACAGAAGTGAACAATGTCTCTGATTAGCCATTAAAAGCTAGTTCCTCTGACAGAACAATCCCTGCTCATTTGTACAAAATTCATCTGTGAACTAACACAAGATTTCTCTACTGGTTTCTGCTTGAACATGTTGTATCAAGGCAGGTGAAATAAGCCTTGCTGTTTCATTTTGTGGCTTGCTGCTGCTTTTGCCACTGAAACAGATTGCATTTTGGCAAGCAAATCAAAAAGACTGAGCCATTACTATATGCAAGGCTTTAGAAACTTAATGATAGACCTGGACTTTTGTTTCTACAGAGAGTTACTTACCTGCTGCTTGCTTTTTGGGTTTAGAGTTAAGACATTGTTAGCACTCATCTTTTAACTAGCAGTGCAGAGAGGCATCACTGTCTGAACAGAAGCAGTTTTGGTTCAAACTTTGAACTTGAGCTTCTATGACTAGAATCTTCAGGTGTAAGGAATACATAACTTTCTGCAGTGATGTGGTTGATGGATACTTGAACAAGATGCTGCATCTCCATTAGGAGGCATTTACCCTCATAGCAAGATTGCACAGAGGGGACCTGCAGGGACTTAGATGAGGAGGTTTGGATTGAATGCTTGCCTAGGTCCAGTATTTGTGTAAACTGTGTAGGCCTCCAGTTACATCTCATCTTTGTACACTTTTCAGGTGACCTGACAGATGCTAAGACAAAAGATAAACTGGGATCTGAACAGATAGAAGTAGAATGGCAAACTTACCAGTCAATCCTGAAGAGATCAAGGGTCATGGAAAAAACCAAGTGGATAGATATCAAAGGGAATCACGGTAAGAAGGAAAGGAAACATCTTTTTCTCTCCTGTGATTACAGAGCTGATGTAGGCAGGTTAGCATGTGGAGGTAAAGTGTTAGTACTTACCAGCATGTTAAAGGTGGTTATAAGCCAGTACAAGGGCTTTCCATCCACATGTCTGCTCCACCAAGGGCACACTTGTTTACTGGCAACTACTGGAGTTTTAGTTCCAGAGAAGGAAGAATCTCCATTTATTCTTTTTGCCTGGCAGGTGGTAAAATGTAGCATCAGATGTTAGTTTCCAGGTCATTAGTTTATATACTCCATCTTTTAATGGGAGGGCAAACTGTAACTTTACCCCACTGAAGAAATGTTTTCAATTTACTTTACATAGACCACCCTATTAAATTAAAGGAAATATGCTTTATTTTGAATAAAATTAACTCATGGAAGTTTGGACACAGCATAGTTGTTGCTACATTCTAAGCAGTCAAACAGAAGCTACAACATTGTAGGTTATATTAGCCAGCTGTTTCAGAAAGAGCAAAACTAGAAAGCCTAACACTGGGGGAAAAATTAGTGCATGCTTTGTCTTATACAGTGTATATGGCATTTTATTCCCATTTTCCTATGAGGCTCTTGTTACCAGCCTTAATGGAGAGGTGGACCCCTACTGCAGTAGAGACCTCCCCAAGTTGGGGTTTTATACATGTTGTTCTTTGATGCTATTGCTACTTTATTTTCCTTGAATCAGTTAGGTCTTTCTTACAGAGAATGCACCCATTTTGATGGGTGCATGTATGTCATTTAGTGGCTAAAAGCTAAATTTGTGTTTCCACATTGGCTATAAAGATTTTTCAGAACTTACAAAATCCTTAGAATTTAGTGGCTTTTAGCCACTAAATGACAATTTACATTGTCACAACAACTCTTATCTTTGAATTGAAATTGAAATGAGAAAACTATTTCCACTTTTAGGTCAAGTGCATCAAATATATAATGTCTTTTCTGTGCAGCTGGGCAGTCTGTTTGTCAATTATGCACTTAAAAACAATAAAAATACAGAGGTCAATGATCAATATGATCTAAAAGTTTCTTCATTTCCTTTTTCTCTCCCTTACAGATTCATTCAACATTCCTCACCTGGATAATGTCCGAAATTATTACAGGTACATTTGTTTATCATACAGATGCTATTAAATTCAAGGTTAAATTTGCCAAACAAATTTCTGTTTTCAGTTACATACATGCTTTTGCACAGACATTTCTATAAACCAGTCATATTTACTGTCCCCTCTCTTTTCCATCACCAGTTAGTAGAGTAGAATAGGTTGAGGAAATAGAGAATTCTTTGCATGGACTTCTCTCCCTCTGTGTTTTGTAATTGAATATAGTGTAAACTTGTCTAAGAAATGTTTCATGGATTATGTGTTCATTTTCCTGTGAGGAAACCAGTGTTTCCAAAGAATGCTTTTCCTCCTTAGAAGAGATGAAAAAAAGAAAAGCAGGTGAAAACTTCCCCTTTTAAATGTTCTTTCTGAATGCCCAAAAGGGCTTTTCTTGTCATAAGAGTCCAAATTTTATCTGAGCTGTTTCTTGACATCTGAATTATTTTAGAAAATTGAAAGTAGAGAAGCAAGATGGGCACTTATTATGATGGAAAAATGTCCTTGAGAAACACACCTGAGATTTAAACCTCAAGACAGGTGAGGGAACTTTCCACTCTTCAGTTGGCTCCTTTGCATGTATTGATCTATATCTGACACTTGGTTTTAATATGTTGTCTTTTATTCTGTTCTGGTCAACCTTCCTGCCAATTTTATTGTTTATTCAGAGTGGTGGAGGAATAGTGATATGAACTGCTTTGTGAATGGCAGTGTTAAATCTATACTCATCATCTGAACTCAGGGATATTTTAGCTTTCACATATCATGCAGGGAGGTTTAAAAAAAAAAAAACCAAAACAAAAAGCCAAACCAACCAACCAAAAAAACCAACCCCCAAACCAGAACAACAACAAAACAAGAAAGAAACAAACCCCAAAAGACCACAAAACACATACAAAAAACCCCCAAAGAAAACAAAAATTACCCCCCCAATTAAACTAAATAAGTTTGAGTTCATCTTGGATTTACTCACAACCACTGTAGTTACAGAATTTAATTTTTACTTGAACAATTTAATAGGCTTCATTATGTGTCTTTGCCAGTGGAGGGTATGTGAGATTCCCAGTGTGCAAGAAGTATCAAAAGCACTTCAATTTTAGAAGCTAGAAAAACTGAAAATATCTATTGTCAGTGGAAGGAGAGAAAGCAACGTACGTGTTCATCATTACATGTATTTATCAAAGTCAATTTTAGCATAAAACCATGGCAGGGAAGAAAGGAATCAAATGCTATGTCTTTTAAGTCCTTCCATGTTTACAGTTCTCTCAGATTATTTTAAGATTGAAGAACTCAGTTAACATCAGGTAATGTGCAAAAGAGCAGCAACCCTTTGCTCTCTGCTTTTACTCTCTTTATGAAGAATTCCCATGACACTCCATAGGTGGCAGGAAAGCTGCTGAGATTTGCTATGTTGAGAAACAAGGAGTAATAAGGAGTACTTACATGCTGCTTGTAAGATTTTTTTTGTGTGATACCTCTGTTTTGGATCTTTTGGAAAATAACTGAAAAGGTTCAGTACTTCTTTAGTTCAAACTAAAGAGCTACTAAGATGATTAAGGGAGTGGAGCATCTCCCTTATGAGGAAAGGCTGAGGGAGCTGGGTCTCTTTAGTTTGGAGAAAAGGAGACTGAGGGGTGACCTCATCAATGTTTTCAAATATGTAAGGGGTGAGTGTCAGGGAGATGGAGTTAGGCTTTTCTCAGTGGTGACCAGTGATAGGACAAGGGGTAATGGGTGTAAATTGGAGCATAGGAGGTTCAAGTTGAATATCAGAAAAAATTTTTTTACTGTAAGGGTGACAGAGCCCTGGAACAGGCTGCCCAGGGGGGTTGTGGAGTCTCCTTCACTGGAGACATTCAAAACCCACCTGGACACGTTCCTAGGCGATGTACTCTAGGGGGCCCTGCTCTGGCAGGGGGGGTTGGACTAGATGATCTTTCGAGGTCCCTTCCAACCCCTAGGATTCTATGATTCTATGATTCTATGAAACTCATATTCCATTAGCCAACAGCTGATCATTCTACATCAGAGTAAGTTAAGAGATCTCTAATACAATAGTGGAGACAAGAATTGATGCATCTGATACTTCTAGCTAAGCAAGGAAAAAATATTTTTGAAAAAATCTTTCAGGTACCAAGACAATTTTTTTTTTGCTTTGTAGATCTCCTTTAATTAAGAATGGTATAATATCCTACTGTCCTGTCATCTTGGCTGTTTGGTTTGCATTGTTTATGCTGCTGACCTATTCTTTATCCATAAAAAGTGCCACGCTGCATAGGGAAAGTGTATTTAAGCAAACTTTTTTCTGAGTGCTAACCTGCTGCTTAACACATGACCTGTGTAGTGCCTCTTTGAAGTACAGACTTGTAAATGCCATTGATTTTTAGGAGGAGACTTTACTGCAGTGACAAGATGGAGTTAGATCTAATGCAAGATGTTTTGCACTTGTACTGTACTGGTTATTTTTGCCACTGCTGCAAGTTTCCCTAACAACAATATTTCCATTTTATTTTGACAGGAAATACTCTGCCTGGAGTAAAGATGGCTCTTTCCACTACCTTCACACCACCTCTTTTGGGAACTATTCATTCATCTGTGTGGATGCCACACTCAGTCCAGGCCCCAAGAGACCATATAATTTCCTTGGGATTTTAAACACGGTATTTTATAAATCTTGGCCTTCCACTTTGCTGGCTGTTTTACTTCTATACTGGTTTGTTTGTTTTACAAAGAATTGTCTGAAAGATTTGTGTTCATCTAAGAGTCTACATTTTTATGCATATGGGACTGTTAGAAAAAATATGTCACTTAACATACAGAGTATGTTTTTTCTCTCTTAAGAATTAATCAGGTACAAAAATCTCAAAATTAGATGTTTTAAGAACACTATCAGTAGTTTCTTAACATTTAACTAGACCAGAGTGATAATTTCTTTATATGCTGAAAACTTTTTTTTAACAAAGAAAAAAACCCAGATGTCCTAATTTTACTCATTTTTGCTTTGTTAGATGCTTTTCTCATTGAAATTACAGATGAGAGAGTTGAACTTACCAGTGGAATAATATGAATGACAATGCTATAGAGAAATGTGTCATTTATGAAAGTGAGATCTGATCTTCTGAGACCATAAAAATCATGTGGTATTGTTTTGAAAGTATCCCTTTAATCCCAATGTTTAAGTCTCATGTCAGCTTAGGTAACATCTTGCTTCTCTTTGATTTTTATTAATGTTTTTTTTTTCCTCTTCAGTTTGTTGATACAGTATTCTTGAGAAACTCTTATGAAGTGCTGGCAGAGAGTTATTGTTTCATGGTAAACAGATGCCATATCTTGCCTGTGATAAAAGCCTCAATGAAAACTAAAATCTTCTCCCTCTAATCTTGTCTAAAGGAAGCTCAACATTTAATTAAGTGTTTGTAAAACACTTGATGGTACTTGGTGTAGTAGTGCCAAGTACTGTTCTCTTTGTTTACTGTAACCCATAGTGGCTGCAGTAGATGTGCAGCCAAACTCTCAGGAGCTAAGAAAAGCTTCTGTCCTTGGACACAGTAAGTTAAGCATCTGCTTGCTAATTATCCAGCAGCAGGAGTCCAGAGAGCATCTTTTTCAGATTTTCACCAAAAACTGAAGATACTGAAGACTTTTAGATCTTAGTGGTGTTGGGAGTCTCTCTGGATAGTAAATGGTTGATTTAACTATTGGAAGTCAAACAAGTAAATGAGAGAAATTTTACTTGCTATGTAAAGAGGAACATTGTCAAGATTCAGCATCATAGTTCATCCAGTTAAATGATGGTGCACACTTTCCTATTATGTCCATAAAAGTGACTCAAGAGATATTAGGGAGGATAATTGTAAGGTGAAGATGTTTTTAAAGTCAACTCAAACATGTTGTCTTTGACTATATAAATAAGCAGTAGAAAAGATAGCAATATCATTTACCAAAATTTCTCCTTATGTTGCACTTTTCCTGTGTTCAGTTGCAAGGAAGGTGTTGAGTGTCTTGTTTTCACTTTCTTATTCCAACATCAGATTTTAGGGAGACTTCTGCTGGTACCATTTTTTCATGCACAGGTCTGTGAAACAACTGAATGTGTTCCCTGTTGGGGGAAAAAAAAAAAAAAGAGTAATTGCATTCTACACTGGCTTTTTTCTGCTGTCCTTTCCCTATTCTTTCCAAATAGCTTGAATGTTGAATAGTTTTTTTTTGTTTTCTTTCAAACACCTGCCCATTTCAGAATCAAATGGAAGAGCTATCTTTGATGACAACAGAAAGTCTTCACAGCAATCATACCATCTGGTTTGGCCATTATCCCACCTCAACAATCATCTCCCCAGCTCCAGGAATACGAACATTAATGAAGTAAGAGCTTTCTTTCTTTTTTTTTTCCTTGCTTTTTTTTCCTTGCTTTTTTTTCCCTTGCTTTTTTTTTCTTGCTTTTTTTTCTTTTCTTGCTTTTTTCTTTTCTTGCTTTATTTTTCTTGCTTTTTTCCTTGCTTTTTTTTCTTGCTTTTTTTTTCTTGCTTTTTTTTTCTTGCTTTTTTCCTTGCTTTTTTCCTTGCTTTTTTCCTTGCTTTTTTTCCTTGCTTTTTTTCCTTGCTTTTTTCCTTGCTTTTTTTCCTTGCTTTTTTTCCTTGCTTTTTTTCCTTGCTTTTTTTCCTTGCTTTTTTTCCTTGCTTTTTTTCCTTGCTTTTTTTCTTTCCTTGCTTTTTTTTCTTTTCTTGCTTTTTTCTTTTCTTGCTTTTTTCTTTTCTTGCTTTTTTTTCCTTGCTTTTTTTTTCCTTGCTTTTTTTTTCCTTGCTTTTTTTTTTCCTTGCTTTTTTTTTTCCTTGCTTTTTTTTTCCTTGCTTTTTTTTTTCCTTGCTTTTTTTTTTCCTTGCTTTTTTTTTTCCTTGCTTTTTTTTTTCCTTGCTTTTTTTTTTCCTTGCTTTTTTTTTTCCTTGCTTTTTTTTTTCCTTGCTTTTTTTTTTCCTTGCTTTTTTTTTCCTTGCTTTTTTTTTTCCTTGCTTTTTTTTTTTCCCTTGCTTTTTTTTAATTTGAGTCTGAAGTACATTTCTTGCCTCTCTTTACATTCTTCTCCTATACTTTGCAGGTCTTCTGCAGTTCCATTTCCTTCCCAGCCCCAATAATCACAATTCTTATGTTTTATTACTAGTTCTGCCACAGCCTATTTATGTGGACATCTCCATACCCTGGGTGGGCTGATGCCAGCCTTGTACACTCAGCACTCTGGTGGCACTCTGGAACTTGAACTGGGAGACTGGAAGCATAACAGGAGGTGAGTGAACTCTGTGTGAACAAATTATTATATGGAGCCTACCTGGTTGTTCAGGGATTGCCTTTTATGCTGTTTGGAGAATTTGAAAGAAGTATTAGATCTGCCTGACTGGTTATTACTGTTAATGCATTTGAAAAGTGTCTCTGTGTGTAAATTTGGGTTTTTTTCCCCTATGCCAACAGTGTGATAATAAATTCAGTAATTTTTTTTATTAATTCTTGATATTTAGAAATAAAAGGGCTTCTGAATGTCCATTTATATGTGTTTAGTATTCAAAGTAGAAAATCCTAATAAAATTCAACATTACTACTTCAAAATACCCATGTGCTGCACCAGCTAGAGTTTTAGAGACAAAAATAGTCTACTGAGAAATGTTATTTTGGCAGCATATCAAAAAGTATTTGATGCTACATGGTTTGTTTAGTAGTAGATCAGCTTTTATTCTGCAGTAATCCTAAGAAAGACACTTGTATGCATACAGGAAGAGGGCACACTGGGGCCTTTGTCCCAGACTAGGGTACCTACCCAGACACTGTAGTAATGTACTTGATTATTTTTTTTAAACATAAAGTTCATCTATCTGATTCATATCCAGAATTCAGCAGGCACTTGGAATTTTTGGTCGTCCTTCAGTGTTTTATAATCAAATGAACTTGATGAGAAGTAACCAGCTGTACAGTTGGCTGATACAGGATCAACTACAGAGAGAATAAATGAAAAAGCAAATCAAACCAGTTCTGTTTAGGGATTTGGGAAGGATGGGAATCAGCTGTGCATGCAGCAGTTGGTATCCACAACATTTTTTCCCTTTCATCCCAGGTACCGGATCCTCGCGTTTGATCACGACCTCCTGAGCTTTGCAGATCTTACCTTTGATGAGTGGCCTGTAGTTCTCATCACCAACCCCAAATCCCTCCTTTACAGCAGTGCTGCTCATGAACCACTGGTCAGAATTCTTTATTCCACTCACATCAGGTACCCTGTAATCTTGATTCACAACATTAATCTACATTTTGGTAGTTGTGCTCTTTCTTGATTATAATGCACATCTATATTTATATGTATATACACAAAACCTTTTTTTTTGCAATTGTGTGTGTCCACTGTCCTCAGAATTCACTTTTCTCTGCACAATTGTTCCTGAGAGCCACTTGTATCATATCTCTGATAAAAAGAGTAGTAATTCATGTTTGGTTTATTTATGCAGTTACTTTCCCTACAGTCAATTTAACTTTTTTTATCTAACCAAAGCTGGCAGTTATCTTGAAGTGTAACCTGTGCTATAAATTGCACATGTTCCTGTTGCCTCCACTGATTTCAAGATTTTGTTGATGTGTTCTATATTGTTTTCTGTTTGCTTTGGATTTCTTAGCTTCTTGTGTTTTCAGTTTTACATCCCTTATACATTAAAACTTCTGAAACTTCTGCCAGTTTTCATATGTGTCATACATATGTGTTTTTTAATCTCTCCATCTTTCCTTTTCTAGTTATTTTTTTCATTTGTATTTCAAATTTCTGTGCCCTTTTCAACATCTTCTATTTGCTGTTAGACCAGTATGAATGAAATACATGGGTACATTGCATACATGTAATTATAATTCAAGGAAGTTCATCAGTTTTCAGTTAGGAAGCAGTGTCCAACTAAGTCTACCTACTTTCCAGTTTCCTATGTAGAACCTTATCTGAACATTTTTGTTATTGTAGTAAATTTATGAAGGGGTAGAATCATTCATTGTAATTATATGACACTCCTCAGTTTGCCTGAAATGTGCTCTGAAATGAAAGAAATTTTCTGTACAATATATTGAGTATCTCAGTTTCACTACCAAGTGATAATAGAGTTGTTGCTATCTTAGATCTGTGAAAACAGTCTTGCAGTCCACTCCATTTCTCATAAATTTAGTTACAAAGACTGAGAAGTTATATTTTGACTTGCAAATTAAAATTAAATAACAAACCAAACAACAACAAAAAAACCAACCAAAAAAATAAAATTTTAAAAAGTAACCCTACACCCAAACCAAAGGGCTTTGGAGAGAGAGTGGCAATTTTTAATGAAGACATCTCCAAGTATTTCATTATATGTCTGTATGTGTGCATCACACTTGTGTTAGGAAATGTTTTTGACAGCAAGAGTTCTAAGATTATTTCTGCCAGGACCTGAGGATCTCTGCCCCTTTTTGTCCATTCCACAGCCCAGTTTCCTGTCCTATTCTTTTGAACAATACCATACAGTGCTTCTCTTTCTATTTCTAACTCTCTTAAACTAATAACTATGGGGTAGCATAATCTTTAGAGGCTTCTCTTCAGGAAGTAATGGCAAATCTGCAAGTCCTGTTTATTTTATTTTTTATTCATTCCTTAGAATTCTGGCCTTCTCTCCTTCTGCCATCACCTCTGTTGAAGTCTATATAGATGGAGTTCACCTGGGGAGTGCACATCAGGCATCTGGCCCTCTCTATGTGCTGAGGTGGAGCCCCCAGAACTACAGTGAAGGATTCCATCACATAAATGTGACTGTCCAGGTAAGGTACCTGTTGGAATTCTTAGTACTGAATTTTTGTGTTGTCACATCTGCCCCATCACCCTTCTGCATCACAAAACTAGGGATAAAATACATTATAACCTATTTCACGGAATCACAGAATTGTCACAGTTGGAATGGAGCTTTAAGATCACCATGTGCAACAGTCACACCACCTGCCCCCAAACCCACCCCAAAAAAAAAAAAAAAAAAAAGTCACCATCCCACTCCAGCATGTCCTGAAGTGCCTCATCTGCATTCTGTTGGAGTATCTCCAAGGATGGTGACCCCACCACCTCCCTGGGCAGCCTGTTCCAGTGCCTAACTACTCTAATTCTTCCAGAAAAGCTGCATTGACAAATGGCAACTTTAACCAGGTATTTTGTGTGCACTACTAATATCTAACTGCTCTCTTATTTTATATCAATCTAGGATGCCTCAGGAAGAACTAGCACACAGAGTCATATATTTGCTTTGGAAGAAAACCTCTCTCTTAGATTTGGCTTTTGGGCATCTGTTGTTCTTCTCACTGACTTCTATCTTCTAGTAAGTACATACAGCAAAACATTAATCATTCTGTACTGGTTTCCCCAGAGAATGCAGGGGGCAATTTCATAATTCCTGCATAATTCATACACACATTTTGTGCAAGCAAGAAATGGAAAATAAGCTACCAGAGGGAGTAGAAAAAGGAAACATTAAATCATAGAAAACATCACTCTCATCTGTTGCATTGTGTGTACTGGCAAAGATGCTGGAAAAAAAGGCTCACATCAGCTGAACAGATAGCTCTAGCAAAGAGGAAGACAAAATTCCCATTGGCTTCAACAAGTTCCAGGTCACATTCACAAGTGTTACAGCTCAGCACATGTAAATAGGACACGTCATAATAGGTAGGTGCACTTAGAGAAGGAGATAGGAGAGTCCATATGACTGTATTGTAATTGGACTCAAAGTTATTAATATTAGATTTGTTAATCAATAACTGATATTGTCCACAATGACTTGAGCTGTAGTTCTGTTCAGTACAGTGCTCAGAAAATGTTTTACATAGGAAATGTACTCACACTTTTTCAGTGGATGTGTTTTACAAGCCTCGATCTTGAAAGATTGAGGTCTGTCACTTTCAGCCATTCAGCTGAATACAAGTCAGTAAGATGCAAGTCCAATAATTTAAGTACTCATTAGTTTCTTTTTACTTTTCCTTTCAATGACACCATCAAGCTTTGAATATGTGTTTCAGTGGGAAATCTTTGTATCATTCTATCAGTGTCCATAAGCCATGCTCCAAGGCAGCTTCTACTCCAGGGCTGCCTTAGAGTTAAAACTCTCTTTTCAGGCTCGTGTGCTCTTTGGACTCATTGTGCTGATTCAGATTGCCTTGATCATTGTTTTCAGATACCTCCAAAAGCCAGCACTCAGAGGTATGAACCAGTGTTTGTAGCTTTTAAAGGATCTAATTTTCCCTTAAATTTTTTACTATTTGTCTTTATGCTAACAGTATAAAAGTAATCATGCTGTCAGTCACCATATGCATTTTGCATATAGTACTGTTGGGTTTGATTGAGTTCTCAGAAGCTGCTGTTTTGCTTTTAAGGGTAACCCAGAATGCCTCCAGTATGTCAAATAAAGTAAATTAAACCCAAAAAACTTCATCAGGTATCTTCGCTTAAATAAAAATTAAATTATTTAGAGTCTATAAGTTTCATTTTAATTCCCTCAATGAATTCAGTGCAAGCAGTGTTTTATTTTGTATTCTGTATGTATACTTGTTTCACTACAGTTGGCACAGAATTCTCCCTCACCTCAGTGGAGAAACAGACTTCCTTCTACAAAAAAAAATAGAATCTTTGCAAAGAACATGAACAGGCTTGGGTCCTTCTCAAAATAATATTGAGACCAGTTCTGTCGTAACTTGGTATTTTGTTTGTGATAAATCTGGTAAATGAAAATCAGGACTGTTAAACTGACATGAATAGGGGGAAGAGAGGTAGCACCCAGAAAAATCTCATTACAAGGTGTGTTTCAAACCATTTTAAAGGCTAAACACCAGGAGTTTGTCCCTTGTTTTATACTCCTAAACACATAGCATCCTGAGGTCACTACAACTGCTTACAACTAAAAAGAATAGATTTTCACTTGCCTTTATGAAACTGAGTAGCTACAAATGAAAAGAGCTATTCTGTGATCAGCTAGGTCCATATAGACTATGACAAATGTTTAACAAATGTATTAACACTGTTGATTTCCAAAGGTCAAGCTTGCCCTCTGGAAGCTCAGGCTTTGTGAGAAGGGCAGCCATGTCATAGGTGAAATCCCAAAAGCTGAAAGCTGACCTCTATAGGAAAACTCTCTCAGCCTATGAATTGCCTGCTTCAGTTAGAAAAGGAATTTTTTTTTTTTTTTTTTTTTTCCTGACATCAAACATTTGTCAGAAGGCTGCCACTAACTCCTAGCTTTTATTTTATTTGAGCTGCTATCAGATCTCACCAAGCAGATTTAACCAAAGGAAATTCACTTAATATAGTCCATGCTCACCTGCCTTTTTGGGTTCACTGTTGCTGTTTTGAATCTCTGAACTTTTCAGTTAATAGGAACTTTTTCTATGTTTTTCATTCTAGCTAACTTCATTTTATGGGTAGACTGAATACAGTAAATGTCCTCATTTAGAATGGCAGCTTTTTCTGCTGTTTTAACATAGATGGTTATCAGCTCCTTACTTTGAGTTGTCACAGTAACAGTAGAAATGCATTCCCTTGCATTTGTTCTCTAGACATACCAAATAGTAATTTTGCATTTAATAGAATGAGTAAATAATGTGCAATTTGTTTCAGAAATACCAATATATGTGTGTGTGTGTGTGTGTGTTGCAACCTGAATCAAGTGTAATTTTCTTAAATGTTGTCTCTGTTTAGAAAAGCCAGGATTACTTACTCTGACCTCGTATTCCCTTCATGTCTCCAGTAAAACAGACACCTTTTATTATTCTCTTCTGGTTCTGAACTTATACACCATACTGGGTAAGTAACCTGGAGTAATGGAGAACATAAATTAATATTTTTAAATTACATGTTAACTCGTGATGAAAAATGAGACTTCTAACATTTTGGAGAACGGGAAAATATAGATTCACAAAATATATGTGGAACTTAATTTCCAAAGAGACTAAAGGTTTGGTTGCAAGAGCCAAACTTAGAAGCCCTAGAATTAATTCAACATTTGCTTTATTAAATTACTCTGGAAGTGAATATTTTAAAATTTAATTTGGTTTTCACTTTTTTTTTGAGTAAGAGCTGTTTCTATCTTGGTGTAAAATGAGTGTATGGAATGTACGTTTCACATGAGGTCACCAAGACATCTCAGCTCTGATGATAACAATTTTAACAATTGTAGACAAGAAGATGACCATGAGCCAGCAATGTGCCCTTGTGGCCAAGAAGGCCAATGGCATCCTGGGGTGCATTAGAAAGGGTGTGGTTAGTAGGTCAAGAGAGGTTCTCCTCCCCCTCTATTCTGCATTGGTGAGGCCACACCTGGAGTATTGTGTCCAGTTCTGGGCCCCTCAGTTCAAGAAGGACAGGGAAGTGCTTGAAAGAGTCCAGCGCAGAGCTACTGAGATGATTAAGGGAGTGGAGCATCTCCCTTATGAGGAAAGGCTGAGGGAGCTGGGTCTCTTTAGTTTGGAGAAAAGGAGACTGAGGGGTGACCTCATCAATGTTTTCAAATATGTAAGGGGTGAGTGTCAGGGAGATGGAGTTAGGCTTTTCTCAGTGGTGACCAGTGATAGGACAAGGGGTAATGGGTGTAAATTGGAGCATAGGAGGTTCAAGTTGAATATCAGAAAAAATTTTTTTACTGTAAGGGTGACGGAGCCCTGGAACAGGCTGCCCAGGGGGGTTGTGGAGTCTCCTTCACTGGAGACATTCAAAACCCCCCTGGACACGTTCCTAGGCGATGTACTCTAGGGGGCCCTGCTCTGGCAGGGGGGGTTGGACTAGATGATCTTTCGAGGTCCCTTCCAACCCCTAGGATTCTATGATTCTATGAACTTATTTCCCCTCTGAATAATAAATCACTAAAATAGCTACTTTCTTGGCAGTCAGTGTAGCAGGTATAACACAGTGCAGCCTGCCCACATTGACTTCTGAGAGGAGCCAAGCTGGAATTCTTTGACCATGTCTTCCATATGTCTTCCTGCAATTCTGGGAAGAGGGCAGCATTTGAAAGGAGCTATCAATCCTTTTCTCTTGGAAGGAAAATAGTGTATGTGGTATTGGAAATTGTCACAGAGATTAAACCAACTTAGAAGCATTTTCATTGCATGCCACAGCTCATTGGTGTACCATGGGCTTTTCACATTGGAACCTTCATCAGATTGCTGTTTGGAGATGAAAACAGAAGGCTTGTTACTATAGATGAGCAATAGAGAAGTCATTTTCCCCAGTTAACCACTTTTTACTCTGGAGTACAAAGGGCCATGTGAAAAAGGGCTGTGTCTATACTGTATTTTCTGATGGTGCTTTATGTTTGGTTTCCTTTCTTTCAGGACCATGGTCTGTAGGTGAACTGATAGATGGCCAGCTGGGGGCCTGTTTTTCCTTTGGAGTGTTGACTGGTGGTTCCTTCTTACAGGGTGGTCTGACATTTTTCATTGGGATTTTACAGGTACATATTTATAAAAACTAAGGTTGAAAAATTGCTTTCTTTGGTACTCTTTCCTGAATTATTTTTTTTTAATAGTTTCAAAAAGAGAGAAATCTTGGAAGGATAGAGAAGATAGTGGCCATGCCTAACTGCAACAGCTTTCTTTCTGCAAGTTTAAAGGGCAGAAAAGAAGGTTGTGCATTAATTTATGAAACTTCTTTTCCTCTGTTTGATGTTGCTTTGGACTCCCTGAGTGTCTAGATTAGAGAACATGTCTACAGATTTACCACTCTTAATTTTTTTTTTGTCCTCAGCTCAGACACAGGTTGCAGTGATTAAGCAATAGGAACTGAAGGGCCATGGCAGCCCTTGTACACTGACTAACCCTTCAGAACTGTGGCTCTCCCTTTTCAAAGTACACAGGAGTCCAGTTTTCCCAGCAGTCTGACCTGGCTGCCCTCTGGTTTTCCCAGCTGCACTTAGTCTGGAAGAGTGGGTGTATTTTCTCGGTGTTTCAGCCAGACCAATAGTGCTGCCTCCTGCATGGTCCCTGCATTATGCCAGTGCAAACACTTGTCTGAGAGCTAAACAGGCATAAGCACCTCCCTTCTTTACTGTGCTAGTATTTTGCCAAGTCTGGTTCCCTGCCTCAGCTCCAAGGAAGGTTAAATGCATGCCACTGCCTCCCACTGCAGGATCTTGGAAGTGTATCCTGAGATTCCAGCTCTGGGCACTGCGCTCAGCTGTTAGAATGGGACCATTTTATGTGCTCTCACCGTTATATGTCCTCGTGTACGTTACCCAGAACCCTTGGCTTGCTCATCACCTTACTTTTTATTCTGCTCTTCTTTTCAGATGTTGTTTTTCAACCTGCCCCTAATGGCCTATCTGTGCTGGTGCCTGCTGCTGCGGTGCCAGGGTCACAGCTTCCGCTCTCACCTCCGCCGGGGCCGTCGCCTGAAAGCTGTGCCCATCTACCTGGCCATGACTCTCCTCCTGGCCTGGCATGTCTACTCCTGCTACTTGCTGCAGAGATCCTATGGGACCTTGGCTTTCTTCCTCTCCCCCATGAGGACGTGGCTGGTGGTGCTGACCCCGTTGCTGATTCACAAAACCTGGACGCTGAAATCATCTGAGCTCAGATCTTACATAGTAGAAATGAAAAACTGCCAGAGCTCCTGAAGTACAATGTCAGTATTCAACATCCTGACTTAACAACTGCCAAGGCACAACCTACTGTTTTGTGATGCTGGAATTCCCTACAGGCCAATGCTTTAAGTGATAAGATCTTAAGTTGTGCCTGCATTGCTACAGACCTGTATCAAAAAGGAAATGTAAAAACTATGTATTATACTTGTAATAAACTGAATAATATATGTTATATATATTTCCTTTCAATAGTAATGCAAGGCAGTAGCAGGAACAGTTGTGTGAGCTGTGACCAGGTGGATGATCAGCTGAGCCTGGTGGTAGAGCTATGAGGAAGTAGAAAGGTTAAGGAGCATCAGGGAGTCAGAGAGAGGGAGACTGATGGGGCAATGCTCTGCCCTGCAGGAGACAGAAGGGCCTTAGGACCATTGGTGAGGGAAGCTGGCACACAGGTATTTTTCCTCTCTACTTCTATTTGTGGCCACAGGCCACAAATCTTCTTTCTGGAAGAAACAGACAGACCCAGTCTATCAATACCTGGCTCTGTGGCTGGTGTTACCACCACCATTTGGGGGTTTTTGATGATGAAATGGCCAACACAGCACTAGGCTTGCTGGCATCAGATGGGATCCACCTTTCTCAAAGAGGCAGGGGAGTACTTGTCCAGGATTTTGCAGGGCTCACTGACAGAACTTTGAACTAGGTGGGAAGGAGAAGGGGGAATCACATCAGGCTTCCCTGTGACAAGCTGTGGGATGACATGCCAAGGTCAAAGGGATGGGTTGCTTGTAAGGGCACTCATCCTGCTGCTCAGAGATGTGCTGGACACACTGCAGCACACTCAGAGTCTTATGGAGATGAGCAAGGGGCTCCTGAAGAAATAGGAGTGGACATGGAAGCAAGGGGGAAATACCCAGGGACTTCAGTCACTCCAGGCAGAAGTCAGCTTCATCGGGGCCCAACTTCAATGCCTTGATGCCAGTGCACACAGTACAGGGAATAAACAAGAGGAGTTACAGACATGCATGTGCCTGCAGGGCTGTGACCTTGCTGGCAGCATGGAGACATGGTGGGGATGACTACTCTGACTGGTGCTGGGATGGAAAGATACAGGCTCTGGAGGAAGGACAGGCAGGGGAGGAGGGGTTGTTGCCCTCGATGTTGCTGGAATGCACAGAGCCCCACCCAGAGATGGATGAGGAACCAACTTCCTTATGGCTCAGGATTAAAGGGGGGTCAGGGACATGATAGTTGGGGTCTGCTGAAGGTCACCTTAGCAGGAAGACAGAGCAGATGAGGCCCTTATAGACAGGAGAAGCCTCATGTTCACAAGCCCTTGCCCTGGTGGAGGACTTCAACCCCTCAGGTGTTGGAGGAACAGCCTAGCAGGGCACAGGCAATCCAGGAGGTTCCTGGAATGCACTGGTGATAACTTCCAAGTGACAAGAGAAGCCAATGAGCAGTAACTGGCTGATGAACATATCCTCTCCTTTGTTTCCCACTGCCAAGGCTGCCAATTTCCCCACACTTTACCAGTGAAAGGACAGTGACTGATCAGTGCTGCTGGGCTTCCAGGCTGTAGTCATGAGTTTAGCTTTAAAGCAAATAATGGAGACAATGTCCTCAGGATTGAAGAGCCTGATGGAATCGTGTGGTCTGATGTCTGTGAACAAGGGAGCCAGGGTGGTATTTCTGGGTCTCAGTCCAATGCACAAGAATGACCTAGGAGAACTCACTAATTTAAGTTTTTCTAAGCCTAAAAACTATAGAACAATAATAATTCAGAGCCAAGAGACCTGAGGTGCTTTTATCTTTAAGGGGAACACTGGCCAGCTTCACAAAACTGCTGAGTGGAACATTTAAAATAATTCAGGTAATTTTTCAGTAACTTATTTATGGCTCCTCAAGAAAATGGATATGCAACTTCTTTATGGCACCTTAGAAGAAAACAGCAGTGACTGTAGTAGAAAATACAGGAAAATAAACCTAATTGGAATTAATTGCAGTTAAGACTTCTTGTTAATTAAAGTTTACAGTTTTCCTATTTTTTTAATTCTTGTTCCTCAATGACTACTGATATAATAGGAAAAAGACAGTAACAGTTCTTATTTGCATAATTGAAATATACTTAAGAAAATACAGAATGTCATTCCTTGCTAAGTAAAAAAATGCTTTTAGAAAATCAAAGAGGCAGGGCACAAAAACTGTGAAAACACTACTGAAAAATTACTAATAAAACTGACATTTGGGAATAGTTTTTATGTGACATGGGAATATTTCTGTTTCACATCCATACCCTGTGAGAAGACTGTTCTGAAATCAGACTTTGTTATTGTGGTAGCAGTTGACTGCAACATAAACAAATCTCAATGTAATAAAATGTCTCTGGCCTTAAAAATCCTGGTCTGTCAAGTATTTAATTTTTGGCTTCATGGGATGTTTGGTAGATGGATGGAATTCTGCTAAGAATCTCTCAATACTACTCTTAGTGTGGCAAGCTGTTTTATTTGTAGCTGTGCCATCCCTGGTTCTGAGGACACAAGTAAGAAACATATGCTCTGAAACGTGTTTGATGTGTGAATTACACATGTATGGGGGACTGATACATAAAATCTGAGTGAAAGGGATCTTTCTACTGACCTGGTATGGCAGTGATGAAGAGCACACTGTAGAAATGTAGAACTTGACTCTGCAGAGGAAGCACTTCTGAGTTCATATTCTTCAGCCACAGATTTTCTCTGTAGTTTTCCAGTATTGTAAAACCTTAGCAGGAAAATACCAACTTTTGTAGTTGAGCTGTACATGAGCTGTACACTTTAACACCAGAAGACTTTAAGTCTTTATCTTCTTAAGTTTTTTTAATTCTTTGTATCACAGCAGGCTGAAAGGTCTTTGAAGCACAGACTAGGAGGTAGCCTCTAACTTAGCTGAGCTGTCCTTACCACCCAGGCAAGTGGTTGCCCAAGTTAACTAGGAGTAACAAAAAGCATAGTTAATTTTTTTCCTTAAAACTAAAGCAAAAATTAATTTGTTTTGTGAAATAAAGCTCATCTCCCAGAACAGATCACCAGTCACTTTTAGGAACCAGTGATAACTGGACAAACCTCTGACATGACAAATGTGCAAGCCACCCTATAATGAAAACTGCATTTGCTCCTCTGTTGGCCTGTGGAGCCCAGAAGAATCAGTCATAGAGGACTGAAGTAAGAAGGTCCAGTGGGAACAGACCCTGTGTTGTCCTGATAAATTGCCTGGGTTTGGTCCTCTTTCAAAGTTAAGCTTTTCTGCACACTGTAAAGCAACATTTCTACTGCAAAGGTAACAAACATTGTGCTGTATTTTAGAATTTACAGCAATTGGCATCAATTCCTCACAGCATTACATGGTTTCTGACATGTTTTTCCAGTTTATGAATATAAAGATTTATTTATTAACTTCTTTTACTTGAACAGGACCAAATGGCTTTAGCATTCATTACTTCTGGCATATCTTTAAGATAGTACTGCATGGCTGTTTTGGGGTATCCAAGAGAGTACAGAGGTGTTTTGAAGTGAAGAGTACCCTTCCCAAGCTGTTTGCTGAGAAGACAAATCAGATCTACACAAAGGGAGCAAAGCAAGTGGCAGATCATGGAACCAGACTGCCTAAGTACTTTGCATGCTAGTGGCAGAGATTAGTATCATCTGTGACAAATCCTTCTTTCATAGTATAAATGCTCTGTTACACTGCTCTGCAGGGTTTGTTGGCTTGGCTTGTTGCTTCTTTTAATTTGCATAGAGGAGCTCATTTAAAATATTTAATTCCTGTTTGAAACTACTCTAAAAGAACACTTGATATAATTATTTAGAAAGAAAAATTCTGGCCTCATCGCCACTGCAGCATACTAAAAAAAATTAAAATACAAAAAACCTAACCAAAACAAACACCAACAACCCCACAAAAAACCTCAACCTGAAAGTTCAAAGATCCTCTTTCTGATCTGGCTGAAGCAAAGATGGGAGACAGCAGCCTGCAGGGCACCCAAGGCTCATGCAGGCTGCCTGGCCCAAGGACACAGAAGGGGCTGTTCCAGCTTGGAATGCTCATTGCTGCCCATAGAGCTTTCCAATGGTGGTGTTAGTGTGGAAAGAGAGAGGTTGGTACTACTCTGGGAGAGAGGGACAAAGGCAGCACCATCCCAGCAGGAAAGCACCAGCAGACAGTGTCCTGTGCTGCTCCAGTCACACCCAGAACCTGGAGAAAGTCCAACCATGCTGGCTCCTGGCCAAACTTCACCCTACCAAGGGTTGGTCCTTCATCCTTAACCTTCCCTTCCCACGTTTCCCAAGCCTGTGAAGGAAAGGAAAGCAAATAGTGGTGGATGGGGTGAGGAAGGGTCCTTCTAACAGAGAAATGGGGGCTGCAGGGACGTGTCAGAGATCCAGAGAAACCAGTCCAAGAAGAGAGTGGAGCAGAGGAGAGTAGACCCATAGCCCATAAAAACTTTACTATTTTCTCTCACCGTTTGTCCTGTCTTGTATAAAAACAAACTGCACCTCCCTGTTTTTGCATAAACTGCTTTTCTCCTTCATCCTTTCAGTCTTCTTTCAGTCCTGCTGCCGACCTCTTCAGCCATCCTCTTACCAGTACTCCCCAGAGTGCTGTGACAAAACCAAATTTTGCTATTTAAGATACTTTTCTGGTTGCAAAATTCCTTGCTCCTGCAGCTAAGAAGTCTGGACTAATTTCTGCTTCTTTCTGTACTTTTCCCAAAGAGTTCACAGTTGTGCCTCACAAAATATTTTCTCGGGTTGGAGCTTCTTCCAGCTGCTGTTACCCTTTCCTACTGCAGGATATGCCATCTGCCCATGGTCTTCTTTTATCACCTGGCATTCTGCTTATGGACTGATTGCACCAACACACTTCCCACTGTGAAGAGAACCCAGAAAAGAGACAGGCAGTGCAGCAATACAGGAGAGCTACATTACAACAACAGGACTAAGTAATCCTGCAACAGCTTCTTCCACAATCAATGGATTAAAATACAAAATAAGGAGGTGAAGCTATTTGAAAGGCATCTGCCTTTGCTCTCCCCACTTTTGCAACAGCTACTATGAACTACAGTAGTAGTTTAGTACTTGTTTAGTAGTAAACAAGTAGCTAAACTACTTGTTTAGTAAACAAGTACTAAACTACTTGTTTAGTAGTAGTTTATAGTAGCTTGACTGGCAAGCTCTATTCATGACATTGCTGATGTCTTCCATATCCTGACAGAAAACAACCATCCTAGCACTAAAACACCAGGAGATCCATCTATGGAAGAGTGGAGAGGGGAAGAAACATGGTGAACTAAAATAAATGAAGGAAAAGGGGAGGAGGGGGGGGGTGCAGGGTAAGAAAGCATAAGGGAAGAAAATTAAATACAGCACAGCCAAAACCAAGTGTTCAAGGTACACAGGGGGAAGGGATAGCAGTGGTAGTGCATAAAACTACTAAGTACAAACAAGCAGAAGATTGGCTCAAAGATAAAAAGTCTCTCTGCCCAGTGCTGTTTATTACCTTTTGAAACAAGAACTGCTTATTTATAAAGATTGTATTGCTGAACTTCTACTCATTGTTGTCACACAACTCGTACTCCAAACTCACGCTTGCTTAAGGTCTTAGAAACTTTCTCTTTGTAAGGTAAAGCTTCATGGGATAAATGCTGGTGCTTCTGCAGCCAGTGACCATCCATCTGCTAACTCCAAAGCATCTTGGATTTTTGTTGCCAGCTGTCACTCTTTGCTCAATGAGATCTCTCCTCTAGTGCAAAATACATGATTGCTGAAGAGTCACACTATTAAAATAATCAAGAAAGTATGACAAGGTGAAAAAAGATGTATTAATTAATTTATTTTTTTTTTTTTACAACTGTGGGCACATGGTTTAAAGCTTTTTCTCCCTTTGATTTTTATTTATTCTTCAGAGGTAACATGTGCCAGGCTGAAGTAAAGAAACACTTCTGTGAGAATCCTGGGGTACCAGGATGAGGCTTACTTTGACTGTCCCCATTTTTATTTTTTTCTTTTTTCTCTAAATCTATCTGACTAATGCTGATGTAATAATGATCTGTACTGCCCTCTTGACTAATGCTGATAGAGCCCATATTGCCCTGGATAGCTTACCTAACTACAGGAATGCTGCTGCAATCTGCATGATCTCACTCTGGATCACCCCTCACATCATCAGCTCTTAATAGGCTTACAACTTGTGTGGATTAGTAAGCAACTGCTGTAAAATTAATAGTCCTGGGAATTTTATAATGTTATCATATTTTGCTTCAGTTTTGAAAAATAACTTCCTGGAAGACTGTCATTCCCAGAAGCTGCATCAGCTCTCAGTGCCAGAGATGAGCTCACCCTGGAGCAGCTCTTCAGCACTGTTCAGAAGTACAAAATTTGTACTTTGGACAAGTAAATGTAACTCTGGAAGCATAAATGTGTCAGACTGAGGCCTTCACCTGTAACATATGAAAGGAAAGCATTCTAAAACCTTTTCAGCAGTGGTTATTGTTATGCTTTCTTACATAAATACAACACAAAGTCATCACAGTTCATAGATGAAGTCTCTTGAAATATACAGATATTTAATTAGCTTGCTTTGGCTACTACTCTGTGTTCTCTTCCAAGAAGTCTGGAGTTACAACAGAAGGGTCTTCAGCTTTAAGAATAAAAGGCATTTTTTCACAGAACAGCCTGCTGAAATGAAAACAAAACTGATAGACTGAAGGAAACCAAACAGAAATGCATGGTGTTCAACATCCAAGAATTAGGATGCTGAAACTTCAACGTAGGAAGAGGTCAGTATCAAGGGTGGAATAAAACAGGAAAGCACCAGGTGATACCATCCCCCCTGAGTACCACATATATTTACTTTCAATTAGACAAACACACAAATAAGCCCTAAATTCAATGGAGGACCTTCTGTTCCTAATTAAAACTGATACTATTTTAACTGAGCAGCAATGGCAATACTAATGGTCTCACTGTAAAAACACTCTTCATAGAACAACTTGGGTTGGAAGGGACCTGAAGAGCTCATCTACTCCACCTCCCTGCCATGGGCAGGGACACCTCTCACCTAGGGTTGCTCAAAGCCTCACCCAACCTGGCCTTGAACACCTCCAGGGAGGGGGCATCCACAACATCTCTGGGCAACCTGTTCCAGAGTCTCACCACTCTTGTACTAAAGAGTTTCTTCCTAATATCCAGTCTAAACCTATTCTCCTTCAGTTCAAAACCACTTCCCCTTGTCCCATCACTGGACACTCTTATGAAAAGTCCCTCTCCAGCCTCCCTGCAGGTTCCCTTAACACACTGGAAGGCAGCAATAAGGTGCCCCCCAGAGTCTTCTCTTCTTCAGGCTGAACAACCCCAGCTGCAGATTGGTTGCAGATGGGACTGAAACTGAAATGGGTTTCAAGTGCTCTGAAAACAGGGGATACAGTTCTACAATACAGAGAAATGGACAGATGGATCAGTAGAAATTTGTTCCAGATGGCAAAATGGAAATATTTCTGTTATTAAAGACCTTTAATTCCAGAAACTGATTTTTTTCATTGCAATTCTCTGTGAAAATGAGAACAGTTAAATTTCAAAATGATCAGTCAGATTGGCAGGGCAAACTTATACTAGTACATTAAAAATTCCTAGAGAAGTTACTGGGCACTGAGACAAACCAGCCTGGGAATGCTGCACATTTACACTAGGAAATTGTTCTAATGAGCAAAAGCAGGTGGCTCATAAAATATTGCTTATGGGAAATCATTCCTAGGATGTTCTAAAGTCCAAACCAATACCCACAAAATACTTGCAAGTGTGCTAGCTGGCAACTATCAAAATCATGTCAAAGAAATATAACTCATTTCCAGTATAAATGAGTGAATTCCTGTTTCAGATTCTATTCAATTTATTAGCACAGGTCTGCCTTAGCATCTCAGAATCTCTGCTTTCAGTACATACAAAAAACCAAAATGGTTTATTTAAGAAAACAGAAATTAGTGTAAGTAAAAACTTGCAGTTAAGAGATAGAATCCAATTCTTTTTCATGAAGCAGTAATTTTCACTGAGAAACTGAGACGATCTGTTTTCCAATATTGCCTCCACTCATCATGGACTGGAAAGCAGCTTCAAGAGAAATAATGAAATAAATTAGTGTCAAGCAGAATGTGCCAAGATACTTTCAAAAAAGAAGCCAACGTATTAAACAGCTCCCCAGATTCAGATGGAAAAAAGTTCTGTAATAAACTGTGAAGGGCAGTTTCGTGTAATCATTTTAAAAGCTGATTTGTAAGCAACTGTTTAGCCCATATACAAGGTAACAATTACATCTGCTGCTTTAGGGATATGCCATACAAACACCAAATATTGACTGGAGACCACACAAATCCTGTGTGTTCCACAAACTTTTGTGAAAGGAAAAGGTTTATAAATATTCTAGGTAATACAATAAGTATAAGTAGTATAAGTATTTGCACCAGCGGCTGGTGCAAATTAATAAATCTGTGAGTGAATCAAGTATGAAATACGACTGCTAGATTTGATCAAACTCCTTCAAAATAGTTATTTATACCAGCAAGTAGCAATGATTAGAATAAAAATAAATCTATATGGTTTGACTATCAATTCTACTGGTTCCAACCTTGTGGAACTAAAGAGTAGATCTAAATCACACTCTTCCCTTTTATTTGAAAGAGAAGCATTTTTATGGAACCTCTTCTATCACCTTGCTCTCCAGCATTGTCCCACTGGAATCACAAGGTCCCCTTCATCTTTGTATTTTCTGTGTTACAGATTTTTTAGTCTATTTTTCTAGACTATTTTGTTTCTTTAAAAGAAATTATTTCCTACTGTGTTAAGCAATTGCTAATATGCTTTTCCTTTTCTTGTGTGTACTTTTCAGTTTATTTTTTCTGTTAGGAAATGCAGTAACAAACATAGTTTGTTTTTTTTAAAAGGCTAAGTTCCAGGTCTCCAAAATACCATTTTCTTTCAAGTTCTAAGAAATGAGCAGTGCCATAAATCTGTGACTATCATCAGCTGCTAAGGTAGAAGTTTAAGAATTCACTCCCTATCACACCAGTAAAACAAACAAACAATCTTAAAATCTATATTCAACAGGGGGTTTTGACATAAAAAAATCTTCTTGCATAACTTTTTAAAACCTTGTAAGAAGTTTTATTATAAAAATAATATTTTAGATAAAATACAAAAATCTGAATTGGCAAATGAAACAAAGGAGGCACTTAACCTATTCTGTCACTGTATTTAATCAGATTATTATTCATAGAAAATCAAGTGCAAATCTTACCACCAATGTTTGCTAAGCCTTCTACCACGGTCTCTCTGACCTGTCAAGGCAAACAAGTCCTTTTAGCTTTCTTCAAAGTTCAACATTTCTTAGAAACATGCCACAAAACTTCCACAGAAACTACAAAAATCTCAAGGATTGTCTAGCTACAATGGGCAGGGCTCTGCTTGGGCCAGATTCTTTCAAGAGTAGTGAATCCTTTCAGATAAACCTGCAGGCAATTTAATGCTTCAATGAGAATTAGAATATCCCTGCCCCTGCCAAAATGTCAAGTCTCAAGATTTTCCCTAGAAAAATTTAAGGATCACCTGAAGAATCAGAAAGTCATTTAATGACAGACCTCACAGGGATGGGATGGATAAAGCACCTATCACAAAAAAATAAATGGTGATCATAAGCTTGAAAGAAAATATCAGACAAGATCCCCAGAAGCCTTCAGGGCACTAATCAAAAATTTTAAAGTGAGTGTATTTGAAGGTTTGATTCCTTAAAGCCAAAGAAACACTTGCAGTCTGGCAGGATGTAATCACAGAATATTACAGTCACATCCTCAGCAGATATCTCCTAAAACAGTGCTCCCTAATAAGCCTTCAAGTATGCTCAAGTGTTAGTAAGAAAATCTGTTCAAATCTGAGGCATGGTAAGAGAGCCAAGGACAAAGCAATTGGGCTTCTTGTAATCAGAGCATGATCTAAGGAGACAGCATCACAGGCCACAGATTACAGACTTAAAGTTCCTACCTTCAGTTTACCCTCTTGGATCCACTGACAGAGCTGTAATATACAAGCTTCTTGTTTGTCCATATAGTTCAACACTAAGAATCTCTCCCTGTGAAAAAAAAAAAAAAGAGTGAGCCTTGATTTAAGAAAGCTTGGTAAGCATATTTTGAAATCTTTACAAATCTTTTCAGGAAAGAGCATTATTGAAACTGAAGGATTGTGAGTATTTACTGCAATGAGACACAGCTCAGGGCTTTGCCAGCTGAGACAGCAACATCAGTCTCAGACAAGTAATTCTGTTCAAGAGAGAATAGCAAAAAATCAAGTAGTAGCTCCAGAAGTAGATGTCCATAAAATGTGACTATTCCTTTCTTTTTTGTTTTTGTTTTTTGTTGGTTTGGTTTGTTTTTTTGTGCTAGGGAGAATAATTAGTGGGCCTACAACTAGATGGCAAGTGGAAATTAACTTTCAGGTTCCCCAAAATTTTGCATACCCTCCTGTCACAGCCACCTATAGCAATCCAGAAAATGAAACAGTCATCAAATCCAACAAAAACTCATAGCAATGTACTAAATTCCCCTTTGCCTTTCTACACCTTCCTTTTTTATCCATTTTTTAAAAGTGCAGACTACAGGAGCTGCAAAAGGAATTTTAATTAGAAGATGTAAATCCCTTTGCACAAAAATCAAGTCCCCCCAGCATCTTGCAATGCAATGAATGTAAAATCTCTTAAGACTTTACTTCACATCTCTGCTTTAGCTACACCTGAATCGTGAGATTCAGAAATTCTCAGTTGTAAGAAAAATCTGTGTTTTACATGTATATAAGGCACATCTACAGTCTCATTATCTAATAAAACCCCAAGCACTAAAAATGCAATTTCAGTACAATCACTGCATTAGCTGCATCCTTACTTTGAAAAATCTTTAATTTTCTCACTGCCTGAACAGTTGGGGAGAAGGCACTCAGCCAAACATCTGAGAACAGAACCCTGGCCATACCTTCCCTCATGGTGAAGAATCTGCCAGACTCCAGGACTAAATCAATCAAGCACAAAACATTTAAAAAAACCCCAACTTTTCCCATTTTTTTTGTGCTGTAAGAGAAAAGGTTTAGAGAGAAATGTAAGAGAAAAGGTTTACTTACATTGAAATTATAATTTCCTTTTTTCTACATTCTGTTCCATGTACACATGGAACACTGGGGAGCTACATACTCTCTCCCAAACATCAGTCACAATATTACACAGACAATCTACTTGGAACTTGGTCACAACTTCTGGAGGAGGAATGTACCTTGTGATGTTCCTTTCTTTCTGTATTTTTTCTATGTCAGGAGGCAAGGGAGGAGGATAAGGCACATCTTTGTTATACTGAGAAATCTGTCCACACAGGATGATATGGCTGTTCTGATTCATCTGTTTTGGATAACACAAAGTGAGAAAAATTACATTCCCTGGTGCCAGACCCTAAATTTTCCAGATATTATAACGCAAATTTTTGACATGGGTATCCTTATTTAGAGCCACATTTCCTAGAAAAAGAATGGAATACTTGCAGGCAGGTCCATTCAACCCATGACAACATTCAGAGAGAGAAATGCAGGGCAACAGTGGAAAAATAAATGGTATACAACCTATACATAATTTCAAAAGGCATCAAATACAAGGAACAGAAGAAACTGTTACCTTACCACGTGCCCTTTTTGTCAGGAAGAAAGGGGCAATATGACAAAGAAGTTGGATACAGCTGTGGTTTTAGAGGTCCCAAAGATAGCATTGCCACCTCTGCCTTGAGACAGAGTGGTTTCACATTAACAGTGAAGAGGGCTGGTCACAAGTCTTCGTGGTGGCCAACAAGAGTTGGTTTTGGTGAAGCCAGAAAACCAAAGCTGACAAAACACAAGATTCCTCTACTGATAGACAAGGGTTTCAGACTATTACCAAGTCTCCTGGCCAAAGAAGCAAGAGACTAGAAGCACAGATTTTCTTTCTATGACTACACTGCCAGGCTAGCCCAAGAGACAGACACTGATTCCAAATACCTGATTTCTCCTGGGACCAGGATCACCACCTGGATTAGATCAGTGAAGAGGAAATGACTGTATTGTGGGCTGGTCTCCAGTATTAATTAATTGAAAGCTAGGCATGCAGTCAACAATGAGTAGAATCAACCCCACAGCTGGTATAATCACCTGGCTTATAACTGTATCACTGATGTCTCCACCAACGTTGTCAAAGTAAACATCCACACCACCTGGGCAGAGTTCACGGAGCTGTTCTGCCACATTCCCCTTCTTGTAATTGATAGCAGCATCAAACCCCATTTCTTGGACCAAAATGGAGCATTTTTCATCTGTGCCAGCGATCCCCACCACTTTAGAGCAGCCCTCCAGATGGCCAATCTGTAGGGGCACAGTTAGGAAAAAAACCCCAAAGCTAACTAAATAAACAAAACAAAAACAAAAAACAAAGAATAGAGAAGTTAGATTATTCATCTGGATAAAGGTAGCAGTGGGAGGAAGGGGGCCTGAAGGCAGCAAAGTTCATTCCACACTCCCATCTCATGTGAAACAATTTCCTCTTGTCATTCCCCACTCACACCAAGAGAATGGGCAGGCAGAAGCAAAATTTGCCACCTTCCCAAACTCTAAAACAGCAGTAGGTTTAGTCCATGGAGCCACCAGTGACTCTCAGTACTGGAGAGCCAAATACAGTGTAAAATCACCATCTGCCAAGTACCATAACACAGTTGATAAAAGGCCAAAAAGACTGGACATTAATTGATTTAAATATATTCTTCATAGACTTGCTTATGCATTGTTTCTTCACAGCTCCTCTTTTTAAATAAGAATCACAGAATTTCTCTGGTTGGAAGAGACCTTCAAAATCATCCAGTTCAACATGCTTAAGTAAGGCTTAAACTTGCTTAATATCCATTGTGCTTGTGTGTATATATATGTGTGCCTATATTTCTAGACATACACACACACAAATGCACTGTGACATGTTCTTCAAAGCTGAGAAGGACAGGAGGGCTGTAAATCTCAGAACTCTAAAGAACACAAGATGAAAAAGGGTTTACTATGGTTTTTTTCTGACTGTTTTCTAAAGGAGAAAAAAATTAAAGTCTCCAGTCAACCCAAAGACTGTGTTCAAATGGCAGCCTACTATATAAATATATAGTAAATACATGTATTTATACCATCCACTTCATTTGTGCTAGAGACAAGGAATCACCTTGGGCTGTTCTTCCCTCTCCCGGTGTCTCGTGAAACTGAAGTTTTACACTTCAAAACTTTCTGAGGGCCAAATTTGTGAAACTGGCCCTTTCCCTGGAGTTATAGCTTCTCATGTTTTCCAGTTATTTTATCCGTGCATGTAGTAACCAGGATTTTTATGAAGATACACTTGGTAACAGAGTTTGCCTACCTGGCCAGCCAAGGAGCCACAGGCACCGGCTGCGCCGCTCACCACCATGGTCTGATTGGCACCCACAGCCACGTGTCCTTTCTCCTTTATACCCAGCAGGGCTGTCAGTCCTGTCATGCCAGCTGCCCCCAGGAAGTAGGAGAGGTGTCCATTCACAAGCTCTGGAATGAGCTACAAAACAGAAACGTGTGGTGATGTTAATTTCTTTTTAAAGTGAGGTTTTGCTGTTTGCTCTTCGGTCGTCTTGAGGGTAGAAGCCTAATTAAGGGTATTTACCAGAAAAGGGACAATTGGTAGGGACAAGCTATCTAGAAACTCTCTCTACCCTAACAACAAGTTTATACAAACACAGATATTTCCACAGTTTTAGAAAAAGTTTTTAAACAAAGTCACTCACCAAAATTGAAATTATGGAGGTGTCAAAAAACAGTTGGGAGATAAGAAGCTTCCAGCAATTGTGGACTATCCCTATGTTAGCATAAAGGATAAAACAGCACTGCTTTATCAAATACTGTGATTGTACATCAGTGGCAAAGGGTCCTAAAAGAAGCAGTTTATTGGAAAGTAAACATTCTACACACTACAATAATTTTCTGGGTTACATAAGGATAGTCTGTGTTACACATGATTCTATGATCCTACACACACAATATCCCTAACACACTGTCACCTCTCCACTTCACACTTAATATTAAATACCCTGTCTTCTATAGACATAAAATCTCAAGCAAAAGCTTTCATTAATATATGTGAGTGAAATACACTTAATTAAATATATCTAAAGCCTTTTGTGTCTTATGACTACACTGTCATGGATCAGGAGCCTCCACCAGAATTAGAATAATTAACATAATGAATTAACAAAAGCAGTTTCAGGAATACTTATTAACAAAAACAATTGAAATAATACTGCCATGTCTGGTAACCAAGAAAAAAATGGACATTTTCTTTGTTAAGAGATAAATTAATAGAGGTGTTTCCACCTGTGAGTTCATCTGCCTTTTGAGAACTGGTTGCTTCAATAACACAGGCTTGTTTTTGACTAAGAAACAGCATAATTAGCCAATACTTTTAAAAAATAAAAATGTTTTGTTAAATAAAATAGCGACAACCAGGGCTTTGCATGCACATTACCTTTTGTAGCAAGCTTCCATCTAGAATTGCCACAGTCTGCCAGGGCCAGCTGAAGGAGGTTACAAAGTCTCCTTTGGCAAGGTTATCGTGCTTACTCTCCTCCACAACCCCAATGCCCCCACCATCAGCAACTTCAGACAGCTGCCAGGGCAGGAGGTAATCCGAGCCGGTCTCCTCATTCATTCGGCAGCGCTGAAAGACAGGGATTTAATCAGAGGCTCTGGTGGAACACGAGTTCCAGCGAAGCTGAGGATGGGAGAGGTTTAAAAATTCCAGCACAAAGGGCTACTCAAAAATTTCTCAGTAAGACTCAAATATTCGTCGGCTTTTCTTGGATCCCTCTTTCCACTTGTCTGCTCGGTACAAAAGGACCATTCTCACCTCCTGCAGGACCATTACCAAAGCAAACATGTTCTATAGATGCTGTGCAACTGAAGACAACTCAGCTTGGGTCCAACAGAAATCCTGAACTGGACAAATCTTAGAAAGGTAGGATTGAAAAAAAAAGCCCACAGGTCATTTAGTCCATGCCTATGCACTGAAGAACAGTCAAATATATGTAACCACCCCTGACAGAGAGATCCTTAATGAAACATCTTGAAATCTGAGTTTGTTTCAACATATCTACACCTATAACTTGTGTTAGTACTTCAGGATTCTTAAACTTTTCCTTAATTCCCAAGCTAAACCTACTTTCCTGACATTAAGGCTGGCTTTTTTCTCCCATCTCCAACTCTGCAGGGAAGCAATTATCAGAATTCTCTTTATAGCAAACTTTTACATACAAGGGGACTGGGTCTGTCTGGTTTTCCTCCAAGCTTCACTTCCATTTCAACCTTCAACACTCCCTACCACATGATTCCTACACTCCCTACTACATGATTCCTGCAAGTGCTGGTTATGGTTTCATTTACTACTCCTCTCTCTGTTGCCATTGTTTACAAAGTACTGACATATTTTTGTCCTCCCATCACCCACTTAAAAGAGAAAAATCTGACTTTCACTTGTAAACAACAAAACTGGAAATAGCTAAATAACATTTCACCTGAATAATTTGTGTTTTATGTGTCTAGAATTTTTTGCCTGATCATGTCCCTTGCTTGCTTCATCATGGGATATTCTTCCTCTTTTACCCATGCTTCCCTCAATTGAAAAATACTTCCTTCCATAGAAAAAAAAAAGCTTACAATTGTACATAAAAAAGCAAAGTTCAGAAAAAGCTGAAACAAACAAATCCATAACTATATCAGGGCTCACAGTCTCTTCATGGCCCTACATTCATATTCCTACATATATATCCCAGGCACATTAATGCTAAATTCCTTTCCAGTGTAAGTCCATTAGAAAGAAAATAATTACTAAGTTATACTAGAGATTAATTTTTCCTCTAATTCATAACTTTGGTATTAAACAGCATTACAGCTACGTGATTGAGGATATTTTAAAAAGCCACATTCTGGCTTAGCTCTATGTCCATCACCTACCATGTAAGGGTCCACAGAGAGATACAAGGTTCTAACACGAACTTGTCCTGCTTGGATTGTATCTGCTATTGTACTTTGTTCCACTCGGAAGTTCTCAGCCACTGGCACTCCATTCTTACCTGCCATTATTTTAAAATGAAACAAATAAATGGATCAATACAGAGTTTCAATATGGGAAGGCCTTATTTTTCTTAAGGTAGTATTTCTAAGTAAGTTAGGTTGTATCTTTAGTGAGGCACAAAGCTGCTGACAAACTTTCATGTTTTGTGTCACCAACCAGGATTTAAATGGTTGTACTGCCACCACCCAGACTGCTGACTTGTTGATCTGGCAGCTTACCTGGGCCACTGTCAGTACTTGCACTGACCTCACAGTTTCCATGATGTTTGCTACACACCATTTTAGGACAAATTAAAAACAAAGGGCAGATTTGTTTACATTCTCAAATATTGGTTTTATATATTCTATGTACTGAAAAGACCCTTTCAAAAGAAAGGAGGGATTGGGACTTCTCTTACATAACAAAACTGATGTGCACTATTTTGCCAGTACCAAATGACCATATATTTTAAGCAGCTAAGTTTTAAACTAAGAAGCCAGGCTGAGGAAATTGAGGTTGTTCAGCCTGGAGGAGGCTCTGAGGTGACCTCATAGCAACCTCCCAATACCTGAAGGGGGACTACAAGAAAGCTGGGGTAGGGCTTTTTGCATGGATGTGTAGTGAGAGGACAAGAGGAAATGGTTTCAAACTTAATGAGGGGAGACTGAGGCTAGATATCAGAAAACATTCTTTCCTGTGAGGGTGCTGAGATGGTGGAAGAGGTTGTTGTGGCTGCCCCATCCCTGGATGCATTCAAGGCCAGGTTGGATGGGGCTTGGAGCAACCTGGTCTAAAGGAAGGTGTCCCTGCCCATGGCAGGGGGGTTGGAACTAGAGGATCTTGAAGGTACAACCCAAACCATTCTATGATTCTATGATTTTAGGACTATTTGGAATTGAGAAGTATACAATACTCCCCCCAGAATTTAACACACACATATGGGTCTTCTACAGCAGGCAATTTATAAACTCAGTATTCAAAATACAGTGCTGACATCTGTAAGAAGGCAACTGTGTAAGTAAGGAAGTAAACAAACCTTCAAGAGTGTAAATTAAAAAGCAAACACTTTAAAACATGGAAAAAAAGATGCAATATTTACTAAAAGAACACAAAAAATGAACAGTAACAAGATACCTTGGTATAGTCATCTCTTAAAATACAAAAAGGACAAATGTCAGAACTAAAAGGCAATGCTTACTAACCTTTCTTCCCTTTGAGTCCCTGCACTTAGGGTTTTCTCATATATTGTGCATCACACTTTTTTTCTCACAGAAGAGTTTAGAAACCTGTATATACAGACTAAATAAATACACTTCACAATAAACTTTATTTAATGCTGAATGCAATATCAAGCTATATGAATGTCAGTATCTCAAGTTAGCATCTGTTTCTACCCACAGCATTTTGGCACATTAGACAGCTATAAAAAAAACCACATTTTTGCTTTATTGGAAAGAAATACATACCAGGGCGGGAATGCAGCACCACTCTCTCTATGATCATCCCTGCAGCAATTTCACACTGGATTTCTACAAAGGAAAACACATGTCCTCAAATGTAAAATAAATAAGTTTGTGAATAAAGAATTCCCTGCTTATCCTTTTAAAGCTGTGATTTTTATATAGTATCACAGTAATGCCTTCTAAGACTGGAAATTATAAAGTAGAAGGGCTCCTTTTAAACTCATCACCACCCCCTACCAGCTTGCAGCAGATGTGCTGGGTTTGGTTTGCTTTCCTGTGCTGGCTGAGAACACTCTATTCCCACCTAAAAGACATAGAGGCAGCTCTGCATGTCTAAGTCAGGTGCCATTCCACAAAAAGCACACACATCAGCAACAGCATTATGCAGGAATATGATAAAAAGTGATTGTTGTACAAGATGTTTCACATGAAATAAGAAGTCTCACTATTAGCAGTGGGTTTTCTCCTAAGAAATGCTCTTGCCTAGAGATGAGAAAGAATCAGATCACCATTTAACCTGTTTTATTGAAAAGTATCTCCCTGAACTTCAACACGTTAAAACAGGACTGCAAATCTGTGTTCTTGCAACCCTGAGATGCCCAAGTGATTAACAGGAAATCAATCTGATTTAACAGGAGAAAAATCATGCTCCTACATGCTTTTGGAGCTAATATAAAACTATCCTCAGCTGAGTGCCATAAATAACCAACCTCCACAAGAGGCAAGGACATTAAGGAATGAAACGTGATAGCAAATGTCTTTGTCATAATGTTTATTTTGCTGACAAGGACAGTAAATTGAAGTGAAGTTAAACAGATAAGCCTAGGAAGAGTACATCATCACTACTTATCTAACACACTTACTCTGTGAACACTGCAAAATACAGAACCTTCTGTTGGTACTGTTGGTGTTCAGATTACAGCACTCACAGACGTCAGGAGCTACAGCCTGGAGTGCTGCAAAACATAATTAAAAAGTTATCAGGAGAGAATGGGCACATCCCTGGCCTTTCCCTGGCCTCTAAAACCCACAACTGACTCAAACCAAAAGTGTATTTTCATAAAGCAGATATACTTTATGATTTTCACCTAATAAGTACACTTTTCAAACGTGCACACAATCAAATGTTAAAACTCTTATTTTCATAAAGCAGATAAGAGTTTTAACATTTGATTGTGTGCACATTTGAAAAGTGTACTTATTAGGTGAAAATCATTCAAGAGTTAGTTTCTTTTCACATTTTCAACACCCAAGGGTGCTACAAGAAAAACGAGAAGAAATGGATCTTTAATGTGTCTACAGGATCACATCAGGCATCAGTAAAAAATAAGTGACCTGCTGAGTTCTTTGTTGCAACAAAAGGAAAAAAAAAAAAACCCACCACACTTTGATGAAGTTACTACTTGCTGCTTGAAAATGAAAAATGAGCACTGAAAATACAGGAGTTAACAGAGAGTAATAAAAAAAATTGACACTCAAAGCTGATACCATCTTTGGAATAAATACACTCATGTAAAACCCCAAAAGGAATGATGGCCTTAGATAAATTTTGGCAAATCTTAGGTTCATCATCATGTCCAGTTACAGACTTCCTGCATGCCCATGGGCATGCCACTTTGGGCTTCTTTGAGAAAGTATTTTTCAGAACAAAATTCCAAATTCCTCCTGGTAACGTTTGCCTAAGAAAATTATATTCAAGTGGTACAGTTATCCACAGAGCAGTTGTCTTAACACCTGAGAATTTGTGCTAATTTAGTGAGTATTAATGTATCAGATCTGCCCAGTGGAATTTCAAAGGGCAGCCACATTCTACCAACTTGCACACATAGAGAAGTTGGCTGAAGTTTATAACCACTAATGGAAATGCTCTGTGCAGAAATTATGAGTCAAGAACACAATGAATATAAACCAATGGTGATCTGACAGCTCACCTAAAATCTGGGAAAATCATTCATATATTATTCATATTCAGATCAAATCTATACAAGGTGTTAAAGGTTTCATCCACTGTTTTCAGCCAGAGTAGGCAGAATTGCTGCACAGATCAGGCCTTACAGAAAACCCCTCTGTCACAACTGATAACACAGTTTCTGTTGTCCTGAAACTAAGTACCTGTACTGTGCAAACACAAAAAATCAACCTGAAAAAGAAAAGAGACATGGGAAGCATTTTTATTTTGCCTAACACTGAGATATTTTTTCTGTAATAGTAGAGAGAAAAAAAGGGTTCTTTAAAGAAAAAAGCCAAATATATCAACCTAGTAAAAAAAGAAAAAGCAATACAGAGCAGAATAGAAAGGTGAAAATGGAAAATGTATACAGAGCTTTAGATTACTACTTTGAATGCCTGCCATTCTGAGAGAACAAAAATGCTATTGATTTCCTAGGTCATTTTCACAGCTTTTGGTTGAGAAGCCTGTGTACTAATTTAATTGGAAAATCTTCCAGATACTGTGAGTGGGAAGACAGAAAGTGAGGCTGGAAGCTGAACTGTCACTCATTGTGTGACAACTGTCACAGTAAAGAGCAACCCTGGAGATGGACATTTACTTCTAAATATGACTGCACTTTACAGTGGAAGTCAGAAACATAAGGAAATGCTCACTTAACGTAGTAAGAAACAATCAGACTTTCCTCACATTATAAACAGCACGGAACTGATGAAAAAGAGTAAGTGGGGGGCAGCATCCTTTTGCACCATAAACTAAGGTAAGATTTTAGAGAAAGAAAATGGGTTTTTTAGAAGTGAGACAAAGGAGATTTGTATCATATCCATATTCTTTTTCAATAAACACATGATGCCATGAAGGATGCTTTTGACTTTTTGTTTTTTTTAAGACCTGCAGGAAGCAACGTGCTATGGTTACTGTATTTAACTGTATTCACTATATTTAATTTTACCAAACAAAACCAAAAAACCAAATTAGTTTTACTCTTTAAATCAAATGGAATAAAAAAACAACTACAAGGTTTAGCATGATTCTGTGCCAAGATCACCTGAACTCCCTTATCAGGGAGGCACCTTAATCAGAACTGCAGAACCTTCATGGGAGTCTCAAGTATGTTTTAGCTCAGATTTATTCTTATCTGTTTTTTCCCTTGCCTTCCTTACCTCATTTTTGCTGAGAGACACATGATAGCTTCTTCTAAAAATATTAAATAAATTCCTTTCCACTGAAATGCTCATTTTTTTGTCCTAGGCTTGGTTCCTAGAACTTGTTGTTTCCGAGACTGCCCATCAGAGACTTTTCAGTCCCATACACTTTTGCCAGAATGATTCACCTGCTTCCAAGCTGTTAAGAGCCCATGCCAGGTAAAATCTAATAAAAAACAAGAAGGTATCTGGTGCTGTATCTGGCCCAGGCAGCATGGAGGAAGAAGACAGTCAAGCTAAATGGAGGACAAGTAAGAGTGAAGTCTTCTGAAACTCTGGTTTCAAAACATTTGGAACAATCCTCAGAGGAAACTCAAAGAAAGAAATTTCAAGGATGAATGACTCTGAATGAAGAACATGCAGGAAGGAAAGCTGGGAAGGACTTGTGCTAGGAATCAGTGTGAAGAAGGGCAACATGGCAAGAATAGCAATTTAAAGGCCAGTGAAGCAGGGAAGAGAGGAACAGAACAGAGAGAGATAACTGGAGAAACTGGGAACAATGAATGAGACAGAACCAAGGATAACTGGAAAGGTTAGGATAATGGAAAAGAAAATATAATGGATTAAGCACCATGGCCTCCAACACACCCCTAAGAAGCTCTACATTTGAAGCGTTCAAAAAGTAGAAGCCAGACTCAATGTAGTGAATGGAGAAAAACGCATGCCATAAATAGATAAGTACTTTCATGAATAAAACTCTAAAACTCATAAATGTAGATTTCTTAATGTTTCATGTCTGAATTCTCTAGTGTGAAGTTCATCCCATATGCTCTTCTCTACATGGAATCTCTGATGCACTATAATGGTCAAGGGCAGGCTGCAGTCTTTTCCTCAAGAAAGAAACATGTGAAAAATAATGACAATAGTAGTAGGATATTGATCCAGGCTTTATTATTTTGCTTTTTTTTTTTTTTTTTTTTTTTTTTTTATTCCAAGAAGCCTAATATCTTTTAGCTTTTTATCAAATTTGGGCAAGAAATAAAGCAAAAGTTCCAGTAATCATACACTCACATATATACACACACACAAGTGAATTATGCAGATCTAAGTGTCAGAGAAGATGAAAGCTCCAAGGTACCACCTATTCCACCTATTGGGCTTTTTTGCTTTTTTTTTTTTTTAATAAATAGTTGTGTTGTATCAGAGTAGCTGAAAATTATTTTAAAATACCAACACGGAAGGCCTGTTTTTTCTTAGCAGATTTTCAGGACCAGGAGAATGGAGATTGCTGCCAGAGAGCAAGGAGCAATCACTTCAGCAGAAGCAGCACCTGATGTTTTTTTAAGAAGCCACTGATACGGGCTCACCCATCAGAGCAATCTGAGAGACTGTATTGCTTATCCCTGGGTGTGACCCCAGCCCAAGTCAGAAATCACTGGTGAAAGAGACACCAGAAGAGACACTTCATTACCGCTTTCAGAAGCCGCAAACAGAGTAATTCAGGAGAGAGAAACCCGGAGGTCAGAAGCCACGATGGGTTTCACTGATAGGTGCGGCACCTGATGTCTGAGCTAAGGAGGAATCCCAGAGGAAAAGATCCCTCCCTTCAACCCCGCTTCACCCGGGGGGGCTCCGCAAAGCTGAACTCAGTCCTGGAGCCCGGGCACTCCCCAAACCCCTCAGAGCGGAGCTCCTGCCCCGACGAAGCGCTCAGCCCCGAGGTGACGGTGACTGCGGGGAATGCGGGCAGGAGTCGGGTCAGGTCCGGTCGGGTCCTGTCCTGTCCTGTCCTGCCCTGCCACGCCAGGAGGGGCTCGGCGGCCGCTGCCACCTTCTCTTCCCTCCCTCCCTCCCCAAGCAGAACATGGCCGCAGCCCTCCCCAGTTTTACCGCTGTTTCCGAGCCACACTCTCCTCACGGGGGCGGGGGGCACACACCGGAGCGTCCCACAAGACCCCCGGGGCCTCTCTGCCCCGCTCTGCCCGGCGGGGCCGCGCTACCCCCCACCCCTTCATCGCTCCCGGTGAGGGTTGGCAGCCGAGGCCACCACGCACCCCTGACCCTGACGCCGCTCACCTTGACCCGCAGCCTTCCCGCACCCTCCCTGCGGGGCGGCCCCGCCTCTGCTCCGCGGTGCGCATGCGCGCAGAGGCCTTGCACAAGGGCAGCCTAAGCACAGCTGCCAGGGCCTGGGCCCGCCCTAGAGCCAGCCCGGCTCAGCCCGGCCCGGACAGGTTGCTGGGGTGGTGTAGTGGGTGGCGATCGCCTCCCGCTGGCTGCAGGTTTCCAGTTTTGCCCCCTCATTGCGCCGGGGGTTGGCCCGCAGAGACGTGGGCCCCGGGGTGCTCTGGGTGCGGGTGCTGGTGGGTGGTACTGGTGCTGGTGGGTGCTGATGGGTGCGGGTGGGTGGTGCTGGGTGCTGGTGGTCCATCTTGTGAGGCAGCTTGCAGCGCCTGAGCGGCTTTTCTTGCAGCTGGAGGGTAAAACCGAGAGAGATCTCGGTGCTTGTCCTAGCGGGTGAGGCGGTGCAGGTGGATGTGGCACAAGTGCTGTGCTGCAGCCTCACAAATTTCAGTCAAGTGGCCGCTGTGTTCGAGGCGATGCCACGTGTGTACGTTTGCTCTTCTCGAATGCAGCTGAAGAGGCATCTTCGCTGAAAGAACCTGCTGCGAGAGGATGAATAACTGAAGAGTCAGAGTTTTCCTGGGCTGGGGCTCAGGTCCTGGTACTGCCAGACGTGATGACACCGAGCACTCGCCCCACGCTGCGCTGAGTCACCGCGCTGGAAAGGCAAACAGGGCTGTGAATTGGCCACCGAGCCGGTGGAAAATGCTGCAGAGCTTCAAGTGGCCACTTAAGACTGGAAAAACTTCCAGACTAATGATCCTGATGACTTGGTATCTGCCTCTCGCATAAAGGCAGGCAAAGCCTGTTATGGTAGCTCTACCCATAGCACTTTAATGCAGGTCTAAGTGACCAATTTACATTGGTGCCACCATAACACACTAAGCTTTGTGTTTCTAAGTTGAAATGTCATTTGAACTGGCATGGTTTAGGGAAAGAAAAAAAAAATTAAAAAAAAAAGGCTTCTTAATAAGGGAATTTATATTTCAGGGTTTGTTTTTCCTGACTTGTATCAGTTGATCTAGTGACAGGTCAACTTCTTACTGGTGTCATCTGCTGAAAAGAAGTCTTCAGGTTTGGAGGTGTCCCCATAGTTTCCAATGGGCATATCTGGTATGTAGGAGGCCTGCATTAAAATGAATTAATGAATGAATGCTGACTTGCCTCATCATATTTGTGCAAGAGAAGGGCAGCACAACTATTACAAAAATAATTGTTTCAGAAATTAATGTTACATGTCATTATATGAGCAAATAGGGAAAGAGTATGAAGTGTATTAATGGAGGGCTCCCTGATCATTTAGAAGTTGTGTATCTCAGTGACTACTCATAACTTAGGGAAAAGTGGGGAAAACTTCCAACATATTAAATGGGGTTTCGAATTCTCTGTACAACTCCACTCCTGCCTAGCACAGGGTGTCTTTGTTTTCTCCACAAGCAGGGTTATCCTCAAAGGTGATTACAGCAATCATCTGCCGTTTACTGTTTTAACCCCTTATGTTCACCCCCACCCCATTGTCTCTTTCATTAAGTTAAGCTGTTGTGAAATAAGCTCAGGAGTGAGTTTAAAATGCAACAGCCATTCAGCACTGACTTGCCTCGTGGATATGTGTTCCATCCTAAGAATGCCTTTTTTGTGGTTTATCTTAATCCTCCTCAGACTGAGATAAACAACACCAAGTCACACTTCATGTGAAATGAAAGAATCCACCCATGCAGGCCAGTGTGGAATAGGTGTTACATAACAGGTATTAGAGGTTGTTACCACATACAAAGAGGCTAAATCAACCTGAGTGTCATCATCTTACAGCTGGGCAGAGGTGAAATGGGGGATGCTGGAAGGTGGTTGTGGTCACTGACAGCAAATGGATGCTGCCTACCCAGGCAGGGACACTTCACTACACAGATACTCCCCCCAGTTCAAGGTTTTCTCTTACCAATTTACGGCAAATTTGTGAAAGCAAAACCATTTCTTGGCCACATGGTGGGATTAAAAACACTTTGGCCTGTCTGATCCTTTTACAAAGTCATTTTGGATACAATGTCATTAGCGTCCAGAATCACTTGGACAGAATGTAAAAGGGAAACAGCTCCCTGGTTCAGGGTGGTTAAAATCTTACTGACGTCAATTTTAATCAAGCCAGCAACAATATTTAGAATAGAACTAAAAAAAAAAAAAAAAAAGCAAAAAACAAAAACCCACAAAAAAACAAAAACAAAAAAAACAAAAAAAAAAACCACAAAACCCAGAATCTGGAGGCTTTTTTCTTTTTCTTTTTCTTTTTCTCTTTCTTTTTCTTTCTTTTTTTTTTTTTTTTCAAATTGATTGACTGCTCAGCTTAGTCCAGACCTTCCTGATTACTTGCCCTTAATATGGAAGCAATAAACCTTACATATTCAGCCTATCCTGTGAGTCTTAAATGTTTTTAAAATGCAAAGTAATCCTGTTTGTTTTCCAAGATTCACAGGGCACATTTATGAGAGTGTATAATAGTAAATCACCTTTTATGCTTTTCCATGGTCACAGGTAACTCCTAATCTTGGCAGATGTGTGCCCTCTCCTTGCCATTTTTAATTAATGTCACTATAATAAGTAGTCTTTTAAAATCTCTGTAGATTAATAATACATATGTTGTTTATGTAATTGCAGCTGTGTTTTGGTCACCACAATCCTCTGGGGTATGCATGAGCTCTGACTGATACCAGGTTCTTTAGCCTGTGTGTGTAGGGAGCAAAGTGGTCTATCAAGAAATATCCTTCATGGATTCTGTGGACAGGAATGATCAGTTAAATTACTCAAATTTAACTCAATTTATATTTCTCTTTTTGGTAGCCTCTTACACGATAGGAAAGTAAGATGTCATCTCCTGTTGTAGGGAAGCATTTTTCTCAGTTTTAAACTGATCTTCAGAGAGTTGATGAAATGTTCACTGAAGGTATTTTGAGGAAAGGTGTGAGTGCCTTTTCCACTGATAGAACGGCCTTACGGAGCGAGTGATTATCCCCTGATTCTTGGGTAACAAAACCAGTTCCCTTGCCCTACAAATTCTGAAACAGTGTTTCAGGCTGCGGGAAGAAAACTTATTGCAAAATCTGTGGTATACTTGGTATTTCTGGTTCTCTAAACTAGTAGTTTACTAGTAACAGTTTACTCGTCTTCAATTAGGTTCCCCTCATTGCTGAGCCAGAAAGACAATGAGAAATACCCCATTTTCCTTCGATGCTCTGACAGCTTGAGTGCAATTTGAGCTAATCCACATCCCTTTGCATGAAATGTTTTAAGAGCTTGCAGATGACTCACTCTGTCAGCTCAGCTGCGGATGCAATAACTTCAGCAGAGGACAGTAAGACATTAGGTCATTACAGCCATTTGCAGTGGCTGATTCAGTAATCAGTAAGTAATCCAGAGCCAGAAATTAAAATTTCTAGCTTGAGACAGCTGCTGATGGTGAACTGAGTTCAGGTCAGAGTGACAGACACATAACATGCTGCAGGGTGAAGTTTAAAGGTGACTTGTGAGCATCTCACCTCTTGGATGAAAATGTTGGGAGGGGTAGACAGATGGGAAGAACAAGTTATCACCCAACTGAGATCATGCCACCCACTTCTGAGTTATATCTGGGTTTTGGTTGGGTTTTTTTTTTTGTTGTTGTTATTGTGGTAGTGGTATTAGGGTGTTGGTTTGGGGTTTTTTGTTTCTTTTGTTTTTGCAGGTCCTGTTTTGTAAGAAGAAACAAGCCCCACAATGTAAAAAACATATCTTGCAGGTGGCCCCTTAGCTGTCATATGAGACTTAAACTTTCTGGTGCTAATTGCTAGCTAATTGGGCTTTATCTGTACAGGTATAAAAAGCAATAGATAAAAAGCAACAGATAAAAAGCAATTGCTACCTTTTATGGTAAATTGTTTTTCTGATGCTTAGTGCTTGGGAATGCCTCAACCCATATTTCTTGGTCATTGTTTCAAAACTCTCATCTGAGTTCTGACTGACCAAATGAAAAGGAAAATAAATTTGTAATTTAGAAAGAACTGAGGTTATCATGAATCAAGCTTCATTGTGTGAGTATCCAAAATATTGAACCACCCTCAAAAATGGGAAGAAGGAAGAAATGTGGCTCAGATGACTTATTCAGAACACAAAGTGATCTTTGCACAGTCACACAGTGGTGCTAAGTTATGTTTCTCTGGTTTAAAGTTCCTGACAGCAAATGGTCAGGACAAGTGATTCTGTCTGAACTGAAGGCAGAATACATGAACAATATTTGTTGAAAATGCTACCAATTGCTGGAGCAGAGAAGGGACCAGCAGTGGGTGATAGACTGTGCTGCATGGGGAAATCCTAATGCTGAGTATTGCATCATAGTTCTGGTCTTTCATACTTGAATTCAGAATAATTTCAAAGCTGCCCTGTTTTATTTATGCATCCTGATGCTAGCAGAGCTCATGCTAATGGCTGGCAGAAGTACAAAGAAAAGCAGGTCTTCTAGAATTTAATAAAAATTGTTCATGTGAGGGTTGTATTTGTGAAGTTATACGTAGCATAGCTTCCCTGTAGACTCCCTGATCTGCTAATCCTTGATCAAATAGAATTCAAAAGTCCCATCTTGTGGGTTTTAAGCTGTATATTTGTGGAAAAACACTTTTGGGTTGCAGGTGAAAGCTCACAGAAGGTGAATGAGAGCAGGGGTGAACAAGAAGGAAAACGAGGAAGAATCTGCTTGTCTTGCACGTTTATGCAGTGCTATTTGTGAAAAGCAAGTACTGCTCTCTGGAAGAGGACTATGCAGACTTGCAAAGTTTCAAGCTAACCAAAGGCATGTTTTTGGAGCTCTGTGCTGGGGTTCTTTCAGAGCTGCTGGGTATTAGTAGAATGCTTCTCATCCATTCAGCATGTGGACATTCTCTTCTGGGGATTTACAGCACTTGGTTGTTATCAGTCAATTATTAATAACTTTGGTGTCAGCACATCAGCTGTGGTATTCCACTGGCCTGGAAATGAGAATTTGTAAAGGCTTTCACCTGTTTAAGGAAAAGAAAGATCTGTAAGCACAACTGCTCTGGAAGAAATTAATCGAGTCAGTGACTGTATTCCAGGAGGCTGTGTTTGCCCTTCCTATTATGGGTGATAAAGTATCTTATTTGACATGTGAGACTTAAAGGGCAACTGTTCTGACTCTCAACTAAGCAACTGCAAGATAATAGTGAGGGTTCTTCTAGGGGCTGATCAACAACTGTAAGGTGTGAGGCAACTAAGCAAGAACCTGCGTTGGGTTATAATTGCATCCTGTGTTTTACCCTGCAGAGCTGGTAGGCAGTAAAGAGACTTTCTGCCATTTCTGACCAACACGTAAGGCTATTTAAATAAAAATGTGTCTAAGGGCATTTTGGGGAGATCAGTTGTACATCGACTGTGGAAATCAGACCTTGTTTGGATGCCTTTCTTTCCTGGGTCTTTTTGCAGCTTTCTGTATGTGCCATGCAAGATGGTACTAACAGGGTAGTCCTCTAGGTCACTTAGTGGGTACTGGCTTTGCAAGCACTGAAAATTGTGTTAATTTTAAATGCAGTGGTGAATAATGCTAAATGACAGAAATAAAGAGGCTATATCATAGTTCTGGCAAACATGTATATTTTAATTTTAAATTTTATTAGCAAGACATGACTAATTTGAGAGATCAGGCCTACAAAACAACGAGCTGTCCAAGTGAGCTTGTTAAATAATTTCTACAATTAAGTCTTTTTTTCACAGTTCCCACCACTACTTTTTGGAAGCTGAAATGGCATGACAGAATTTCATTTGGAGGTCAGGGTTAGGGTTGCCATTCTCTGAATCACAGTAGAAGAATTATGGCTGAGGGACTGCTGATGGTGTTTGACTGATGACTCCAAGAGCTGATGACTCCAAGTCTGAAGTGTCTGCAGCAGGAGAGAGCTGCAATTTTTACAAAAGAAATGCTCTCCAAAAAACATGCTCTTGTTTAATTCCTTTATCTAATTTTGCATGTCCCTGCTGATTTCTCTGTGAAGCAGCAAAGCTCCACTCTTCCATTACAAAGTCACCTTTTGTAGTGAATTGTGAAAGTGTATTGTTGTTAGGAAGTCCTTGTTCTCTGTGTTGCTCTGAACCTCTGCCAATGTCTTCTGCTCCTTATCCAATCTGCATCATTCAGGAGCTTCCACTATTCTTTCACAAAAAAGGAAAAACAATGTTGCTGTCACCTGATACTCAAGAGACATTCAAAAAATGTGAAGTTTTCTCCACCTCTGCTCTACCATACCTCGATCTACAAAGCCCAATGTCATGATTCCACAGTGTTTACTTGTGGGCAGTGGCTTTTTCTTGCTTTGAGCATGGTGGATTGCTGCTGCTTCTTGTTAGAGTGGCATCATGAAAACAACATAAGCATATTCAGAGCATTTCTTGTGGGGAGGAGATCTTGCTGAGCCCAAGGCAGTGACTGGGTTTGTATTTCTTGAGGCAGCAATGATACTGGAGGATGCCTCACTCACATACCCAAGGAAAGAGCAAAGAAACTAAATTACAAGTACCTATAAACAGAGGTTATGGGAAATACAGCAGATATATAATGCTAGAGCAAGTCATCTTGCTTGTTATATAAATCCCTTTTTAAGTGCTGCCTTTGTAGATCATGTGTATTCCCCATGTCTGCTCCTCATTTTCTTCAGGCAAATGGTCTTGTGGCAGCCACAAAGGTGTTTCTGTTGAGCATTATTAGTCAAATGCTCAGTGGGCAAAATAATGAAACCACATCCATAGCTAGGGAGCACTCCTGCCTTGGAACACCACATCCTAGCTAACACTAGTGCTTTGAAATTGTATTTTATGCCCTATGTAGATATTTTAAAATAGATCTAATTATACCTCGTACTTTGAGCATGAGCCTTTTTAAGGTTCTCAGTGACAAGATAAACAAAATTGCCAAGTTTCTACTGAAAGAAAAAAAAAAAGAGGAGAGGAAAAAATGAGAAATTCCTTAATGACATATGTACTGATAAACACCCAGAGAGGCACTGAATTATTTTCTGGTTTACTGAAAATGCTAGGTACTTTATAACAGAATTAAGGAATGTTTAGAGATCACAGAGATAAACAGAGCAGCTGGTTGGGATAGGACACAAATTGACACTGAAAGGCAGCTTGGAGAACTGCCAGAATACTTCTGGAGTCCAGGCATGAAAACCAGTATGATGTAACTTGCTTGTAAATCTGAGAAGAAAAAAAAAAAACAAAACAAAGTGCACAGCAATTCAACTATTACAGTGCAGTGTCATGGTGATGACAGAAAAAGTTCTGCAGCTTGGTTTGCACCAATGCAAATTGCCAGCATGGGCAAGCATGGAGTGTCAGGGAAGAAGGATTGAGGAGGGACAGATAAGGTCATCAAGGTGCATAATTATTTGGTTCCAGACTATTTGGTACATGCCTGTCATATCTGTCCTATTTATACATGTTGGTGTCTGCCACTGTGATAGATTTATATTCCACTCCCCTCTATAAATTATTTATGGCATGGAATGGGAATGAGTCCCCGTGAGATGAAGTACCATGTGCTACCTGTGAAGCTTGATGTTAACAAATGCTGCTTTTTGATTCTCCCACTGCCCCTAGATTTATCCTGCATGTGTTTCAGTTTAATTGCAGTGGTACTGAGTTATTGTCACTAAAGCCTGTTTGGGTTGAAAGTTCCTTAAAGGATTGTCAGTGTTAAATGATTTGAAAAGGGCTTTGAGACTGCTACTTGTAATATATCAGCTACTGAAGATCAGAGAATTCCTAGTTGATGATCTCCATAAGAGATGACTTTAAGGATGCTTTTCTATCTATGTACATATACACATAGATATATACAAACGGTACATTAAAAATATACATAAGTATTGAACAAGGCTCCAAATTCTGCAGATATTTATATGTCATGCACCATCATTTATGAGTAGCTTCCTGATATCAGTAGGTCAAATAATTTATTTTTTGCCACCAACTATTATATTTGTGTAAAACCCATCAGAAAATTATTATCTATGCTGGTAATGTTTCATTATGTGGGGATTTTTTAATGTGCAATGGATAGATTGAATAGATTTTTTTCAGCAAGGAAAACTATTTCTAATGGTGCTTGAGAGCAGAAATGCTTTTTTTAAAAAATGCGGTGAGGAACTGAAAGCTTTTGGTTTCCCACCATAAGCCACTGAAAATTGGCATTCCCAAATGCATTAGCAGTTGTGTAATTTGAAAAAGCATTACGTTTTAGATGACACATTTGAAAGATCAGAAATCCTAAGAATGCCTGCAACCGAGCTGCATTTCTGCTTTCTCCACTTGGTGCTGCTGGGAAGACGTGGGTGCAAAGATATTCTTAGCATGGAACTTCAGGATTGCTGGATTATTCCACTTGTCATTAGTCCCAGTCAGTAGCTGTGACAAAGAGTGGGATATGAGGAAATATTAAATTATTCTTCTTCTGATCAGACAGTTGCAGTTAATGGGCTGGACAGCACAGGAACTATTTTGGGGTAATGCAGCCTGGGGCTTGCTGCATTAATGAGAATCCCTTGGTCCAGAAAAGCAATCTGAGAGCAGAGCCTTGGCTGTGTTTCACACACAAAAGAAAAGAGTTACACTGATATAACTGTGAGGAATATAATGTATATGAAAATGAAATACAAGCTGAACCAAGTATTAATGATCAAATTCATTAACTACACTGTACTTCAACGAGAAACTGATCTACTCAGACTATTAAAGGAACAGCCCAGATTGTCATCTGCAAAAATAATTCCTACTATGTAGCATTAATGTTATATTAAGACAGAAAAATATTCCAGCTCATTCTTTCAAATTCCAGCCTTTATTTTTGTTACTATGCTAAATTCAGTGTGAATATTACTCTGCAGTAAATGCTCTCAATATTTCTTTGTCTTGTTGTTTTTCTTTTTGAGGTGACTCTGAGTACTTCTAGGGGGTTTCTCTGCCTGGGCTCAAAGCCAACTTAAAGAAAGCACAGCTGGTTGTCTTGGGGAAGAAGAGACAGAGAAGTCTTAGTGGAAGTCTTAGTGTATTTCACTGAAATTATAGAACTACTCTCACCTTTTATAAAGCATTCACTGTGAAACCAGCGTGGTGCAGGAATCAGTGTAAGTGCTCCTGAGAGCAGGTCTACAAACTTCTAAAACCTCAGAGTTTTGGAAATTATGTGTATACATACCCACAGTAATAGAGAGTGTTCCTAGTAGAGATGTTGTACTCTTGCAATGCAAAATGAGAGGCAGGTTCCACAAAGGTTTGTTGAAACCTGTCTTAGTAATGGCCATCAAACCACTTAGTGATCGTAGGATCAAAACTATACATCAAAATTAGAAATATGCATCTGGCCACCAGTTCTTGATACTTCTTGCCCACCATGTTTTTCAGGAGTATTTCTACTGATTTGAAGTATTCCTGGTCTTGTTGAGAGCTATTAGCCAATGCACTTTTTCCAGGCCATGTATAATACTACTACTACTACTACTACTACTACTACTACTACTACTACTACTACTACTACTACTACTACTGCTACTACTGCTACTACTTCTACTACTACTACTACTACTACTACTACTACTACTACTGCTACTACTGCTACTACTTCTACTACTACTACTGCTACTACTGCTACTAATTCACTGAGCTAAGGAATTTACAGTGCTTTACATTTTCAGACTTCTAAAACAGAATACCACATATAGCCATTAGTTCTTTTTAACATTTCTTCTGACACAGTAGATAAGAAAATATGATCTCTAAATATTTAATAAATCATCAGAGGCAGCTTTCAGACAACTTTTTGAAAATTGTCAGATTTTAGGTATTTAAATTATTTTTAAACCACCCTACTTGAAGTAATTTGAACTTGGGTCACTTTTAGTCAGTTGAGCAGCATGAAACATTTGGTGTCCTGTACTGCATGTGTAGATTAGAGGCAGGGGTCATGTTGTAGTTTGGTACAATCTGTAGACTGAGCTCCTAAAATGCAGGAAAAGTATAGTTTACATGTGGACCTTTGGAGCTAATTGAAGTTCAGCTATTGAATCTTTGTGTGGCCTTCAGCTCACCACTTAGCTTCTCCAGATGTGTTTTTCTCAGTTGTAAACAGGGAATGATTCCACCACAGACTATTGTTTGTAAAACAAACAAAGACTGTGGGATTCTGGGGAAAGTATAATAAATGCAGAAAGGACTGCAAAGTGTGTTTAAGGCCACACAACCTAGCAAAATTAAGAAGTTCCAGCAGTCCTGGTTTTCAGCATGCCATATAATTCTGTACGAGCTAGATTCTTACTCTTTCTCACCATGGTGTCTTAACTTCTTTCAGTAGTGTTTTAAGCAATGTGAATAATTTTTTTTTTTTTTTTTTTTTTTTTTTTTTAACTCTAAACCACAGTGTCCCTCCCCTCCCCTCATATGACAAGGTCTCACCTTGGTTCTCAGGCAGCCAGTTCATGACACTGTGTGTGTATACATATGTATTTACACCCACATGCTCTATAAATAAACAAATGTATTCTTCCCTAAGCTGATCAAAGAAGCTGAATCTTGCTTAAGTCAGTAAAGAAATCTCAGTTTTATTTTAAACTAACATATGAAGAGTAAAATAATTATGCAAGATTTTGTTTTCTTTTTGCAAACTCTTTTAAAAAAGGCAAAGCCCTTCTTTCAAATAATTCTGTCTGACTGCATCAAGCTTCCCAAGAGAAGTTGTACCCTGGAATAAAATTTCAGATGTAGCCTCTTCAGTGTTTCACTTTTATTCTGATCAAGATGAGATTGATATTGGGGAAATGCAAACTTCTCTGTAGTAAGACATAATCTTTTATAAAAAGAAAGAAAAACATTTTCATAAGCATTTTCCCCTGTAATACTGCAGATGAAAATTGCTGACTATGGTCAGCAATTATGGAACTATGATGGAATAGGGGTATGTATGTGTTTATGCTGATGTCCTTCTACATTCACAGCCTCAAAACTAAAGTCCAACCAACCTGAAACACATACAATCATTTTTATTTCCTGTAAGATTTTTAACAACTATTTTTCTATTATTTAATTAAGTCTCCTCTTACATGAGATAAGGGGATTTGCTTCTTGAATTATAGAAACACTCAAAGGGGATTTTAGGAGCTCAAACCTTCTGCTCAAAACAGGGTCAACCCTGAATTCAGACCACATTAGTCAGGGTTTCTTTGTCGGGTAGTCAGGGCTTTCTTAGGTTTTGGAAACTTCCAAGTAAGGAAATTCCACAGCTTCTTGTGGCAACCTGTTGCATTGTTTCACTATCCTCACTAGGTGGTTGAAGAGCCACTCTTTCAATTACAGCCGTTGTCTCCCTCTGACTGTGCCCTCGGTGAAGAGCCTGACTTTGCCTTCTCCTGGAGGTAAAGATGTAGCTACTGCAAGGTTGGAATTAAGGTTCTTCTACCTGTTTTCCTTTCTACATTAGACATGCCCAGATTTCCTCAGCCTCTCCTTGCAGAGGACATCGGATGCCCCTCACCATTTTGGGTTTTGCAACATTTTTCTTGCAGTGGGATGCTCAAAACTGGACATAGTATTCCAGGTGCAGATGAGCAGATGACGAGTAAATGGAATATTAATTTCCCTTGACATAGCAGTGCTTTTCTTTACACAGCCTGGGATGCTGATAGTCTTCAGTCCTGCCTCAAGTTTACCCCACCAAGACCCCCAGATCTTGGACAGGGGTGCTGAGTAGACTGCTGGTCCCAGTCTGGGCAACAGCAAAGGGTTAGTCCAGCCACAGGGCAGGGCTTTGCATTGCTCTGTGTTGAGCTTCCTGTGGTTCCTGTCAGTTGATTCTCCAGCTTGTCCAGAGGCAGTTCTGTCTTCAAGCACTGAATATATTTGCTGGATAAACACTGCAGCTACTCCTTACTGTTTTATGCTGTCATTAATTTTCTAAGGAAAGTATCACATCCCGTGGAAATTTTAAGAGAAAATTTCAGTCTGCTTATAAGATGGAACTTTTAGGTTTATTGGAATCTGATACTTATATTACAAGAGTGGAATTATTTTATTACTAGCTATAGCAATTAGGGCCTTCATTTTATGCTCAATTTCAGGCAAACCAACAGCTCCGTTCATCTCCCATAACTCAGAAGCAGTACTTCAACTCCTGCCAGCTGGGAGGAGGAGGAGGCATTAGCTCTACTCTGACATGGTGAAAAGAGTGCCACCTACTGAGGGGATGTCCCAGTTCTGCCAAGTTACGTATGCAAAGCATAGTCTTTAATCCAAATTCTGACTCAGTGCAATCCAGTTTATTAATGATATGAGTCGATGTTGTTACAGCACAAGATGTGCCTGTACAAGCCAGAGAAACGTAAGATATTTATATGGTGATAGCTAGGAAATCTTCCAATCTCCTTATTCAATGTAGCAATAAAATAACGACATGCCAGGGAATATATGTGTATTAAATTTTGTTACTGTAAAACTGATGAAAGTGCAGCTTGCACGCAGTCACAGCACATGCTGAGAAAAGAAGAAAGAAAAAAATGTTTCTCAAAGCATAGCGAAAGCTGCTTCTGCAAGGAAGAAAATGATGATGGCTTGCTCTGAATCAGAGGTAAGGACTGCGTAACATGAGGAACAGAGAAACAACTGAAAAGTGCATAGTGGCAAAATCTTTGCAAAACACTTCATAAGACTGTTTATTGCTTAGTAGAATAAACAGTAGCATACAAGTTTATAAATGCTCATCATGTCATGGTGTCTTTGAAGTGTGCATCTTCTATTTAAGATCTATAAACAGGCTTGTGCACCTACAAGCTTGCCTGGTTTTGTTCTTATCCCACTTGGTATGTTTAGGAAGAAGTACCACCCTTTTCTATAGATTTTTCATCTTATAGTTTGGTTCTGATTTGTCCCTGTGGTTACTTTCTTGTCTTTGGCTCAGTAAAGAAGGATTCCGATCCGCCTTATACATTATTTAAGATACAACTATCAAACCCAACATGTTGAAATGTCTCCTAGACAAGGGTAGAAAGCATACTCCCCAGTCTGTGCTGTTAGCTTCTGTAGCCAGATGATGACATTTCCACCACTGTCTGCTACTTTTACCTGATTATGTGTTACGAAACACAAGACACTGCTCACCATTTTGCTTCCCAAAGTCCAAACAAGTTAACTACAACATGAGTTTATTCTGGCTGGAAGAGCTACATTTTGCTGCTACAGCAGGATTTACAGTCATAGAAGAGTGTTGGGTTGTTAAAGTGGTTTGGTGGGGTTTGTTTATATGGCTTGGGTTGGGTTTTTTCCCAATGAGAGTTGAGATAAGCAATTTGTCTTATCAATATCTGATGTGCTTCATGGGACACACCGATTGCCTAACGTAACAGAAGGAAATAACTCCAGTTTATGGAGCCTGTTAAGTTTCTAATAGGGCAAATCAAACCCATGGGTTGCATGCCTTTTACTTCACTGTTAGTCATTATATGTTAAATTATTTATTTTTGCTTTACATATTAGCTAATTTGCAAACAACTGTGAATATTTTTTCTTCATTGGTTTAAATAGTTACTGACCTACTGCTCCTGTATATTCAGGAGTTAAGAAGAGCAAACGTATTAGTGGCAGTATAGAAGAATTTTCCTTGAATATCCTACTTGCATCAAGTGAAACCTTTGGTTGTGAAAGAAAAAAAAAATCCTGTCAGTAGTGCTACTATTTTGCTCCTCACCTCCATGTGTCTCACTGTTATTCTCTGCACTGTGACAGGAAAAGATTGGGTGTGGTAATTAGACTGCTGGCCTGGGACTCATCAGAGAAACCTGGTTATGCATCAGATACCTTCTGTAGTTAGGGGTAAGTCACTTCTCTGGGCTCCTGTTTCCACACATCTTGAGCTTCCCTGGTAAAAAAGTGCTCCACAGAAGCCAACTGAGATTGTGGAAGAAATGCAGACTCGAGTGAGCAGTGCAATAATTGCTTATATATTTTATTTTATAAAGTAATCCATGCTAGAAGGGGAACTGCTGATCTGAAAAAAAAACAAACCACCAACTATGCTACTGTGTGCATGGAATGATCTAAGCCTGGATGAAGGCAAACACGTGGTAACGAGCACATTGGGGGAAAATGTTTGGCATTTGCGCCTTGCTTGGCACGTTACTGAATGTGCCTTATCTGTGAATGCTGCCCAAATATTATATGCTTAAAGTTTCTTTAACTATGAAGACACTTGGGTTTCATCAGGGGATACTACAGGGGGAGCAATGGCGAAGCAGCTTCTTTATTTCCTGCCTTAGGAGGAGCAGCTTGCCCGCATTTGCCAGCGCAGTGTTTTTTACTCTCAGATCCTGGCAACAGAGGAAGCCATGTTCCGGGAGACGCGCTGAACGATTTTTGAAACCTCAGTAGCATGTGTTCTTGTCAAAGTATATATTTCAGTTTTCTCGTCAAAGTAAATTTCAGGTGTTCGCTAAAACGGCCAATAGTATATAGATGACCTGAGGGTCTGTAATGGCTACAAATCCTCCCTCCCGCTTTTCCACTTCAGAAAAAGCTGTGGAAAAAAAAAAAAAGGGCCAGAAAGGGGGAGGGAAGGAACAGAAAACCATGTTTTCCTCTGGTACAAAAAAACCAAAAAAAGCTTTTCGTTTGTTTGGTTTTCTTTAGAAAGAAGGGCCACGAAGCCTGACCGCACCGGAGCGGCTGGCGCTGAGCTCGGTACACGAATCCAGCGAGTTTTGCCAGGTGCTGAGCGGGGCTGCGTTCCGCAGCGCTTGGCTTCCGAATCAGTGCTGCAAACTCTCTCCCCGCCCCTTACTCGCTAGGGATTTCCCCTCCTTCCCTGCAAGAGCAGCGAAAGCCAAGCACAGAAGGTCAAGCCAAGATCTGTGAAAAAGGACAGCGGGCCCAGGCCGGAGCCAGGAAAAGACGGTGAGAGGCGGCGGGAGCGAAGCCACGGAGAGGCTTGGGGTGGAGGGGGAGGAAGAGGAGGAGGAAGACGGGAGGAGGAGTTGTTGAGGAGCCCGGGCCTGGGAGCCTCCCCGCTTACCGCACTAGGAAGTGACGCTTTCCCCGAGTCCCGGAGAGAAAGAAACAAAGTTTGGTTTCCCCCCACCCCCTCTCCCTCTTTTCCTACCTCCGTGCAAATCGCTGCTCCGCGTCCCCTCAGCCGCCCGCCGCGGCCGCCGTGCCTCGCTTCACAGGTGAGCAAAGCGCCTTTTCTTCCCTATTCTGTTTTCCGCGGGGTTATTATTATTATTATTTTCTTTTTTTCTCCTCGCACGATTTGTTTCCGTTTCCCTGCCATTTTGGAGAGGAGGTGCTTTTCCAGGGTTTTTTGTTTGTTTGTTGTGGGTTTTTTTGGAGGGGTGCGTGTGCTCGGTTTGTGGGTGCTGGGTGCAGGATGAGGAGAAAAAGTACCCGTGGAGGTGACGGGGGCGGATGGTTCCGCGCCTGGGCCGTGCAGCCCTGCGGGTTCGGGGCACTCTCGTCCCGTCCCGCCTGCTGCTGTGGAGGGGACCCGGTTCGGCTGCCGAACTCTTTCCTCCTTGATTCGGCTGCGGAGGGGTCACTTTGCCGCCGCCTGCTTGCAGCAGCGCCTTGAGGAGGAGGAGGAGGAGGGGTATCCTGCCCGGGTGAGCTGCCCGCGGGTGGTGATTTGAGGGGTGGGAGGGAGAGGAGGGTTCGGAGATGTTCTTTTGGATCGTCCCTGGGCTCGCTGGGGCCGCGCCGCCTGTGCCGGGGCCGCGGCTGAAGGCGGTGGCGGTCTCGTCTTGCAGGGGTTCGGGGGCGTCTGTGCTGGGATTCACGTGGTGGGAGGGGGTGGGGTAGGGAGGAATTTATGAGAAAATTTGTCAAAACCCCGCGCTCTCCCGCGTCCGGCTCTGCCCTCTAGGAGCAGCTGCAGAGGACCGATTCTTTGCAGTTTGCCAGTAAAAGCTGACAGTGCACCCACGCACGTATGGGAGCGCCTTATATAATACTTGCGGGTTTTATTTAACAGGCGTGAGCAGGATTTATTTTTGGTTTGCTAAGTCTCGTGTGGTTCCAGCCTGCAGAATTAAAGAAATACTCTGTTTGCTCGACGGAGATTTTACTTGCCACCCTCCTTAAAACAGATGGCTTTTTTTTTTTTTTTTTTTTTTTTTTTTTTTTTTTTTTTTTTTTTTTTCATAATACCCCGAAGAATTTTATTTATTTCATCCCTTCTGCGTATTCGGAGTGCAGAGTAAGGGCCTCTTGTACCGGAGCAAGCAGTTAAGGGAGGGAAAGAAAGAAATGTCCTAATGCGGAGACTGATATTAGGTTGTTTAGAGGGCGAGACTGCAGTTCCAAGCAGCAACAGCAGCAGCTTTATGACTGTGTGTAATTATAGAGTGATTGCACAGGGCAGCATTGTTGGAACGAATACGCATACACAGGCTATTGTGCAAGATTTCTGTACCGAACAAAACCGAGTTTTGCATTGCAGATGCTAAAAAGTTAATGTATTCTGCATTCGGCACTCCTTTTTAGCTCCTTTTAGAATTAGGAAGGGATTGGGGGGGGAAGGTTTGCAGAAGAGGAGCGAGGCTGAGTGGTCTCAGACCTGACATACTCGGCAAAACCACCACCACCACCAGTTTCTGAAATCACAGAAGAAACTGAAAGCTGGTTGGGTTCGTGTTTCTGAAGTCATTATGCAGCAGGTGAAAATCAGTCAGGTTTGCTTCACTTCTTGCTCTGAACTGATTGCTTCTGTGGGGGAAAAACGCCTGTCTTAAAATAAGCAAGTGCAGTTCAGCTTGCTTGCTTGGAAACGGAGGGAAAAGCGTAGGGGAGAGTTTCTGTGACAGGCCACAGAAAAATAAAGAGGTTGAAAGGAATGCTAGACCAGACATAGGTTTTAAACACGCTGTTTCAGCTTTAGTTGCATCTTTACCGTGATTTAGCAGGCAGTGTTTGAGGGACAGGACGGGGCACTGAGAGTGTGCCACGGACACTGTATTAGCAAGTCTTTAATTAAGACGTTGAAAGACAATAAAAATTATGCCAAAGTGCTTCTGGATGCAACTTAAGCTACCCGAGGTTTGTTTTTCGGAGGTGATGCTGGTTACCTGTAAATTTTAGCAGTTTAGTTTTGGAATCACTTGGGATCTGTGCAATACCAAATCCAAAAGATTGCAGATCTGATACTCGACGTGGTCTTTCTAAGATGAGACAGCTTTCTGGAAATGTTGCCTTTTACCATCATTGCTGATGCCTTAATAAATGCTGGGAAGGCCTGTAAAATGTTTTGAGCACTGTGATAGAAAGTACTATCAAAGTGGAAAACTGCTTTAAAATTTCTAGTGTTCAACTAGCATGAGTTTAACACAGTCATCATCTTATTACTGGTAGTTTCCTCAGGTTGTCAACTAAATGCTTCATGTAAAATGTGTGTTGTTCTGTTAGTGAATAACATAGTGATGTGTTGAAGAAGTTTACATTTTGTTGTGATTTTTTGGGGTTTTTTGTTTTGTAAATGGTTAACTAACTGCAACACTGGGCCAGTCAGTTGAAAAGCTTACATTCATAGTGGCCCTTCTCTAAGTTTATCAAAGCATTTTAACACAAAATAAGCAAAGATACATTAATCTGTGCATTACTATGACGTTCTGCTTGTAGATTTTTCTTTGATTTGTCCTTCGTGTTCTGGCTGACCTGTAAATCTGTGTTTATACCAGGTATTTTATAGCCCAGATTACTTCTGGGGAAAAGCAGATTCCTTGAATGGTTTGTGGTTGTGATAGAGTACAGTCATTCCTTATGCTAAATCTTTTGCATTTCATTGAAATGAACCTTCCCTTTCCAGATGTTCCTTTCCAGATGTGCATTTTCACTCCTGCCACCTTTAAGGGGCAGCTGCAGAACTGCAGAGGAGATTTTCCAAGCCTGGCAGCCCTCCCATCACACTCCTCTGTCCAGGCAGCCCCTGACAGAGGACCAGCAGCCTTTCTCTGGAAATGGCCACCTCGGTGCTGGTGGTAGCATCAGGGGCTGTGTTCAGGCCTGGAGGGAGACCAGAATAGGTGTCTGTCTAAACTGGGGTCCTGTTTCCAAAGGTAGATGTATTTTCTATAGGCTCAGCAATTCTTGAGGGAGTTTCTTACTCAAGAAGCTTTCCTAGGTTACCTGAGTACCTAGGAAGTTTTCCCTCCAGGTCAGGTAAACATCTAGCAGCCACTATTTTAACCTACTGATCAAGTCATGGAATGAGGATGTCAAAAGGGACTTGTATTAGGGAGAAAAGCTGATTCGGTTTTGTTGTTTCACCTTTTCTTAAAAAAACTAACAGCAAAACTCCTGACTCTTTTCCCCTTCTCTTTCTGAGGCATTGCATCAAGTCTGACTTGGAGATAATAACATTTCGTGCTAAAATGAAAGGTAGTAAATGTGCATATCATCTCTGGTGCAGTTAGTTATATTCTAAGTGTCAAAAAGGGAGAAATAAACCATTTTTCTCTGTGCTCATCATGTGAAATGGGGGGTGAGGAGCTCTAGTGCTGAGGTTTTTCCAACACATATCCAAAAAGCTTGCAAATTCTGACACAGGGAAGCCAAAGCTCATGAGTCAGCTCCAAATGGAAGACATGTTGCTGAGCAAACTGTAAATTGGAGGGATGTATTGCTAATTCAAGGAAATATGGTTATGACCTCCACTAATAATTGGAATAGTGTGGCACAGAGCTATCTGCTAGACAGTAGTTGTTCATGCTTCGAATCACATGTTCCCTTCAGTGTGACTTGAGCGTTGAGATGCAGAAATCCTTGTCATGCAATATGTAGGTCCCTGAAGGAGGTGGTTGCTCAAGTAATAATTTAAATTTTTGTAGCTGCATACCAGCAACTTGCATTCCACGTGGAAGCTCCTTGGCAGCTCCAGCAGCTCCCAGTGCACAAATGGCATGTGTTCCCAGCATCAGGCTGCTCAGGAGGCACTTCTCAAGGTTTTGCATTGCTTCTGCTTCTGAATGGTCTCCAACTATAGCTGATTAGCTGCAGAGACTTAAAAATACACAGAATGTTAGGAGAAAAGGGCATAATACTCTGCACAGCAGGGGAAAATGGGCACGTAGGCATTTTGAATGCAGCCAACATTCTGATATTCATGAGCAAACAAATGAATGGGGATGCAGAGATAAATCTTGGTAATTCATTCTTTGCTTTTCTGGTTGTGTTGATGTATTTTATCATGTTTGGTGCAACTGACAGCCAGCTGATCAGCAGGCCTGAATTAATGTAATTTGTTAATCTCTATATAGTATGGAAGATGTAGAGATATTCTTTGAAATACGTCTCTCAGAAATTAATGTTCTTTTTATGTGCAAGTTAATTACGTGAATGCCTCTTGCTGCATTTACAGCTACTGTTGAGAAACTGATAAACTGGGAAACTCTAGATTTGGAGGGGGTGGCAAAGTGTTCAGTGCTTTTTTTTTTTTTGTTTGTTTGTTTGTTTTGTTTTTCTAAGCCACCTTGAAAGGCCTACAGAAAAACATGGAATAATGCTTTCTTTTTCAGTCTTTAGTTTTTGAAAATTAATGTTAAAGTTCTATATACTTTGACTTAAGTATGCATGAGGAAAGACTGCAAGAAGTTAAATGTTACTGATGGCTGAAGTAGTAAACTTAGAAACATTTCTGTTAAATTTCTTACTGAATTTGTTACTGATTCATTGTATGCTCAGTGTTGGGATTTAAAGAAGTGTAAAGTGGAATCAAGTCAGTATTTACATTTTATTTCTTCTTTCCTATGTATTAATTTATCACATGAAAGCTGATTCTTACTTGCATCATACACTACTAATAGGAAAGGTTATAATGCAATAATATATGTTGGTATATCCTCCTGTCCTTAATTTTGGGAAGACAAATGAAATTAATATGGATATTTATGTATATACACACAGTGCTGTTATAGACCCTTAAGTCTGTCATCAGTTTCCCTGAGAAACTTGTTTCTTTTTCCTGTGCTGGGGTACTGCTTGTGAAGGGGTTTTTGGTTTTGGGTTGGTTTTCTGGTTGTGGGGTTTTTTTTATTTGTTTGTTTTTGTTTGTTTTAAATTGGCTGGTTGTACTCATACTAAAGTATCATGCTAGATTTTGGGCTTTATTTTTTAATAATGTTGGGTTTGATATTTCTGGAGCTATAGTGATGAAAATGTGTGAGTTGTGACCGCAAGGTTTGTCCTTGACTTTTTTTTTATGAAGTGGTTTTAACTGAGAAGACTTTCTGAAAGACTGGTTGGACTGTGCAGTTTGGTTGTGTTTCAGGGTTGATTTCCAGCTACCAGCCTGGCAGCATCCTTCAGCATGAGTGAACTAGAATCTGTTCTCTGGAGCCAGGTGTTGTAGGGCAGGTCTGGCCAAGCACTTGTCACCTTGTCTGCAGTGCCTGGTGTGATGAAGCCTGAAGCTGCAACCAGTTCCAGAAGGTTGAATAATCTCCAAATGGCCTTGTTATGGTATAGTTCATAAAGTAAAAGTGTGTCTCTGTTTGGATTCCAGGTTGCTTGAGTATGTTGCATGATTTCCAAACTACTTAATGATGTATCCTTAGGTGGGAGCCTTATTTGCTGGGTCTGTGTACACTCACAATTCCTTGAGCATCTCCATTTGAACTCCTGCACTGGTCTTGTACTGATCTGTCACAAGTTACATTATTGTTTAGAGTTTTATAGTGAGGCAAGTCAACTGTTCTTACAGCTTCATAATATTCTTAATTGTTCAGATTCCTGATGCTGAGTAGTCTTCTTTAGATACATTGAAAAGTAAAACAAAGATCCATACATTAAAAGTACTTTTGGGATTTTACTGGGTCACTTGCCATGAAACATTCTTATTTTCAGGCTTTATTTCTTCCTGCATAATGTATTGTTCATTATTTCAAGCACTTCCTAAAAGGGGAGTTATACTGTGTTAGTGGGAAATTACTACAGTTGGGTGGAGAAGAAGAAGTTAGCTAAGTGTTTTCCTATTTTGAATTTGATTTTATGCCATTTGAGAACAGAATTTATGCACTGCCAAATTCCTGGTGTAAGGAGAGAGAGCCATAGCTCTAAGGCATTCTGCTTGCTTTAAGAGATGCCAATGATGATATTTAGAATGCCAAATACTTATGCCTGTGAAACTGACAGGGAAATCTGTCTACCCCTGTCCTTTAGCTTGATTTTGTGACTTTAAAAGTTCTGAGTCAAATTATTACTTTAGAATAATTTTTTATAAGCTCTAGATGTTATCCTGTATGATACATGCTAAATATTGGGAATGTTTAGAATACAATCTGTATTATATTGAATAAAATATAAATTTATTTCTATTTTTTAATTAATAAAGCTATTACCTTTTCAAATTTGTAGCAAGTATAAATATTTTTTCAAGTATATATAATCATGTAGTGTGTTTACAATGGTATTGGTTTAAATGAAGATGTTTTGAAGGATGTTGAGATGCCTGGGGAGAAGTATATGAATATACTACTGTAGATGAAAGATGGGGATTAGAAAGTAGCACTGTACCATTGGTTGTTCCTATTATGAAGAGTTTAAGCTGCCTTCCTTGAATATTTGGAAAGTCTTCTGCACATGAATGGTGTTTTTGCAGGTGAGTAATTGTGTGAAATGCAGCATTTGATTATGAGCTTCATTTTTTCTGATTTGCTTTAAGTAATGCAGTGATCTTTGTTACCATGGTGTTCTAAATTTGTGCAGTATTGCAAAATAGATTTAATACATTTCTTCTTCCCTCGTGAAGTTTGAGAACTACTTTAAATCTGTCTTTGGGTTTTTTGTGCTAATGTTTTTCCTTCTTTGGCAAAAGTGGAATATGTCATGTATAGTTTTTTGTTCTTAGCTCTATTTTGCTATTATGTCTTTCTGTAGAAAGTGTATTCTTTCTATAGAAAGTGGAGTGTAACTTTTCCTGTAGAAAAACTCAATCTGTAATAAGAATTGTCTTTTATTGCCTAAAAATATGAAAAGTGGAATCAGAATGGTTTGGGTTGTAAGGGACCTTAAATTGAAGATCTAGTCCCAACCCCCCTGCATGGGCAGGGAACCCTCCCACTAGACAAGGTTGCTTTAATCCCATCCAGTCTGGGCTTGAACACTTCCAGGGAGGGGGCATGTGGAGCTCCTTATAAACAATTAATTTTAATTTTGAATTTGAGATGCAGAGAACAGACACTCAAGGTACTGAGGTACCAAAAAGTTAGGAAGTTTGGTATGCATGGTGCTGTGCTTAGGTTTTGCACTTGCTAACAGTGAATGATGGGCTGCCTTGCAAGAAGCTTCATTGAAATCAATGCTGATATTTTTTCTTTAAAAAATAAACAAATCCTATCTGAGGTTTTCCATTTGAAATATAAATAAAGCTAGCTACCTTACATTTACAAAACGAAGTAAAATATAGAGAGCTTTGTTAGCAAAGGAAATAAAATGTAGACTTGAATCCGTGTAAAATTTTTTTGCTACAGCGGGAAGAGCTCTTAAAAATAATAATTATTATCAGTGTATATGGGAAGATACAGTTTCCTCATCCAGGTAATCTCTCCTGGTGTTTTAAAGTGAGCTGGGCTGCCTGTGCACACATGGATGTCAAGTTGCAGGGTTTTGTTTGCCTAAGAAGGACATAAGCATGTATTTGCTAAATTGGAAAGCAGGGGAGACAAAAGAAATGTGGTCATAAGTTACCTCTCCAACACAGAGCAAGGTTAGAGACTTCTCACTGGACTTCAGATTGCAGTGCTGCTTTTAAGTGAACTTATGGATTTTTCCACAGGGTACCTGTGTCAGAAGTCGGGTTAGGCAAGTATGAGACCAAAGGCAATGGCCCAAATACTTGTGAATATCTGCAATTACTTGACCATATGTACTTGGATATGAAGCTAAAGGGAGAGTGTATTTGACATTTGAGTTGATGCTAAAACAGCTGTTTTGGCAATGAGTTTTAAAATTAGAGGGCAAAACTTTGTGTTTTAAAAGACAATTTCCAAACCAACCTTCTTGTGCACACAGAAAATTAAAAAGTGCCAAGGTAGGAAAATACTTAGATTTAGAATCTTTTAATATTTCCTTCATGGAAGGTATTGGTATTTAAACTATACTTGGACTTGGATCTCAGATTTTAAATGCTTCAATTTGTCTACTACCATAACATAACTTCAAACATGACAAAAAAAGCAAACAAGGAAGTTCAGTATCTCAATTGATTCACTTTACTCAGCTAAAGAGCAGAGATGACACTGATGTTTGCAGCAACTCTCTTGTCTAGTACAGAAAGGTAATTTTTACAGAAACAAACAAAAAAATGGTTTTCTGTAGTCTCTTGGCAAAACCTTGAGAAGAAGTCTGCTGAAGTGGCTTTGTGAGAATAATTTGAATCTGTGGAAAAACTTTTGCTTCTGTTCTTCACATCATATATGTTAGTACTGAGGACTGCACCTGCTCTGTAATTCTCAGGCTACAAGGTGTAGTTAAGTCTACAGTTGTACTCTCTGTCTTTCATATTCTGAGCCAGTATGGTTTTACTGCAGGTTTTTATCATTTTAGTTTGAATTATGTGTAACAAAACTGCAGGCTACAATTAGCCCTTCATGGATCTAAATGATCAGTAGGTGTCTCTTTGGTCAAAAACAAATTTTGGGGTCTGATTCACTGCTGGAGGTTGCGATGCTAATGACTGACTCTGTACCAGTAGTTTCTGTGGAGATCTGTTTCTGCTATACAGTCTAGAAATTGAAGCTAAGGGGAGCTTTCTGACATATTCATTGGTTAAAATGTTTAAGAAGTCATGTCCACACTCTTACCACAAAGTCTGTAGCTTTGCTTAGCCTTTAAAAAACTTCAGTAAACTCTTGGTCTTAATCTCTTGCTAGCCTGAAATGCTTTTAGTGTTCCGTCTCCAAGTTAAATGGTGTTAATATTCTGGTGGAGAAAGAGTATTTATGATTTCATTCAGCCTTTTATTCATAGGCAGACACAACGAGCTGCTTATACTGAAACTGAAATAGTCAGCAAACAAGGAGCGTGTACCTAGAGCTCAGAGTAAGTCATCTCTCTGCCCTGATCCAGACATCTATTAGGTTTTCCAGTCGTGGAATTTCCTGCATCTAACATATGAGTCTACACTTACATTTACATGCTGTTAGACAGCTGTGGGACAACTAAAACCAAAGGCAGACTGGAAGGAGAAGGCCAAAAAATGCTGTACAGGGAGGAAGTGTTTGCTGTTGTCCAGACACACAACAGAACTGCTTCCAGCCTTTTCCCCTTTCTTGCAATCTTGCTTCTGACAAGTGATTTTCCATGGTGGAGCTCCTTATAAGCAATTAATTTTAATTTTGAATATGAGATGCAGAGAATAGACACTCGAGGTACTGAGGTACTAAAAAGCTAGGAAGTTTGGTATGCATGATGCTGTGCTTAGGTTTTGCACTTGCTAACAGTGAATGATGGGCTGCCTTGCAAGAAGCTTCATTGAAATCAATGCTGATATTTTTTCTTTAAAAAATAAACAAATCCTACCTGAGGTTTTCCATTTGAAATATAAATAAAGCTAGCTACCTTACATTTACAAAATAATTATATATATAATCCTCATTTTAAGGTGAGGTAATTGCCTTCAACAAAGAGGCTACAGAGCCCTGCTCTGACCTAACAAGTAGTGGCTCAGGACTGGGAATGGAGACTTCTCACCCATTGGAGCTGCTTTGGGGGCTGTGGTAGGGGAAGGTGTGATGTGGGAGTCTGAAATTTGTGCAGGAGGTCACACACCCTTCTCACTCCTACTGTGTTTGAGATGGGGCTGGGTTTCTTGTTCAGAAATAGTTATGCTGTGGACCTCCAGAAGATAGGAGAGCTTAAGCCTTAGAATAGCAATTTTTTTCCTTCAGATGCAGATATGTTTGTTTGCCTTTATGATGCATCCAATATCCTTTTGAATGACTTTTTCCTGCACATCCTGATTAAATATCTAACTTCTGGTATCTTAATCCCTTCGTGTTCCTTCTAGAAATCTGAGATGTGGAACTGAGGCCTCTGAATTACATTCTAGAAACCAGGGACCTTTTTCTGTATGGAATGAATTTAGTAGAGTTTTCCTAGCCAGGTTACTTACTGGGCTTTAAATCAGGTTGTCATTGAACAGAATTATCATCTCCGTGGTTGTGTGTGCTTAGGTGATTTCAGCCTGGCTCTTATGCAGAGGTTATTTCATAGTTACCTGTTTCTCAGTTGGGTAACTTTGGCAGTGTCATCAAAAAGGTCTAAAATGTCAGTAATCAAAGTGGTAGACCCAGAGCATTTTTTCCAAGGTGGTTATACATGTCAGCTGCTGTACTGTGGTGGTTCGGGGTTGTTTGTTTTTTTTTTTTTTTCGTGTTTGCTGTTTGTTTGGGGTTTTTTCGGTTTTGAGTATGAAGAGAACTCAATTTTGCTGTAAAAAAAAGTATTTTGAGATGATAGATCTTTCTGAATGATTTGATTTCTGAGAGAAAAGTACAATTTGGAGGTGGAAGGGTATTCTCTTGGTGACAATTACAACTGAGTTGTAAGTGACAGAATTTGCTTGGGAAGGTGCTCTAGATTAGGTGTAGGGTGCCTGGCTGTTTACAAGTAACTATTCGAGCTGTATAGTTTGGATGCATAGAGGGAATGTGAAAATCTGTTGACATCTTTAGTTACTCAACTAGTTTATTTTTGGGAGCTCATGAACTGGCAGGACACAGTGACCCTGTCTAAAAGGGAAAATGTAGTGACTTTGAATGGAGGAAACTTAATTAATATTTTGTCAATTTACTTGATGCTATTTCTTTGTGGCAGCTATAATGGAGATTTTAATCTTTTGCTTTCACACTGAACATTTTGTAACCCTCTGTAATGTTGTATCTTTGGTTCAGAATAGCTATAGCTTGGATTCAGAATTGATCCTGGGCACAAAATGCTACAATGCAGAAAAGACAAGAGCTGCCTTGCATGCAGGAAATATTGGATGGTGAACAGGGAAGGAGATGAAAGAAGTTGTATTTATGTACAGAAGCACAGCTGGATGATGCGTGACACTGATACTGTATGTGGCTACACAGACCCAGCAGAAAGGATCAAAAACTGACAGTAACAACTACAAAGTCTTGCAGAAGCTTTGCTATTCCTATTACAACTTTTCTGCTTGTGACTGATTTGCACAAACTGCTTAGCAGGTTAGTGGGTTGTTTGTAGGCATCTCTACAGTTGTGGTTTAGAGAGCTGGTATGAGGCTACACAGAGTAAGTGGGGATTTTATTCTGGAAGAAAGTTGTTTGGGTTTTTGTTTTTTTTTTTTTTTTTTGGCTTTTAAAATTCTGTATGCTTACACCATCAGAAGTTCTCAGCTACACTGTCAGTTTAGTTGAAAACTACTTCATTGCTGGAAATAAGTTATTTCAAAGAAATTTACTTAGTGTTACTTGCAGTTGTTTTACTGAACAGCTAAAATTGTGTCATTAATCATTCTGTATCCCTTTATTCATTCTCCCAATTCTCTTGTAGTCACACTAGCATTGCAGGATTATCTACAAATGCTGAATTTTGAGAGCAGGTGACTTACCCATCCCTTTGAAGGGAAAGAAACAGTGATTTGATTTTTTTGTGTCACAAAACCAAAATTTTTAAAATGCCAAGAGATGAAGAAATAAAGCAAAGGTTAATACTTGGCATGCTGACTGGACTATGGAGACCATTTTGGTTTAAAGGTGACTTCTCCCCATCCCTTTTTGAATTTTTATTTATTTGCTTATTTATTATAAGGAAGATGTGAGAAACTCATGTCTGGATCAATGTCAGCAACAGGCCCTTACTATTATTAAATACAGTTGCTGGAAAAAAATTTTTGGGTCTCACATCTTAATCGAAGGCAGGGATATTAATTTATTTTTTAAGATCTTTTTTTCTGAAGTGTGTATTAGGAATTAGTTTCAAACAGTTCTTTTTTCAGTACCCTCAGTGCTAATTTTCAACTTCATTTTAAAAATTCATAGTCTAATAATCTACCTCTTTAGATTAGCTGTTCCTAGTTTTAAGAATGAAAACTTCCTCCATCACCAGTAACTTCTAAAAATTAAAGTATATCCATCTGAAAAAAAAGCTGCTTTTTAATTTTTTTTTTCTTTGTTCCCTTTTGTGGATCAACGTAAATACAGGTTTAATGATTACAAGCACCTTGTTGGTTAAACATGAAAAAATATATAGTTGTACTTCCATGTTGCTTAATAGTCTGTTGATAACTGAGAAGGTTCTCAAGCAAGTTGAGGTTTTTTTGGAGGTGAAAAATCTCTCAAGTCCTTGATGCATCTCACACAAAAACTTCTGGAGAGGAAAATCACTGTTTTGATTTAAAAATTTAAACAAGGGAGTGTTTTTACAGTTTCTTGGTGCTTGTTAAGACATTATTGATACGCAGGAGCCTTTATTATTAATCAGATTATTTATGTAGTGCTTGTCTTTTTATGGGGATAAACCATCATTTTCAGAAAAATCACTGTTTAAGTAAACTACTTACGAAGAATTTCTTCCACTTAAATTGGTTCTTACCTGCAGTGCAAGTTGTAATACAAGTTTATGCACATATACATAAATATAGGTGTAAAGTATGGCTGAGATAGAATACAGCTGATTAATGATCACAGATGTTGCTTATTGTGACTGCAAACAAAATCTGCTTTCCAAATAGCATTCATCTTCTTCTTCTTGCCAAACAAACTATTCAGATATAAATTGGATGCTATCAGGAGGGGAGAGCACCACCTTTGACAAGGCTACAAATAAGTTACGACCTTGATTTCATTGGGAGCACTACATCTCTTAGAAGCTGAGGATTAAAGCAGTTGAGAGTTACTTTGTTCTGGGGTTTTTCTTGAGGGTTGTGGATAGCAGTGTGTGGTGGGTTGTTGGTTTGATTTGGTTTTTAATATTAAAATAAAAGAGCACCCAGAACCTTCACTGTTAATGAAGGCTGAACACTGATTTAGCTGGACTCTTTTTAACCTGATCTATCATTTCAAGGAGCTTGCTTTGCTTCTAATGCAGAAGTTGGAAAAGAAGCTGTGTATTCATTGCTCATTAAAATGCAGAATGAGCAGTATAAACAACAGAAAGGGCTCTATATTAAAAAAAAAGTACTTTCAGTACTTTTTTGATGATCCTCATCGAAGACCTCAATGAAATGAAGGTATTCCAGGAGGCCTTTATGTCCCTGCTGGACAGAGTGCAGGAGTCCATGCTTGTGCTGCAAAGTTCTGTCACCTCACCTGCCTTTACAAAGGTGTTTAGTGCCTGGCTGGGTGTCAGGGTGGCCTAAATTAAAGGAGGGGTCAGGGTCTGGATGTCACAGCAACTGGGGCTACAGCTGGTGGCATTCCAGGCTGTCTGCAGGGGCAGGGGAGCTGCCAGGTGCCTGGTTCTGAGGTCAGCCTGTGCTTCAGGACTAGAGACCGGTGAGCTCAGCTGCAGGATGGACAGAAACCCTCTGAGAGATCCTGTTTCTTCAGGCTATCAGTTGGGTTCTTGCTCAGCAGCTGGTGGGAAATGCAACATGATAAAAGCACGCTTTTAGGCTCCAAGTGGCTTTGGAGCAGCTGTACTGGGGCTAAATAAATACATCCCTCTGAAAGAGGAAATAACTTTTCCACCAGATCTATGCACTGATGGATTGTAATCATATCAAGCCCAGTGACTGCCTTAAGGAGAGAAAAAATAACTTTTTAGTAGAGAGCTATAAATGGAAATCTGTGCCTACGCTAGCGTCTTGAAGCAGTGATTGGAGAGCACTGCTCTTGCCTGGTAGGAATGAGATAGGCATTTTAGGGAGTTGGAAAAACTAAAGGAGCTGGGGAGATCCAGGCCACAAGCTACAACAGCAGTGAATGTTAGGATTTATGCCTGCAAAAGTGCCTGGGATCTGTTCTTCCACAGCAGTGTGAGTGGACCTGGATAAGGGAGGTGTGACAGGTACTCACTGTACTGGCTGCCATTGTGCTCCGAGAGAGCAGGGGAGGACATCCTTCCCCTACCAGGGGGAAAACCAGTGTCTTGCCACCTCCAAAATACAGATCCCATTTTGTCATAGAAAATTAAGGTTTTTAACTTTCTTTTTTAAGATAATGCAAGTTTGGAAGATATTTAGTACTTGCATATATACTTCCTAAAGTATTTGATAGCAAGTCGGGCAAAGTACAGAGCTAAAATTATATGCAGGCAGCACTTATGAGAGCTGCTGCTTCTTAAGGAAGGAATTATAATGCTGAAATAGTATAAGATCTGGTATAAGATCATTCCAGGATTTTTTGTTTGTTTGTTTAATGAATGGAGTTATTAAATTAATACATTAATGAAGTATTTCACATCACTTCATCTCAAAATACTAAGATACTTTGTTGGAGATGGATTTTACTTTAAAAAGACAGCTTCAAACTGAAAGCAAACGTGTAGATTTAAAAAATGCCATTCTGTCTTAAAGTAAATGGATTGTTTCTCCTGAAGAAATGGTGGCAATATCCAGAAGAGACCTTAGGGCCAAGTGGTGCAGTTGCTTGCCTTAAAGACTAAAAATTGACTTGAGTTGTTGCATATGTGTGCCTCTGTATGTCTCTCTTTTTTCTTCTTTTGAAAACCAACAAAATGAAACAACAAAAAAAAAAAGGTTGCTAAGCTTTAGTGTGGGAGGGAAGAGGTGCTCAGGGGTTGCTTTTAAACACTGAGGCTTTCCAGAATGCCTGGGAAGGACATGGTGCTGCTTTTGTGGTGCACGTTTGCTGTGGTCTGTGTGGCAGAAGAGACTGCAGCAGAGCTCACTGTGCTCCACAAGCCAGTTTTCCACAATCCTCAGCAAATTGGTCACCACTGATTATTCTTTCCACATGTCGATTTTGTGCATGAAGCTACTTTAAGGTTTGGAGCCAAAATTCAGGAGTTGGAAGGTTAATTATTTTCCTTGACTTCTTGCTGTGTGTGCAATTTACTTGGAGGGAGAAGGGGGAGAGGGTGTTTAACCATTTACAAATACAAATCTCCCCTCGTTCCTCCCCAGAATGATTGTGGAAATTACTCGTAGGTGTAACAGCCAAGTCACTCTCAATAGTAGAGACTGTTTTAATTGTGCAGATTAGTAAGAAACAGGCAGTGAGTGAATATTGTTACTGCAGAATTACATCTCCATAATGAGCAGGAAAAGAATGCATCCGTATTTGGCTGAGGAAATGCTTGCTGTTGCAGCAAGGCAAGCAAAGTATCTTTATTGCTATGGACTATCTATTCAAAGATTACCAGGAGTGTCGTTTTACTTGCTTAAGGTATAAAAAGCTTGCAAAGTTGGAGCACGGTGCACAATTACCCTTT